>NC_141877.1:434425875-434728905 GCF_056163025.1 Triticum urartu | reverse complement strand
CGACAATCACCTCGCCTTCCTTCACGCCACACGGCGGCTCCCCGGTGCGGGTTACGTCAAGGTGCGCGTTTCGCCGGAGGAGGAGATTTCTCCGGTGCCGCAGGGAGGCGAGCGGGTCATCTTCCGTTCACACTTCCTCCGCGGCTTCGACCTGCCGGCAAGCGTATTCTTCCGCTCCTTCCTCGACTTCTACCACCTGTAGCCGCATCACCTAACGCCCAACACCGTGACGCTGTTGTCCGCCTTCGTCACGATGTGCGAGGGCTATCTTGGCATCCTCCCCACCATCGAGTTGTGGGGAGCGTTCTTCTACACCAAGCTGGGCACCTCCGCCAGGGAGAAGGCGGCCCAGTGCGGCGCCTTCGTCGCGGTGCGCCGTCGGTCGGTGAAGAACGCCTTCCCCTCCATCAAGCTGTTATGGTCGGTCAAACTGTGGCAGAAGTCTTATTTTTACGTGGAGGACATCGAACCCGCCATGGACTTCATCAACCTTCCGCCCTACGAAGCCGGCCCTCCGGCTGAACCGCGGGCCAACTGGGGCTACAAGCTGAAGCCCCTGTCGGTCGACGCCAACGCCGCCATCAACTGGCTCCAGGTGCTGACAGACTCGGCCGACCTCAAGGCGTCCGACCTGCTGGTCGCCTTCGTCGAGCGCCAGGTTCTCCCGCTCCAAGGCTGGCCTCATCTGATCTATCGGATGAGCAGGAATCGGGACCCAAGCCGGATGTGCACGAAGGACATGCCGGCTGTTGAGGTCGCCCGCATGGTGAACGAGATCTCCGACCTCAAGCTGTCAAAGGATCTTGGTGGTTCGACATGCGGCCATACTCCCAGGCCAACCCGCCGCCTGCCGTAAGTTCTTCAACTATTTCCTTTTTGGTATTTGACTTGGTCTCGGTTTTGCCGTCTTGACCAGTCAGTCCTTCAAACACAGATCTTCATGTCTCCGGTGACGGCCGCCGTCGTAGGGTCGGGTGGAGACTACCTACCGGACCGGGCAATGAGTGATGTGGACGACCCTGACTTGGGGGCAGCCGCCTTGGAGGACGATGCCATAGGCAGCAGTGAGAGAGTGGGCACCTCCGAAGATGTGGGAGGCCTAGAGACCTGGCCTAATGACGATGAGGATGAAGACGAGCCGCACCATGCATGAGGCGCCGGCAGTGCGGACGCAGGCCCTTCTGCCGAGCCGGCTGCTCAAGGCGGCACGCGCAAGCGCAAACAAGGCATTTGGTAGTGCACCGAAGAAGCCCAAGAACCCGACCGCTGCAACCAAGCGGAGGGAGGCCACCACGAAGGCGACCAAATTTCAGAGGCTTCCGAAAGCGCCTCCCATGGTGTCGGGGTAAGGGTCCTATCCTTGTGCTTTTTCCTCTTTGGTTGATTCTATCTGAGCTTTTCTGCTTTACTTTCTTGTCTTAGGGCTCCGCTCTCTCTTGAGAAGTCGGCCGCCGCCTCCGTCATTGGGTCGGCAGAGCCTTCTGCCTCCACCCGGCGAATCGATCCTGCAGCCGACCTTCGGGAGGCGCAGGAATGAAACGCGCGGGAGGCATGCGAGGAGCGGGAAGCCGCCCGTAGGGAGAAGGCGTAGGCGGAGAAGCCGGAGGCCGCCACACTGAAGAAACTGGCAAAGGCGGAGGCTGACGCTGCGGCGAAGAAGCGAGCCGAGGAAGCTGCGTACTGCCAAGCGCCGTTGTTCGTCATCCCCCTGAACTCCGCACTGCCGCCTCCGGAGTTCACGACGCCGACTAGGGGAGCCAGCGGCGAACAACCGGTCATGGAGAGGGGAGCTGGCGACGTCGCCGTTCCGGAGGTAGCCGTGCCTTCGCCACCGCTTGCTGACAGGTTGCAGGACAAGCAGCCGGTGGCCCTGTTGATGCCACCAACCGGAAATGAGATGGTGATGGGCCCCACTCCTGGGGTCCACACACCATTACGCCGTCGGGGCGCGAAGGCGACCTCGGTGCCACGACCCCTGGAAGCCAGCGCCGCGAGCTCGTCAGCCCTGGAGGCCGAAGCAACCAGCGCTGCTCCTGCCAACTAGGTGCGCGGAGGCGGAACATGCGTTTTGAACCAGGCGATCCTAGACGTCCAGGCCAAGCTCCGAGCCGAGGCCACCGCTCTTCAGCAGTGCAACAGGGCGTTCCTGGATTCGCGAGAAGCCATTCAGGTATGCTCTTTATTTCTTCGTCTTTGATTTCTGTATTTCTTTGTGGGGGAGCACCAGCGCACCCACTGGGTGTAGTCCCCAAGTTTCAGGCCGGCTGCTGAGCAGGCAGCCCGGAACTTCACTTGGCGGGCTCCGAGTGCTAACTTTTCTTCTATTTTCATTGTAGGACTATCATAATGTTCATGCGGCCACCTTCAACTCCAACGTCCGGGAGCTGGACCGATGGACCACCGACTTGTCGGAAAGCCGGAGTAAGTCCCTGTTTCCCTTCTCTGCGGGGGTGCAATAGCGCACCCGTGGGCTGTAGTCCTCGAGATTCGGGCTGACTGCTGACTAGTCGGGCCGGATCTCCCCGGCAAATATACTTCTTTTTCTTGTTGGCTACTGACATCTTTTTCTTTCTCCACTCTTGTAGAGGCCAATGCCGTCCTGCAGCGGCAGCTCGGTGAGGCCAACACCGTGTTGCGTGCCAAGGAGGCAGAGTGCAACGAGCTGGCCCAGTAGCGTGATTGACTGGCCACACAACTGGCGGAGTAAGCAGAGCTTCTCCAGACGCCCCGGAAGGAGGCGGAGGTGAAGGAGTCCAATCTCCTCGCCGAGTTCGAGACCGAACGCTCCACCTGGACCGACAAGGAGGCGCTGCTGAAATCCGGCTTCGGTAGGATTGAAACCATGGTTGATGGTAAGTTTTCTTCTTTTTCTTTCGGTTGCCGACTGCTGACCGAGCCGGCCTCCAGCTTCTGACTTCTTTGCATTCTGTCTATACAGACATCTTTCCTGGCCATTCTGACGCCGCCAATGACGCCATCGAGGCTTATCGTGAGGAACGGAGGGCGGAAGGCATGCGGATCGCCGCCGATGCTCCCCGGACCCTTAGCGAGCAACTTCTCAGCATCCAAGCCCACCTTCGGCCGGCTCATCTGATGTTGCGCTGCCTTCAGCGTGTCGGGGCTCACGCGATCTCCGCCCTTTGGCCAGACATGCCGGCTCCGCGCACTCCCAGTCGGACTGCCGACGGGTTGGAGCTGGCGGCCGGCTAACTCGAGGCCTGGAAGGGCTCTTCTGCCCGGGCTGGAGCGCGCCGGGCCTTGGAGTTCTTCAAGGCGTGGTATCCTGGGCTAAACCTAGCCCAGTTGGCCACGTTTCGGCAGAAGGCCCAAGAGGAGCTGGTGGCAGTGGAGCGCGACCTCGTCAGACGGGCAGCGACGATCACCGACTACACCAACACCAGCATCTTCATTCCTGAGCTGGCCGAGGATGGAGTCGAGGCGCCACCGGAGTGGTTCAGACTGAACCCGGAGGATGATGAAGACTTGGCCGAGGTGATCGACTCCAACGACGAGGGGGAAGACGAGGGAGGAGACGAGGAGGGCGAGGAAGGCGAAGAAGATGTGCCGGAGGTCAGAGCGGATGGCCAGCCCCAACCTGGTCATGCCTCGAACAATGAGCCACACTCGAGCACGCCGACTGCGGCTGGAGGCGACCAAGCGGAGACCGGCCAGCCGTCCACTCCACCAACCGGCCCCACTGTGTCCGCCAACCAGCCGGACCCCTCTGCAGCTCCCTAGGCCGCCAACTTATCTTTATTTTCCCTGTTTTATCAGTCTCGACAAACTTTGCTAAATTTGCACAATTCCACCTACGGGGTGTATTTAAAAATTTGTTCAATGCTGGCCAAGGGCCTTTTGTTATGTAAATATGCTTTCTCTGAAGTTAAGCTTTGCCGAGTTTTGACTTGTCTTGTTTTCTGCCCCTTGGCCTTTTTCCTTTGCCGCCTTCCCTTGGCTGCCGTCTTGCCAGGCAACAGCCGCTCTGCGGACTGTTGGCTGGTCAAGTACTTAGCTGCTTTTGGGAAGGCAAGTACTTAGTCGACTAGAGCATTAACAAGTTAAGTAGAAACCGGCCGGCCGGCTGTTTCAACAGCCGATCGATGAGGCGGGAAGCCGGCCTGAACTATGTGCGTGCTTGGGGTCCTTAGCCATTGTTCATGTGGACACCCTTTCCTGCCTGTAACTCCTGCCCACCGGACAGTCGCTCTGCGAGCTGCGACTTCTGGCAGGAGAGGGCTTGGGTGCCAACACACTACTTGTCCGACTGCAGGAAGCACCACATAGTACAAGGCAGCGAGCCCCCGGGCCGACTGGTCGAGCCCGGTGCTAGGCAGAAATAATGAAATGATGCATCCATAGGCATAACATTTATCATATATAGAAAAAAGTGTAGTCCCCAAGCTCTTCTCGGGGGACCCAGAGTCTTCATACTTAATACAAAAGGTAGCATGGTACATACTTCAACAATTGTAAAATCTTCGAAGGAGGTTTGCATTCCACGGCCGCTCTGTCTCTTTGCTGGAGTCGTCTCTCTTGCGTGCTCTGGGCTTCTGAGCATCGATCAAGTAGTAGGAGTCATTGCCCAAAACATTGGTAACGATGAATGGGCCTTCCCAAGGTGCCGAGAGCTTGTGCTGGCCGGCTGTTCGCTGGATCAGTCGGACCGCAAGGTCTCCCTCCTGGAAAGATCTTGGCTTGACCTTCCGGTTGTAGTAGCGGCCTAGACTCTGCTGGTAGATGGCGGACCGGCTGAGTGTTAACAGTCGGCCCTCCTCCAATAGATCGACCCCGTCTTCACGTGCTTCTTTTGCTTCCGCCTTGGTGTACATGGTGACGCGAGGTGAGTCAAACTCGATGTCCGTCGGGATGACGGCCTCGGCACCGTAGTCGAGGAAGAATGGAGTGAAGCTGGTTGACTTGTTCGAAGTGGTGCGGAGGCTCCAGAGGACGGCCGACAGCTCATCAATCCAGCAGCCGGCCGACCGTTCCAGTGGCTCGACCAGTCGGGGTTTGACACCGGAAAGGATGAGGCCATTTGCTCGCTCAACTTGGCCGTCTGACTGCGGATGGGCAACGGACGCTAGGTCCAGTCGGATGCCCTGCGTCGCGCAGAAACGGGCCAAGGCTCCTTTGGCAAAATTTGTGCCATTATCCGTGATGATGCTGTGTGGTACTCCATATCAAGTGCTGATATCTGCAATAAAGGTCACGTCAGTCGGACCATTCAACTTCTTGATTGGCTTTGCTTCTATCCACTTAGTGAATTTGTCCACGGCGACAAGCAGATGGGTCATGCCGCCGCGTGCTGTCTTGAATGGTCCCACCATATCCAAGCCCCAGGCGGCAAAAGGCCATGTTAAGGGGATGGTCTTGAGTGCAGAAGTCGGTAGATGTTTCTTCGAGCTGAACTTATGGCACCCTTTGCAATGCTTGACTAGATCCTTGGCATCCTCCAAAGCAGTCGGCCAGAAGAAACCATGGCAGAAAGCTTTGGCCATGAGTGACCTGGAAGCCACGTGGTGTCCGCACTCACCTTGGTGGATGTCTTTGAGGATTTCTTGGCCTTTCTCTGACTCCACGCAGCGCCGGTACACACTAGTGACACTGCGCCTCACAAGTTCTCTGTTGACAATGGTGTATGCTGCTGCTGGAGGTTGCACTTGTCGGGCTGAGATCTCATCAGTCGGCAGCTCTTTGTTCACCAGAAAGTTGAGGATGGGCTGCGCCCATGAAGGTGCTGCTATTTCTTTGACTGCCACAATTGCAACTTGCACGAGGGCGGTTGAGTTGGGAGGTGGAAGGGTGGAGGCGGCCGCCGCTTGCTGTGTTAATGAAGTCCCCGGGTCGACTGACGCAGCCCCCAGTCCAGGTTCTGAAGTCCTCGGGCCGGGTGCGCTTGCTGCAGTCCCCGAGCCGCTTGGTGAAGTCCTCGGGCCGACTGTTGCAGTCCTTGAGGCGGATCCAACTGCTTCAGGAGGGGCCGTCACAAAGATGGATTCAGATTCCGGAGAAGGCTTGATTGATGGCTTGAGCAGGCGCTGAAGGGAGACACCGGCTGGTATTGCTTGCCGGGTGGAGCCGATTCGTGCCAAGGCATCTACTTGCTCATTGTCAGCTCTTGGCACGTGAAGGAACTCGCACCCCTCGAAGTATCCACTAAGTTGCTGGGCGAAAAAACGGTAGCTTGCCATGCTTGCATCCTTGGCGTCCCAGTCGCCAGAAGACTGCTGGACCACCAAGTCAGAGTCGCCGTAGCACAGGATCCGGTGGATGCCGATTTCCTTGGCCAACCGGAGGCCGTGTATTAGTGCTTCATACTCGGCCACATTGTTGAAGGCGGCAAAATGGATTTGCAACGTGTACTTGAGCTTGTCGCCTTTGGGAGAGGTGAGGATGATGCCGGCTCCCAAACCAGTGTGCATCTTTGAACCATCAAAATGCATCCGCCAATGGGTGGAGTCCGGCACTGGCGGCAGGTACTGGGTCTCGGCCCAGTCGACGAGGAAGTCGGCCAGTGCTTGGGACTTGATGGCGGTGCGGGGCTGGTAGTAGGTGGTGTAGGGGCCAACTCGATTGCCCATTTGGCCACTCAGCCAGAAGCATCTCTGTTGCCAATCATCTCAGCAAGGGGAGCAGTGCATACAATAGTGATTGGGTGCTCTTGAAAGTATGGCTTTAGTTTCTTGGCAGTGAAATGCACGCCGTAGCACATCTTCTGATAGTGGGGGGGGGGGTAGGTCTACTTGGAGGCGGACAATACTTCACTCAGGTAATACACCAGCCTCTGGACTGGTAACGCCTTGCCGTCTTCCTTGCACTCCACAACTATGACTGTGCTGACCACCCGGCTAGTGGCAGCGATGTAAAGGTACATGGGCTCCTTAGTAGTCGGAGCCGCCAGGACAGGCGGCGTGGTCAACATGTTTTTCAGCTGGAGAAAAGTGTCATCCGCCTAGTCACTCCACTCAAAATGAGTCGTCTTCTTCATGAGCTGGTACAGGGGAAGAGCCTTCTCTCCCAGCCGACCAATGAACCGGCTGACGGATGCTAAGCAGCCGGTGAATTTCTGGACGTCTCGCAGTCGGGTGGGCTTCTCCATCCTCTTGATGGCTCTGATCTTCACAGGTTTGCACTCAATGCCGCATTCTGAGACCAGGAAGCCAAGGAGCTAGCCGGCTAGTAACCCGAACACGCACTTTTCCGGGTTGAGCTTGATTTCAAATCGGCACAAATTTTCAAAGGTTTCCATGAGGAATTCGAGGAGTGTGTTGCGCCTCTCTGTCTTCACCACAATATCGTCTATGTAGACGTGGGCATTTCTGCCGAGTTGCTTGAGGAGGCACTTCTGCATGCAACACTGAAAAGTGGCACCGACATTCCTTAGGCCGAATGTCATGGTCAGGTAACACAAGGCTCCAAATGGTGTGATGAATGCGGTCTTCAGACGGTCTGCCGGATTCAACTTGATCTGGTGATACCTTGAGTAGGCATCCAAGAAACTCAACAGCTCGCATCCGGCTGTGGAGTCTATCACTTGGTCTATCCGTGGCAGAGCAAACGGATCCTTCGGGCAGGCCTTGTTGAGGCTGGTGTAATCAATGCACATGCGCCACTTGTTGTTCTTTAGTACTAGGACTGGGTTGGCGAGCCATTCTGGGAAGAAAACTTCCATAATGAAGCCGGCTGCCAACAGACGGGCGATTTCTTCTCCAACGATTCTTCTCTTCTCCTTCGACAGTCGGCGGAGGGGTTTTTTGACTGGCTTGGCATCTTCTCTGACAGGTAGCTTGTGCTCGACGAAGTCCGTCAGGACACCCGACATGTCTTTAGGAGACCATGCAAAGATGTCCCGATTCTCACGGAGGAAATCGACAAGCTCGCTTTCCTATTTGCTGTCAAGGTTTGCACCTATGACAGCGTACCTCTCCGGGTGCTCTGGGTCCAACGATATCTTCTTTGTCTCCTTCACCGGCTTGAAGGATCCTTCGGCTTCCGACTCCTTGGGATCGTGGGGGATGTACGGCTGCTTGCCGGCCATGGCCACAACCTGGTCAAGGAGCCGTTTTCGGCAGCGATCACAAGGGACTCGACCAACCGGCTGCTAGCGGCCGCTGATGTCTACTACACGACCTTCTTCTTGTAGACGTTGTTGGGCCTCCAAGTGCAGAGGTTTGTAGGACAGTAGCAAATTTCCCTCAGGTGGATGACCTAAGGTTTATCAATCCGTGGGAGGCGTAGGATGAAGATGGTCTCTCTCAAGCAACCCTGCAACCAAATAACAAAGAGTCTCTTGTGTCCCGAACACACCCAATACAATGGTAAATTGTATAGGTGCACTAGTTCGGCGAAGAGAAGGTGATACAAGTGCAATATGGATAGTAGATAAAAGTTTTTGTAATCTGAAAATATAAAACAGCAAGGTAACTAATGATAAAAGTGAGCGTAAACGGTATTGCAATGCGTGGAAATAAGGCCTAGCACTACAAAAAAAAGACACATCCGTGAAATTTTGGGTCGAACGAATTTTTTTGTGTCATACATATGACACTTCTATGACGATAATTGTGACAAAACCCGGTATCATCATAGATGTAGTGGGCTCCTACTTCTATGACAAAAAATCATGACAGAATATGGGCTTTTCGTCCTGGGCGGTCCGGAGATGGAGCTGCATGACATTCTTTGGGCCGTCCATGACGGAAAAAACCGTGGTAGAAGCGACAACGAGGAAAATTTCGAGGAGTTCCCGGTTACGGTGGGAGGTCGGGGGCCGAGCGATGCGCGTTTCTCTCGTACACGTACGCGCGTGTGTGCGAGGTGTTCGCTCTAACTGAACCCGAGCGAGGCGTCGGGCTCTAACCGAACCCGAGTGATTGCACTGCAGGCTACGCGTTACTGAACCCGAGAGATCGATCGATGGTTGTTAACTGAACCCGATCGAGCAATGCCTTTGCTACTGCTGCTAACTGAAGCCGATCAATGCTGCCTATGGATGAACAGTGAGCGTTGCAGGGGGGGGGGGTTGGATGAACAGTTCCCGGTGGGGGTGGATGAACAGGACCCCGTGGTGTTGCCTCTGGATGAACAGGACCCCCATCGATCGAGCCGGTTGGGGCTGGATGAACAGGACCCCGTGGAGGGCTGGATGAGCAGGACCACCCCTGGAGGGTAGGATGAACAATCGATGGTGGAGGGCATGATGAACAGTAGCCCGTGGAGGGGTGGTTGAACAGGAGCCCGTGGAGAGGGCTGCTTGAATAGTAGCTGGTGGAGTAGCGCGCGGTGGAGGCTGGATGAACAGGAGCCCGTGGATGAACAGTCGCAGGCGGAGGCTGGAGGAGGTCGACGGTGGATGAACAGTAGATCATGGAGGCTGGAGGGGGTCGACGGTGGAGATGAACAGTATCCCGTGGAGTCCCGTTTTGCGGTACGCCACACCCCCCCGATGAACAGGACCCCCGTTTCGACCATAGCGCTCCAACACAAGTCCGTTTCCTCCGTTTTGCGGTACGCCACACCCCTCCCGATCAACAGGACCCCCGTTTTGACCGTAGGAGGTCCGTTTCCTCCGTTTTGCGGTACGCCAGACCCCTCCCGATCAACAGGACCCCTTTCCGAACATAGGAGGTCCGTTTCCTCTGTTGTGTGGTACGCCATGCCTCGTTTCCATCGCCTGTTCCGTCCAAGCACTCCCGATGAACACAACCACACATTCCGTTCCGACCCACCCGGTTGGCTCCCACGCGTTCCGTTGCCTCCCCATGAACACGACACATTCTGTTGCCTCCCCATGAACATGACACATTCTATGGCCTCCCCATGAACACGACGACGACGCTGTTTCTCCGTTCCAACCCAGCAATGTACACGAGCCCTGGCCGTACGTATGCGCGAGTAGGCGTTCGAGACCCCGCCCGTATGTACACATACGTGGCCGTATTTTCTTTCTTGCACCCTGGCCGCTGTACGTACGTGTACATGCTACGTGCGCGCCTCTACTACAACACGTGCATGCCTCTACATCGATCAGTATATACATACACGTTCGCGACCAGAATGACAACGCTACGTACGCTTCGACCAGGTGGGTCCCAACTGTCAGGCACTTCCTTGCCTGCGAAGATGTAGCTGGTGGGTCCCAGTAGTCAGGGGGCGAATCGTTTTTTTGCCCGGACGCACTTCCTTGCGTGCGAAGATGTAGCTGGTGGGTCCCAGCAGTCAGGGGGAAACATTTTTTTCACAAAATACAGTGGCCCGTCCGATGGGTCCCGGCTATCAGGTGGAGGAATCATTATTTTCCGCGTAATAAGGAGGCACTTCCTTGCTACGGCCGTGGACCCAGCTGTCAGCCTCTCCACGTACAGTCCATGTCCGATGGAAGTCGTTCCTTGACCACGTTGACCATGCAGCGCCGAGAGCACCAGGGCGGTGGACGACGGCGAGGCCTAGGAAGGGGACGACACGGAGGCAGGGAAGACTCGGCAGTTGTTTCCCACGCGGAGGGGGGTACGACTATACGAGGGTTTACTGGTTCGTCTGCCGTCGCCAGAGAATAACTGCAGGTGTGGGTGAGTAGAGGGATGGCTAGGCCAGCGATGGGAGTATGGTCGGGCGGTGAGGCCTGCGCCGCAGCACAGCCGGCCGCGAGGAGGAGGGAGCAGGCAGTCCCGCCGGCACTTGTTTGAGCGGCTGGAGCAGGAAGAGCAGAGATTGAAGAAGCACGACGGCCGTTGGATGGACATCCAACAGTCAGTGCTTGTGCATCAACCTTTTTTTAGGAAAGTCTCAAATCTATGGAAAACAGCATACAACCCATTTGCCATTATTTCTAATAATTTACAACCCATTTGCTAATTCTTAAGGTTTTTTTTGGAGCCCATATTCTTTTTGTTAGCATTACAGCCCATATTGTGGCAACGGTTAAAAAATTATACAAAATTTTGCATATTTCGGTGCGGTCTGAACTGTTTTTAATCCCGAAATTTCGACTCACATTCAAACTGATTTTAAAAATAAATGTATATCAATATAAAATCCAAAAAATTCTCCATGCATAAAAATTAATGAAATTTAAAATCTTCAAATGAAAAAAAGATATTTGAAACTAATTGCTGGTTTGATGTGTTTAAAAAATGTACAACCCATTTCTCATTACTGATGGACCATTTTCTCGGCCAGCCGAATGAAAGCTCTCCTCGTCTTGAAAGATTTGCAGCCCAACATGCCTGACAAAGCGACTTACTTGGCAAATCACAAAAAAACTGTGTTGTGGCTATGGACCCAGCTGTCAGCCTCTCCACGTACAGTACTCTTCCGATGGAAGTCGTTCCTTGACCACGTTGACCACGCCGCGCGGAGAGCACCACAGCGGTGGACGACGGCGAGGCCTAGGAAGGGGACGACGCGGCAGTGGAAGCCCGCGCGGAGATGACTACGAGGGTTCGCTGGTTCGGCTGCGGTGTGAGGCTGCCATCGCCGCAGGGCCTGGCCAGCGGTGGGAATAGTAGGGGGCGATGAGGCCTCTGCGGCAGCACAGCCATCCACGGGAGGCAGGAGCATGTAGCACGACCGGCGCTGCTTTGGGCGGCTAGAGCAAGAAGACCAGAGGTTGAAGAAGCACTACGGCCGTTGGGTGGACATCGTACGGTCACTGGAGCTAGAATCGTTCATATTGACTAAGTTGACAAAGCCCTTCATCCCCGTCAACTTAGTAGGCTCACAAGTCAGCCTCCCAGCAAGGTGGGTCCCAGCTAGCTGGGGGAGTATTCATTTTTTTGTGCGTAATAAGGAGGCACTTCCGGTGGGTCCGAGCTGACAGCGGGGGGAACGTTTTTTTTCGCGAAATACGGTGGCCTGTCCGGTGGTTCCCATTAGTCAGGGGGAAACAATTTTTTTTTGCAAAACACTGGTGGCCCGTCCGGTGTGTCCTTGCTGTCAGGTGGAGGAATCATTATTTTCCACGTAATAAGGAGGCACTTCCTTGCTGCCGCTGTGGACCCAGCTGTCAGCCTCTCCACGTACAGTCCACGTCCAATGGAAGTCATTCCTTCCACGTTGACCACGCCGCGCCGAGAGCACCAGGGCAGTGGATGACGGCGAGGCCTAGGAAGGGGACGACACGGAGCTGGTGAAGACGCGGCAGTGGATGCCCACTCGGAGAGGAGTATGAGGGTTCACTCGTTCGGCTACGGTGTGAGGCTGCCGTCGCCGCAGGGCCTGGCCAGCGGTGGGAATAGTCGGGTGCGGTGAGGCCTCCACGGCAGCACAGCCGACCACGGGAGGCAGGAGCAGGCGGCACGACCGGCACTGCTTTGGGTGGCTAGAGCAAGAAGACCAGAGGTTGAAGAAGCACATCGGCCGTTGGATGGACATCGTACGGTCACTGCAGCTAGAATCGTTTATATTGACTAAGTTGACAAAGCCCTTGGTACGTCAACTTAGTAGGCCCACTGATCAGCTTCCGAAATGGTGCGCCCCAGATGTCAGGGGGAGGAATCATTTTTTGGGCGGGTGAAGCTAGAATATCCGAGATTGAAGAAGAAGCACGGCATCCGTTGGATGGACATCCAACGGGCACTGCTGCTAGAACCGTGTGTTGACTATAAGTTGACAAAGCCTTGCATATGCGTCAACTCTGTTTTTTAGGGGACGTGTCAACTTAGTTAGGCCAGAAGTGTGTGGCAGAGAACTTATAGCCCATTTGAGATTTGTAAGAATGTGTAGCCCATTTTTGAATTCTAATGGAATTTACTACAGCCCATTTACAATTTGTTAAAAGTACATCCCATTTCAACCAACCGTTCAAAACAGAATTCAATAAAATTTCCCACATTTTGATGGGATCCGAAATATTTTTATCCCGAAATTTCTAGTCAGATTAAATACAATTTCAATATAAATTTATATTACGTAAAAATCCAACGAAACATTGCGCTTGCAACAATTAATGAAATTAAAATTTTCAATATCCAAAAATAATATTTTATAAAGTAATCCCGTGTTTGGTGCATTTTTTATAGTTACTGTCCACTTTTTATAATTACATCCCATTTATTATTTCTTAAAACCCATTTTCTTGTTAAGCCTAATGCATCCCTCCTAGGAAAGATTTGCAGCCCAGCGGGGCGGAGAATAACAACTTGACCTTACCTGGGTATTCCTAAAAAAAGTATAGCTGGGCTAGCCATTTTCAACTTGAAAAAAATTAATATCTGGGGTGGATATCTGGCCTGGGCTAGACGGGCCACAGCCCGCCCAGTTAATACCTGCAGCGATGTTTTCGTTGTTGTTCAGAGGAGAAAAATTAATATCTGGGCTAAACATTGAAAAACTCTGCAGTGCTCACACCTCAAAAACACAAATACTGCTCGAGTTGCTTGGTCCCAGCTGTCGGCCGCTTCTTGTGAAATTCTCTCGTTTATTGACTAGTACTACATAGGTTGACAATGGTGTGGGACCGTGATGTCAGGAAACCAGGGGGAAGCAAAATAAATAACTCCAGCGAGCGGTTCCACCTCTGCCTCGTAGTCTCCCGTGGAAACCCCTTTCTTCCCTTTTATTTGCTCGGGCAAGGACCAATGCATGCAGCACGTCCATGCCGTTATTAGGCAAGAAATAAAAGCGCTTTGCATGCTATGAATTACGATGGCCTGCTTGGGTAGCTAATAAGGCATCCTCTTAACTGCTGTGATTAACTGTTGTGTTTAGAAGAGAGAAATATTCTTCTTTTCCACCAATCTGCTTGCACCTAGGTCGTGATGCACCTTCTAATACGACTTATTCACCTAGATGGAGGGAGTATAGTTTTATACATATATATATAATAAGGAGGCACTTGCGTACGTGAGGCTATGGACCTGGTGGGTCCCCATTGTCATCCTCTCCAAGTAAAGTCATCTCCTCGCCCGCGCGTGCTTTCCGCCCGAAACAGTCAGCGCCGCCCGCCCCGCTTCCCAGTGCAGGCGATTGCTCCGCCTTCAAACAACACAAGTGTCGTCCGTCCGTCCATCTGCCGCCCACATTAATGATACGCGGTTGCCGAGGCGGTTACTCTGGCGCCACACGTCCGTCCCCCCGCCCGCCCACCATTGCTATATAAACTGCTGCACCGGCCATAGCCGCAGTCATCCGCATCCGTTCCCTTTCTCCTGTCCACACCACTACTGCCACCATGGCTTCCTCGCGCTCCAGCGCTCTTCGGGACGGGCGGACGACGGACCACAACGAGATGGCAGCCATTGCTGCCGACCGGCTGGCCGGCAGGCAGCCGGAGGACGACGACGTCCCAATGGAGAACATGGTAGTCGAGATCCAGCGCCAACCCCCTCCTCCGCGCCATCCTCGCCGGTGCATTGCACCATGACCATCAGCGAGGCCCGTGCCCAATATATGGACAGTGTGAGGCAGATGTGTCAGGAGCAATTCCGGGAGGCGCAGGCTGACGCCGCCTACAACCACCATATCCTCCAGGAGCATCTGCAGGCGGAGGAGCAGATCACCGCGGAGAGGGCGGAGCAGGAGGCATTGCTCGACTCATACCGCTCTGCCCGCAAGGGCCGCCTCGAGCGCTGGCAGGAGCGCATGCGGGTGGCGGAAGCTGCGGCCGCCTACAAAGAGGCTAGCAAAGAGGGCGATGAAGCGGGCGATGCGCTGTTTGGCGAGACCGAGGACGAGGCAGAGGACAATGCCTGCTCTTACGAGTCCCCGCTCCGCTGGCGTCGACGAGCCCTGCTCCGCCGAGGCCCCGCGGCACCAACAACGAGCCAGAGGACATCGCCGGCTCCGTCGAGGCCCCGCCCCGCCAACAACGAGGCATAGGACATCGCCGGCTCAGCCGAGGCCCCACCCTGCCGGCAACGTAGGGGAGGATTTCCACCGCTCCGCTGAGGCGCCGCCCGCCGGCAATGAGACAGAGGACATCGCCGGCTCCGCCGAGGCCCCGCCCCGCTGCCAATGAGGCCGCACCACACAGAAAACGAGGAAGAGTAGAACACGGTAGGTCGCCGCCGCTCGGGTCCAAGTAAGGCCACCGCTACTACCCTCCTGTTGAAGCTAAGCTAGGAGGCTTGACCATTGACGACCGGTTAGCTTCTTGGCGGCGACGTGGATTCGGGGAGTTCTGCTGGAGAGTAACGCTGCTTCGACTTAACTGCTGGTGCACTTGGTTGACTGACACGTGGGCCCAACAGGCCACATGTCAGTTACGCAAATGCACCTGCAGTTAAGTCAATGAAGCTTCTGTTCGGCTCAGCAGGACACAGGTGGGTAGCTTCATTTAGTTAATTATACCTCCAGCGCACCCCTTTTTAGTTGAAGAATGTATGAAATGTAATGAAATCTGGCATGTTTACATGAAATCCGACCGTGTATGAATGAATTTATTTCGATTAGCTCGAATTCCTGTATCACTAGCATTGGATGAACATGCAAAACAATATGTACTAGCATTATTCCCAGGGTGATCACCTCGTTTGCAGCAGTTTCACATGTACTCCCTGCGGCCCTTTCTAGTCTGCATACAAGTTTTGTCTGCAGTCAAAGTATCTCTACTTTGACCAATCTTATACAAAAAAGTAGGCACTTTCACAATGTGCGAAGTAAAAAGGAACAGAAGGTGTACAAAGAGTTTGAGCAGGTTTTTAGCGTTTTTGGACATTGCAATCAAACACACAGGCCTGGCAAGTCATAGAGAACATTCAAAACAATCGATGATTATGCATCTTAGCGACTCACATGTCAGAGGCAATATTTACTTCACAACTAAAGAATAAAGAAAAAATTGATCGACGCTGCTGACAGCAAGGGCGTCCCCTTCGAAAATATCAAACTCATGTCTTGCTAAAATCAATGAGCAAAATTTGACAAGGTTGTCCCATTCCAAAATATCAAATGCCTACAATTGTGGAATGGGCAGGGTTTGCCATCAGTTCGGACATTGACATGTCACCTCGTGCTAAATAAACCAGCTGTTCTTTTTGTGCAGTTCCACCAAAATCAACCAAATTCGCGCGTAGCTTGTATGATTTCACCCTTATATGTTGCAACGCCTTGAACTTATCGGCACCTCCTTTCTTGTGGTGGAAATGAATGATTCGATGTATTCATGAACATTTTGTGCAGTTCCCATTGAAATCAAGCTGAGCACCCCTGTTTGCACAAATACAAAAAAGTAATTAGTATAGAGCAAACTGTACTATGAATTGACAGTTTCAACAGGCACATACATGGTCCATGTAGAGCACACTTTTAGAAAAATGGAACTCACCAGAAAGAATCCTAGAACAACATTGTACTCGCGCATCACAGCAAAAAATGGAGATTTTGTCAGTCCTTCTGAGCTGAAGTTAGTTTGGTCTTGTGGGGAGTAATGTAACCATCCTTCAACTGCTCCTTCTGATGATAAGATAGACAGAGCTTCTTCATCCTGGCATAATCGGAACTAGTCACTTCATGTACTCCATATTCTTCTTCAGAGGAAGATGATCCTATTGTGCAAAGACAAGAGGACTACTAAATGCTAGCATCACTGTTTGCTCGAAAAAAGGAAAGGAAATATTTAAAACAACACAGATGAAGCACTTCTCAAGGACAATACCACTTTTCATGACAGCACCGGGAGTTGATTTTTGTTTTTCTTCCCCTTGTTCTTCCCCTTCATCACTTGGTTCAATAACAAACAAGCTTCGCCTTCAATGTAAGATTTGGCATGTCAATTAGGGAGCACAAGTATAGTACTAAACTTAATTTTCTGATGAAAGTGGCAAAATACAGGCCAGCAGTTGTGAAATATCCTTATCTTACTTCAATGGGATATTACGGTGCACATACAGGTTGGAAGTCTTGTCTCCATTTGTGCAGTTCACTAAAATCAAGCAACATTATCATACAAGTAGTACAACATATGAATGCACACTTCAGAATCATGTGAAAGAAGGCTAGTACTGACCTCTCATGATGCGGAATTCAAACAACTCACAAGAAGAAGATCTGAACCAAATTTGCCTTAACGGATAGGAAGTAAGATCTCATCTTGTGTAGTTCCACTAAGATCAAGCAATCAAGCAACGTTGTCGGTGTGACATTTTGGTTGAACTGCACAAAACACTCTTAAAACAAAAGTGTTTTGTGCAGTGCAACAAAAGGTCACAGTGGCAACGAGGTGAAGCAGATAACCCTATTTACACAGAGGTGCAAATGAAACAATTAGTGGTCAATAACGGCGGATGACACAGAAGCCAACAAAAAGAAGCATCTACCTTATCTAAATGGGAAAGAAAGCAAGACAGTAGCATTTCTCAAACGGTGGCATTGATTAATATTAACATAGATATTACATTAACAATAAAATTCATTAAACATGTAATTTGCTTTTAACTATGGCATTGCATCAATTTTCCAGTGGCATTATTAGAGGGTGTTTGTTTACAGGGACATTTTGGTGTAGGGACTAAAAAAACTCCGTGTCAGTCCCATCTAAACCAAAGAGGATGGACTTTTAGGGACTAAAAGTGGGCATTTGGGACTAAAGAAAGAAGACCCCGAGGGAGTCTTTTTGGGACTTTTTCAAACAATTGCCCGTGCCACGCATCGCAGCTTGTCTCTATTAGTTCATTACTAGGGGTAACATGGTCTTTTAGCATGTCATTTAATAACCTGTAGTCCATGTTTAGTCCCTGGAACCCAGCAGGTAGGGACTAGGGAGTTTTTAACCAAACAGGGCCTTATATTAACAATAGATAATGAGTTGCACGGGACAGTGGATGCACCAGCACCATGTGCATCTACCGATGTACTGTTGTAACACCCCGGATGTAACTTTCCCAATTTGCACTCCAACTCTTGCCGTTTCCAGCGTTAAGTTATTTTATTTTCTCGGGTTCGGGTTTTTGTCTCCGTGTGTTGTTATCGTTGTCATGCATCTCATATCATGTCATCATGTGTATTGCATTTGCATATGTGTTCATCTCATGCATTCGAGCATTTTCCCCGTTGTCCGTTTTGCATTCCGACGCTTCGTTCTCCTCCGATGGTCATTTCTACCTTTCTGTCATGTGTGGGGATTAAACATTTCCGGATTGGACCGAGACTTGCCAAGCGGCCTTGGTTTCCTACCGGTAGACCGACTGTCAAGTTTCGTATCATTTGGACTTCGTTTGATACTCCAACGGTTAACCGAGGGACCGAAAAGGCCTCGTGTGTGTTGCAGCCCAACACCCCTCCAATTTGGCCCAAAACCCACCTAAGCCTTCTCCATCATCTAGATCGTTCGATCACGATCATGTGGCCGAAAACCGCACCTCATTTGGACTCTCCTAGCTCCCTCTATGCCTATAAATAGGTCCTCCTCGAAAAATCTCGGACCCCCTCCCCGAAACCCTAAAAAAATCGTCTCCGCGCGGCTGGACATTGTCCGCACTGCGCCGGACACCGCCACCAGCCACTCCCCACCTGCCACATGGCGCCGCGCCCCACCGCCGCCGCCGAGGCCCGCGCGGCCCAGCGCCGGCCCCCGCGGCCCGCTTCCGCCGCCGCCTACCGCGCCCCGGCCGCTCCTCTCTTCCGCCGCCTCCTCGCCGGCGTGCGCGCCGCCGCCCGCCGCCCGGCTCAGCCGCCGCCATCCGCGCCGCCCTGTCGCGCCCGGTCGCTGCCGCCTTCGCCCGTCGCCACCTCGCAGCCGCCGTCCTCGCCGCCCACGAGATCCGGCCGCGGGAGCTCCAGATCCGGCCTCCCCGCTCCCTCTCCGGTGAGATCCCGGCCGGCTCCGGCTAGATCCGCCACCGCCTCGGCTTCTGTGTCCCGGGTTGACTTTTCTCACGGGGTGATTTTCTACTAAGTCCTTAAATCGCAGATCCATGTGCTCATGTTCATAGCTCCGTAACTCCGCATCTGTAGCTCCGTTTTTGGCATATAGCATATCAAAATGTTCATCTCAGAGAGTACATCATTTAATTCCACTGCATCATTTTCATTTGAGTTCATCTTGATGCCCGAAATGCTGTTAGAAGAGGGCTACTTGAGATAATTGTCAGATCTGCTACTCCGTTTAGCTTTTTGTCATTTTTGCCATGATTATTGTGTGCATGATCTGCCCTGATGCTCTACATATGTTCTGTTAAGGGTTTTGCCATCTCTCCAGAGGTGCAACCCATGTATTTTTTTAATGTGTGTGGTGCCTAGTGCAAGCTTGCAAAGTGAGGCACTTGGTAATTCTGTTTTCAGGGACTTAGCAATTCCACTAAGTCCTTGATCTGTTTATCTCATGATGTCATATGTCCATGTTGTTTCCTAGTGATCCGTGCCTTTTTTGAGGATGATCAGTAAGGATGTTTTGTTAATCTTGTAGTGCTCTATCCATCCTTGTATTTGTTTGCAATTATGGAGCACCCTAGCTTGAGTCAATCAAGCTCTACTTTTGCTACTTTGTGAATCTGGGCAGATTGTCAACTTGTTTGCAATTTTGCCGACGATGTTGTAGTTGATCCGTGCATGCTATGCTATTGTTCTTGCCATGTCTATCTTGCATTTTGTGTGTTCTTGATGGGTGTATGCTTCGATTGTCATGACTTGCTCCGTAGTGAGTGCATCGAGCTCGTAAACACGCCTACTTGAGTTATGTTCCAGCATGTGCCAGTTTTCACTAAGTCTTTAAACTGATTATGCTTTTGCTATGTTCGCATGCTTGCAATTGTATTTTCTGATCCCTTTTGACTCAAGGTCACTAAGGGACTTTTTTTAAGCTCTTTGAGTAGCTCCATGCCATGCTTTACTTTGCCATGTTCAGGTCCTGCAGCATGTAGTTCTGTTGCTCCGAAGTGTGCTACCTGATCTGAAATTCTAGACAAGTGTTAATTTCACTAAGTCTGAGATCTGTTTACCATATGCATTTTTGCCATGCTTGTTTGAACCTGTTAATGGATGAATTGGCCGTAGCTCAGTGCTAGACTTTTGTTAAGAGTCTTGAATGCATCCCTGCCATGTATTTTGTTGTCATGTTTGGGTGCGGTATCCTGTTCATCTCATTGCATTTAGATGGCTACTTGCTGTAAATCGCAGACCGGTGCCATATTTGAATCACTTGCCTTTTCCAAACCGTAACTCCGATTCCGGTGATCTTTATATCGTTTTCAAGAGATTTCATCTCATATTTCCAGTGGCACACTTGGATTTCCATGTTGAGGCCAGGATCTTGCATCCCTTGTCAATTCTTGCATATGCATCCCGCATCGCATCCCGCATAGCATACCATGTTTGCATCATATTGTTTGATCCTTGCACGTGGTTGATTGTGTCCTTGTTGCTTGTTTGTCTTGTTTGGATAGATCCGGGAGACGAGTTCGCTAACGAGGAGCCCGTTGAGTTTGCTTTCGAGGATCCAGTCAACTCTGACAACTGTGCAGGCAAGATGATCATACCCTCGAAATCACTACTATCTTTGCTATGCTAGTTTGCTTGCTCTTTTGCTATGCCAATGCTACGATGCCTACCATTTTATTTCAAGCCTCCCTATTTGCCATGTCAAACCTCTAACCCACCATATCCTAGCAAACCGTTGATTGGCTATGTTATCGCTTTGCTCAGCCCCTCTTATAGCGTTGCTAGTTGCAGGTGAAGATTGGAGGCCGTTCCTTGTTGGAACATTTATTTACTTGTTGGGATATCATTATATTATCTTGTTATTTTAGTGCATCTATATACTTGGTAAAGGGTGGAAGGCTCGGCCTCTCGCCTAGTGTTTTGTTCCACTCTTGCCGCCCTAGTTTCCGTCATATCGGTGTTATGTTCCCGGATTTTGCGTTCCTTACGCGGTTGGGTTATAATGGGAACCCCTTGATAGTTCGCCTTGATTAAAGCTTTTACAGAAATGCCCAACCTTGGTTTTACCATTTGCCACCTAGCCTATTTTCCCTTGGGTTTCCGGAGCCCGAGGGTCATCTTATTTTAGCCCCCCTGGGCCAGTGCTCCTCTGAGTGTTGGTCCAACCGAGCGATGTCCGGGGCTACCAGGGGCAACTCTGGGCTGGCCTACCCGACGTCTTGCTCATCCGGTGTGCCCTGAGAATGAGATATGTGCAGCTCCTATCGGGATTTGTCGGCACATCTGGGTGGTGTTGCTGGTCTTGTTTTAACCTGTCGAAGTGTCTTGAAGAACCGAGGTACCGAGTCTGATCGGAACATCTTGGGAGGAGGTCTATTCCTTCGTTGACCGTGAGAGCTTGTCATGGGCTAAGTTGGGACCCCCCTGCAGGGATTTGAACTTTCAAAAGCCGTGCCCGTGGTTATGGGAAGAAGGGAATTTGTTAATGTCCGGTTGTAGATAACTTGAACCTTAACTTAATTAAAATGAATCAACTGAGTGTGTTACCGTGATGGCCTCTTCTCGGCGGAGTCCGGGAAGTGGACACGGTGTTGGAGTAATGTTTGCGTAGGTTGTTCTCTAGTTTCTCGCTCGCGCTTTGCCTCCTCATCTCGCTCTCTTTTGCGAATAAGTTAGCCACCATATATGCTAGTCGCTTGCTGCAGCTCCACATATTTTTACCTTGCCCTACCTATAAGCTTAAATAGTCTTGATCGCGAGGGTGCGAGATTGTTGAGTCCTTGTGGCTCACAGATTACTATTACACCAGATGCAGGGCCTGATGATTCCGCTCCAGGTGACGCGCTCGAGCTCAAGTGGGAGTTCGACGAGGACTCTCAATGTTACGATGTTTACTTTCCTGATGATCAGTAGTGGTGCCCAGTTGGGGGTGATCGGGACCGTGTCGCATGTTGGGTTATCTTTTATTTTGGCGCTGTAGTCGGGCCATGAGTGTTTGGATGATGTAATGTTATTTATGTACTTGATTGACGTGGTGAGTGTAAGCCAACTATGTTATCCCTTTTTATTATCTATTTTACATGGGATGTTTGTGATGATTGCCTGACTTGCGACATATGCCTTCAATGCGATTATGCCTCTAAGTCGTGCCTCGACACGTGGGAGATATAGTCGCATCGAGGGTGTTACAACTATGGTCATGCATAGTCTGTTGCAACAAAGAACAAGCAACCAAGGAGCATATTTGTGTTGGTCCCAGTTTTGTTATCTTTAGACGCCTTTCCCTATGTGAGCGCAGCAAATCTAGTCCTGCTCAAACTCTATAGCCTTGTCCCTTCCTTTCCTTTTTGAACTAGTACTTTCGCCCCTTCCTTTCCTCTTTGAACCATGTCCTAGATTTATGCGATACAACTTTCCGCACTACTTTGCCCCATTCCTTTCCTCTTTGAACCACGTCCTAGATTAATGCTATACAACTTTCCCCCTTCATTTCCTCTTTGAACCACGTCCTACATTCATGCCATATATAACTTTTCTCACTACTTTCCCCCACTCCTTTCCTCTTTGAAGCACATCCTAGATTCATGGTATACATGCAGCTAGAGCAATGCATGTGGAGTAAGTAAATTATACCTTAAGGTTCTTGGGGCGTGGTTCGGTGGGCGACAGGACGACGGCGAAGAAGAAGGGGTCGGAGGCCCTCCCGCACCGCCGCTGGGTGGAAAGTGAACAACTGCGCTGGTAGTCCCTCGCCGACGGCGACAGTGTCAAGCCTCCTTCCCTTCTCGGCAGACGGATCCTGCCGGCTCTTTGAGCAGCAGTGAGGGGAGAGAGAGGCCAACGAAGTCTTGTTTAGATCTGGAGATGGCGAGAGAGTGTGAAGAGAGCAACTACAAGCGCTGAGGCTCCAGCGAGGGCGAGAGAGTGAGCGAACAGGCTAACCAGCTACACAACCCTCCCGTTATGTTCAACGAGAGGGAAATAACCTTTTATACATTCCTGCATTCGTGTGACAAGGATGCTGTGTTTTTTTGTGTGTGTGGGAGTCATTGGGATTTCAATCATAATCGTGTCATGTGGCTTTGGTGGTAAGACTATCCACAGTGGTGCAGAAATAATGCAGCCTTAGTCACCTTACCTCTCTCCACGTAGTACGTTGGGTCCCACCAGTCAGAGGGTGAAACAAACAAATAATAAGAAAAATTAAAAGCGCCAACGGTGTATCTTACCTCACACATCTCGCTACTGCTCGGGAACATTGTCCAATTGATCCCTCTGTTCGCTCACGTACTATTTTAAGTGAATCCTTATTATAACATGCACACAAATTTTGGCCACTTGTATTCGAATTAAGTCAGTGTGCCACCGTATCTCGTATACTTACTACTCCCTCCGTCTAGGTGTAATAAGTCACGTTAGAAGGTGCAACGGGACCAAGGTGCATGCGTGTGCGTGTGTGTGTGTGTGTTTAACACCATGTGTGTGTTAGAGAGAGCAACAGATCGACCTACTCCTACAGAGAGATGTTGTGTAGTGTACGACTTTAGCCGCGAGAGTCGATGCATCCTCTCATTTCCGGGCGTGTCCGGTAGGGACATGCGGACAGCTGCCACGCCCGCTCTTGACCAGCCTGGCCCACCCAAAGCCCCTCCATCGCCCGCGCGTGCTTCTCGCCCGAAACAGTCAGCGCCGCTCCAAATAATCGGTGCCGCATTCATGCACGGGCAGAGCGGACGCGACCTCTCACTGGCGCAAGAGTGATGGTTGCTTCGTCCGTCCAACTTACTGCTGGGTCTATGTGATTTGACGGCTCATTGGTCTTTATTACTGAGGTGGTAGGACTACTGGATGTCCCACGCTTTCGGTGAAAGGAGGTATACTACTACTACTAGATTACAATTTTCTCCATTCTTACAACGGAGGCATGTAAGAGCAGTGAAAACACGCAGGCTCAGTGATTACATGGACCACCTCATACTACTATCACCGACACCTAACTCTTTACGTAGTACTCCCTCCGTTCCTAAATATCACTAGACGAGTCCCCGCGCGTTGGCGCGGAACAGCGGTATATCTCTCTGCGCAAAATTATCGATTTCATAGAACAAAAAAACTCTATAACCGCATGACAAATGTGGTAGCCAAACTAAATAAACTCCCATCATCATTTAGATCATCCCACGTAAGGAAAAAAGATCAGCCAACTCCTGAACTCCTACTGCATAATGGGATTATATTTTTCTTTTTGACATGTTAATGGGACTTAAAAGCTCACTTACATGCATGCTACCGGTGCATGCTTGCATGCAGACATGTTGATGTGATTTAAAACCCACTCACATGCATGTGGCACGGTATTTCTGCATGCTTGCATGTGGCTTAGTACGGAGCCTCTCAACGTCAAGATCAGACAGCTATTATGGACTGATTTACTTCATCTAACGGCTACATCAATTTTGATGATGTGGCTCAAGGAGAGGATAGAGAATTCCTAGTAGTGGGGGCTAGCTATTACTAGTAGATATAAGTCTTTGTAGAGATTCCACTACATATGGAACAAAATGAATGAATCTACACTTAAAATGCATCTATATACATCCGCATGTGGTTCATGGTGAAATCTCTACAAAGACTTATATTTAGGAACGGAGGAAGTACTAGTATAGTATGTATTGTAATTTATCAGCGAGATAAATTTGTACAATGCTATGAAGCTTCCAGCTTCTGTTACATGTATCTTGCGTCCAAGGTTGCCCGTTGCAACATTTCATCAAATACAAAGGAGACTAACATGCATGCTATTGCATCTCAATGATTGACAGATCATAGAAAATATGTATTCCCTCCGTTCCAAAATAAGTTTCTCTACTTTGTGCAAACTTTAGTACAAAGTTGTACTACTACTAAAGTTGACACTTATTTTGGAACAGAGGCAGCTAAAGAAAAAAACGATCCATGCAGTCCCTAGCCCTTGAACCGTGAACCCTGACCAGGCTTCAATTAGCTGGCAACGTTCGAGCTTCCTAATAAATGAAGTTTGCAACCTTTTGACCATCGGATCATTTTGTGCAGTTTCACCAAAATCGAGATGAGCATCCCTGTGGCAAAGAAATTGAACAAGCGTGATTAGAATAAGATTACTGGGAGTAGTTGATGAGACATAACTCATCACAAATACAGTACGTAGAAGCCAGTAGAGTTATGTGCGGGGCAAAGAAGTAGAGAAATATCCACAGGGAGTGATGTGGGCAACTGGAGCAGTGGTGCAAGCCGGCTGTAAAGGGAGTTGTACCTGAGGGACGTAGCTCAACCTTGAGGAGGGCGGCGGGAGGCGGCAACTGCCCACGTCGCGGTAGTGAGCAAGGGACGAAGGCAACCTCACCGGCTTTGTGAGAGAGAACGGCGGGGGGCCCTGATCGGGACGTGCCGACAGTGGGTTTTCACCGTCGGCGACGGCCACCGCATCTACACTAAGCATCCACCCCTTCCCCAAGCGGACGTGATCCACCGGGATGTTAGAGATGTGGCCATAGTCGTTTTGTGCGAGAGAGTGTGAAGAGAGAAATCCCAGCAAGCAACCGTGTAGGCTGGCCCGTCCTGACTATGTACTCCTTTTCTCTCCATATGAACCTATCATATTGCGTACGTGCCACTGAAGAAAAAAAACTTTATTTATAAATGACGCGGCACCTACTACTCGTTCTCATATAACCTTGCGCTTGGCATCTCCAAAATATTGACCTTGCGATTGGCTCTTCGCCTCTTTGGGAAGTCGAGCAATAATGGTAGTGCAGTATATATCGTTCTGGCTATATGAGATCGAATGAATTGCTGTACGTCCGCCACGTGGGCGAGGGTCAAGGGGCGAGGGAGAGTGCTACATATGGAGCAAAATGAGTGAATCTACACTCTAAAGTATGTATATATACATCAGTGTTTGGAGTATGTACTAGTAGTTCATATTGAAATCTACTAAAGGACATATATATTCCAAACAATATGACATAATCTCTATAACCAAGGTAGTAGGGACGTGGAGTAAAAATAGGGAGTAGTAAATTTTTCTCCTTGTCCTGCGAGCCACCGTGCACATGGGTGAGGGCGCGGGCGTAAGGCGTAGTAAGAAAGCTTCACCTCATCCTGCGAGCCACCGCGCCCATGGGTAGGGGAGACGGCGTACTAAGCAAGCTTCTCCTTGTTCTGCGAGTTGACGGGGCACATCAAAAGTACTCCAGTGTATAGAGCCTTGCCTCTAAGGTAGGCCCCACATGGTTTGCCTCTTTTTTTAACATAACACGTCAAGTCGCAATTTGTTTGTTCACCCGTGGTAGACGATCCTCCCTCCACCAAGTGGACAACCAGTACACGTGCCAAATTACCACGTGGACTGCCTTTTTCGTACAGAAATGAGCTCCACCGTGTACCCGCGCGGGTGTGGTTGGGAAAGAGACGGGAGTACGTGCGCCGTGCATGCATCTCTTCTCTTCGTGCATGTTCCCCACCTACATGGGTGTGTGTGAGAGATACAAACCGTGTTCGTGAGTGTTTTTTGTTTTGGGGGTGGGGGTGGGGTGGGGGTTGATTTCGTGAATTATTTGTGGGAATGTGTGTCGATGACATCTCAAACAAAATTTTGCATGCAATGTGTGTGAAATGGAGGCCTATCCATATCATACATAGAGGGTCGGGCAATCCACGAGAAGAGAGGGAGGGGTCATAGCTATTGGTAGAGTTGAAGAGAGGATCAAGTGGGTGGGTGCGAGATCGATGAAGAGAGCCATCGAAATTGTGTGTGTGTACAAGTCAAAGATATAGGGCGATTGGCCTACCGGAACGTTAGAGGGCACACGTCAAGTTTGTGTGTGGCAGGGAGACATGACTAGAGCGCTCGATGTACCGGTGTGTGGGGGGGAGGGGGTGGTGGGAGGGGTATGCAGAGGCCTAACTATAGAGGTAGAACGACTCGTATATGTGTTGAGAAGGAGAGACCCAGCTATGTCTTGAGGGAGATCGGTCGACATCCATACATAACTGAAGTACGGGAAATATGATGGGAGAGAGATAGAGGAGAGAGAGAGGGAGGGAGACGAGTAGAGTGCTGGATGGGTGATGGAGTTGCTTCTCGAAGATTGTGGGAGAGGCCTACTAGACAAACTGAGGGTGGAACTGCAATGTTATCAATAAGAGTGGGGATTTGTTTCTGTGTGTGCGTATGCGTGATAGATCTGTCGGGACACATCCATGGATGATGAAGGGGAACCATGTGTTTGGTAAGAAAACCTAACTAGATCGGTAGATCAATTGTAGTTTGTCGGAGGAAGGGAGAGACACAACTAATGAGGTAGATCGATAGACGTGTGGGTAAAAACGAGTTATAAGGACCTAGCTAGCTATATGTATAGCGAGAGATCGGTCGGTGTACGTCCATTTGTTAGAGGCTAATAAGGCCCAGCGAGACGGATAGACAGAGAGAATGGAGCTAGGAGGTGGTGCGAGAGGCCCAACTACTAGCTAGATAGGGGGAGGAGTGTGCGGTTGTGAGAGAGCGATGAAAAGAGGGGCGAGAGTTTACATGTGTGTCTGGCCATATGAGAGACACAAGGCAAGGACACATAAAGGAAGAGATTGAAGGTGTGTTTGTATGTTGTAGGCAGGCATCACTGGAGAGGTTTATCGATCGGTGTGTGTCGGAAAGGAGTTGTGGAGACTCTAGGGGAACGACCTAAAGAAAAAAATGAATGTGCCCGGTGGATAGAATGCCGAGGGAGGGGGAGGGTGAGGAGGGCGTGTGCATGCGTGAGAGAAAGTTAGTGGTAGCTACAAAGGTTAGAGGATTGTGTGGGTGTAAGAGACTAACAAAGATCATAATTTGATATGAAAGCGGATTCATATATTTGAATAGGAGATAATAGTGTTTTAAACATTGCATGCATGAATATAGCAGTGATACACGTGCTGTGCACATGTTATACCATAATGTGATAATGCATGGTGTTTGCAACTCAAAACTAAATGCCGAACAATCTAAACCATACTATACATCAAACAATCTCACATTTTATTTGAATTTGTGATAATGTATGGCGTTTGCAGCTTACAACTAAATACCGAACAATCTAAACAATACTATATATCAAACATTCTCATATTTTATTTGAATTTGTGGTAATGTGTGGTGTTTGCAACTCACATCTAAATACTTGTAGGCGTAGGGGGCGGGGCACCATACATAATGTGATAAACACATTATACATATGAGACATGGTTTAGATTATGAAGATCTAGCTAGAGCTAGAAATGTAATTTGATTTGAAATCAAAATAAAGTGGATTCAAAAATTCTAGTTCGAGTTCATATAATACACATAGTTCATATGTAACTCGAGACTAATCATGTGGTGTGGTGTGAAGATAATACACAAACGATGGTTTAACTTGACAATAATGATGATTGTAGATCTTATTAAAATAGAGAAACAAATTCAAATGCTTTGACTTCACAACAATCATTACTGTAGATCTTATTCAAATAGAGAAACGAATTCAAATTTAGTTCATATTGAAGCGGTAGATTATACGTTTGGAATGCACTAAAACGTTCATTTGAGTAGTAGGTTGCATGCATTATACACGTAGCGAAATATTTTAATTGAACATAACATGAATTCAAAGTTTTGAATGACATTTGTAGGGCGCAATGATTTGGTACATTACACGTTAGGCTTGTCCGGAAATTTCAACCCGCGCCTTGTTAGCCTGAAATATTTAAGATATATCTTTGTCTCGTTGTGCTCCGACAACTCCCTCCATCTCAACCCGCGCCTTGCTATTCCGAAATTACAACGCGCGCGAAAACTTCCACCTCCTGTGAAATCCCGACACGCGAAATGCCCGTGGTACCCCTGAACCGAAAGAACCGCCTCAAATCGGTGGGGGTACTTCCGTAACTTACCCCACATTTCAGACAAGCGCGTCTCTAAGCCATGGTTCCCCACTGCCATCCCATCCGCCCACCCATTCGTACACCGAGGCCGCAAAAACCCATGACGAAACCCCACACCCTGCTCCATCCGCCACCCAGCCGGAGCCTCTTCCCCGACGATGTCGTCCACAGCAACACCTCGACGTCCCTCATCCACCATACCGGATGAGGATCCGTCGTCGATCTCATCGTCCCGCCGGTTCAGCCACCCCGTCCTCCACCTCCAAGGAGCTGCCCCGACGTTCCCCTCGTCTTTCGCGCCACCTCCATTCCCACACTGCCGTCTTCACCTGCACCACCGGAAGAGCATCATCATCACCGTTTCCTCGCATGAAGCTGCGGCCTAATTGGTGCCACCAAGGAGGTTGTACACTAATCGCCGCATTTTCTTCTTGATTCGATCTCATGGTGCTGCTGGCGCTCGGTCCTGAGCCGACACGGCGCGGCTCCATCCATGGCGGCATCGCTGGCCACTTCCTCCACGGCATCGCTCCCTCGGCGGCGACATCCACATCAGTAGGACCTGCTGCTGCTTTAGCTCTCGCTCGCGCTGCTGCTCTGCTCTTGCTCTCGGTCCCCTGCCTGGTCTGCTCTTGCTATTGCTCTTGCTCGCGCTGCTGCTCTTGCTTGCGATGCTGCTCTGATTTAGCTACACTTCACTCCGATGCCGCCAGGGTGAAGGAAGAACCAGCCGCAGTGGGGAGGGGGGCTCGCCGAAGAGGTATCCCACTATCTATCTTAGGGTTCAGGATGGGGACGGTGGTCGCCGGCGGTGGCGGCGCATTGGCGGGGTGGTGGCGTGGGGATCGCCGTTGAAAAAGCTCGGTATGGGGGGGGGGGCTAGAGGGATGGCCGGACCGGCGGTGGGGAGTGTTTTCGGGGCGGCGCACCGCCGGCAGCGGGCGGCGGGGGGCTGTTGTTTGGCCGGTGGTGGCTGGCGGCTCAGGGGGGTGGAGGTTGAAGATGAACCGCAGGCCCTTGATTTCATATCCAACGGCTGCAAAATCGACTGACCAGAGATGAAAAAAGTCAGTCGACCGACGTGTAGCCTCACCTTGCTAGTGCGTCCAGTTTCGACAGCAAAATTCAGTTTCGACAACAAAATCCAGTTTCGACAGTTAAGTTCAGTTTCGACAGTTAAATTCAGTTTCGACAGTTAAGTTCAGAGATGAGCGGCTGGTGTATTTTACATCTAGCACTTTGTGGTTATGTATTTTACGTCATGTATTGGAGATGCTATTAGAATTCCACTCAGGTTAACGTTGTTTGTTGTCTCTCTTGTCCAGCTTCAGCCTCGGCGTCGTACAACTCACCGGAGCTGCTCCAACGACGAAACCCTCCATCACAGCGGAGCAGTACCGCGGGCTCCATCTCCAGACGCCTAAGATCTTCTTGCCCTCCTCCGACAGCCAAGTCAGCCGGAGCATCCTCACCGGCCAACCCAATCACGCTGAGATCGACATGGCTTCGCCAAAGAGGTTGTACACTTGTTGCATCTCTTTTTTACTCTACATGTTATATATATTGTCCACTGAGCACATGGATTTGTTCCTTTAGTGTCTCCTTGAAAGAAAAAACGTAGGAATTTTAATTTTCACTTGTCCTCCTTTTCAAATTCCTATTCATGAAGCACAAGACTAAGAGATAGTAGCATAATAGCATTATAACCATACATTTTCTTGTGGTTTGACTTAATCTCACCATGCTTCTTTGCATCCTGTGATCTTCCAATTGTTGTGAATCGAACACCCAGATTGGCAGAAATCCTGTGTTTTTAAATTCTCTGTTTTGCACGTGCATTCCTATCCTATTCCTGTCTATTTCCTATCCCTGCATTGTTGTAATCCTCCAATTCAAACGAGCCCTTACAGAATTACTTCTCTTACAGATAGTTGTCAAAGAAAACCTTGCGTGGTTTGTCCCGCTCCTGCTGAGCCGTCGTCCACCCCAGCTCAGCTGCTCCAACGACAGAAGGGTCCAGCACAGCAGGGATCCGGCCTCCAGACTGTCTTTCGTCACCTCAGATCTTCTTCCCCGCCGCTGGCAGCCATGAAAACTGCACTACCATCATCAACCAAGCAGATGACCTCGAGGACTACACAGGTCCGCAAGAGAGGTCGCACTCTTTTGTGTCTCCTTACGTTATGCATCGCTTAATATTACATGCTACTTTATCGTCCTGTTCATCGATTAGACTCTAAGTCAGCTCCAAACTAATGGTCAAACTTGAGTTTTTAAATGGTTGTGGGGTACATATTGGGGCCACTATCAATAGTATTTATCTACTATCTGGTTAATATCCGGTGTCTACTATGAGTTTCATGTTGGGTGGGAAACAAACAATAAAGAAGCCATTATCTGTATTTTTTAACTGAAGCCATTATTTGCCGTCTATTATTGGTTTTGGGTCTATCCACAGGTTGCTACCATCACTCTGGATTTCTACATGCACTCCTTACATAATCTCACTATGTTTTATTCCTATGCATGACAGTTATTGTAAACAATGGAACTGAACATGTAGAGCAAAAGAGACGGGCCTTGTGTGGCAATAAAATTTCATGCAGACGTCGCTCCATGGTAGGCGCAAAGGCAGCCCCCCTCCATGCATTTCGGATTGTAATCGAGAGGAAGATATCTGTTCTGAGGGGGATTTAGAAGGAGAAGACAACTCCTATTTACCCCCTGAGGTCTTCGCTCTAACTTGGCATGCTGATGTTGGTTATATCATGCATATGGTGTCTTGCATTGCTTACTTTATACATCAAATATGTCATCTGCTTACTTTAGACATCCTTTGTGTGAATGCCATCTGTTTAGTTTATTCATCGTTTATGTGAATTATGCAATGTTTAGCCAGGCATCATATATGTGAATTTTGCAATGCCATCCTGCTTAGCCAGTCATCTTATATGTAAATTATATCAGGCCATCCTTTTTTTTCATTACATATTACATTTGTCAACAATGTTATTACATTCAACCGCTCTTCGTGTGCATCAGGCATTTGACACGGTGATGGCAAATTCTGGAGTGAAAACAAGGTCTTCAGAGCAGACTATGCTATCTGACGAAGCGCATATCTCGCTGGTTACGGATAGCTCCTCAGAGGAGGATTCAGAGACAGATGACCAGTCTTATCCCCCCCCCCCGAGGTGTATGCTCTAACTTGGCAGGGTTATGTTGCTCATATCGTGTGTATGGTGTCTCACATTGCTATGTCATTTGATTAGTTTAGACATGCTTTGTGTGAATGCCACCTGTTCAGTGTCTAATTACCATATATGTGAATTATGCATTGCCATCTTGTTGCAAGACATTATATATGTGAATTATACAATGCTATCTTGTTGCAAAGGCATTATATATGTGAATTATGCAATGCCATGCTGTTTAGCCAATCATCATGTATGTGAATTATATCATTCTATCATTTTTTTTGTATTACGTGTTCCATTTGGCGACAACATTTGTATATTCAACTACTCTTCCTATACATCAGCCATTTGAAGCGGTGATGGAAGTATCTGGAGTGAAAACAAGGTATTCAGAGCAGACAATGCTACCTGCTGAAGCAGACATCTTGCTGGTTACACAGAGCTCCTCAGAGGAGGATTCAGAGACTGATGACCAGTCCTATTTCCCCCCTGAGGTCTATGCTCAAACTTGGCAGGGTTATATTACCCATGTCATGCATGTTGTCTCGCATTGCTTAGTTTTTACATCATATATGGATTGCCATCTGCTTACTTGCTTACTATATAAATCATATATTTGAATTATATCATGCCATCATGTTTACATAGTACATACACATCATCTATCTGAATTATGGCATGGCAACCCATTTAATAAAGACATCATATAGTTATATCATCTCATCCTGTTTAGTGTTTACAGTCATCATATTTTGAATTATGGCATTCTATCCGTGAATGTATGTGAATTATGGCATGCCAACCTATTTAATAAACACATTATATAGTTATGTCATGTCATCCTGTTTACATAGTCTCATATTTTGAACTATGTCTTTCCATCTTTCTTAGTTAGCCATCATAATGTGAAATTGTGTCATGCTATCCTGTTTAGTTAGCCATCATATATGTGAAATTGTGTCATGCTATCCTGTTTGGTTAGACAACATAAATATGAATTATTTCATGCCCTCTTTTATTCCCCACTATCCATTGCACCTGTCAATCATACAATGTCTATACTTTCAATTACTTTTCTTGTTTATCAGCCATTTGAATTGGAGAGTGTGATGGCAGTATCTAGGGGAGTAACAACACGGTCTTCAGAAAAGATAGTGCTACCAGTTGATGCAGATAGAACCACGGTTGTACTTGCCGAAGGACCAGATCCACCACACATAACCCAGACTCTCGCAGATTGTACCCCTACCTAGTTGGACAGAGAACCAGCTACACCCCTTCTAACCCCAACCCTGGCAGATAGTAACCCAGTTCCAGTTGACACAGCACCGTCTCCACCATAGAGCACCCAAACATGAGCAGTTAGTAAGGGAACTCCAGTGCCCAAAGCACGAGGACCACCACTCCGAATCCCAACTTAACGCTTAAAGGAGAAGAAGATTTGTTCTCAGGTCAGGTTCTGTAGCTATGGTTCATACTCCTTTGCTGTTGCATGACTGTATTTACTCATACCAACTATTTTCAAATTTGAAGGATGGAATTGAAACTCCAATGGCGCAACAGGTATGTTTTAAACCTGTTTCTTTAACTGGTTTGCTGTTGTAACCTGCTCTATGTTGATTTCAGTTTCAATTGAATAAACAGTTATGTTCTCATGTCATGCACATTACAAGTGTTGTTATTGCTCTATAGTTACCCACACTTATATTCTGTCTATTCTGCTTTGTCTTGAACAGATATTATTTGAACTGTGTCTCTATCTTGATTTGGCAACAAAAACTAGAATGGTATAGACCATAAAGTGACCATGGTACATAGATATATGTTTGTTTCATGCTGTTATCCTGTCCACTTTACTACTGAACTCATTTACCAAAATGAGTTTCATATACAACATGGTAAACATGTGATGTGTCTGCTTGTTTCTCTTTTAGAATGCGGACAAAATATTGGAGAACAGTACCGCGTTATCCAATGGTAAAGGAAGTAATGCAGATAAGGTTCAAGATAGTGAGACATCCCTGTTGGTCTCCAAGAAAGCTGATAAAAACTATCTTGACGACAGTGAGGGAACCCAAAAGTCCTGTCTTGATGTAGTATTCGAGTTACTGGCCACTACTGCTGGCACAAGCTCTTCGAACTCGCTGCCTGAATCAGTTCATCTTGAGTCTCAACTTCAAGTTGAAAGACATCGATCAGATGTGCTGCGACAGGAAGCTGAAGGACTGAGGAAGTCCCTGCAGAATTCAGATGCATATTTTCTGGTGCAACAGCAAGCGCTGGAGGATTTAAGCGCCAAACAAGAGAAAGTTAATAAGCTTTCTAAGCATCTTGCCAGCATTATGGGTACCCAGGATATTGTCTTGAGATCTTCTGAAGTGGTTTCAGTTCTGGATTTGTTTTGCTGCGGCATTTATTTGCGCTGGTCGCCAACTTTGACAGCTAATGTATATGATATGCTGCTTTGTTCCCTATATTTGCACTGGTGACGAACTTTGATGCCCAATGGATGTAATATGTGTAATAGCCGTGATAGCCTAGTGTTAGTTGCTTGCTTATTTATTTCCTTGTTGTCTTGTTTATTTGTTTGCTTGTAGTCATTGTAGTTCTTTTTCCGCGGTTAGCTAGTCGCTGCAATAACCTATTTTTTAAAACTAGGCCACAATAACCATGGGCTAATATTTACTGTGGTGACACTGGGCCTCCTACTGGCCGTAGAAACTGTGGGCCTTCTATGGGCCGTAGAAACAATGGGCCTTCTGCGGGCCGTATTATCAATGGGCCTTATATGGGCCGTATAATCGATTGGCCAAACATGGGCCAAACATACCGCATTATGGCCGTAAACGGGCTAGAGTTGGAATCGTCCGTTCATGGGCCGACCATAACGGGCCATCGTTCGTAGGCCATATTTGATGACGCTGTGAAATCGGCCCAACATATTAACGGACCACAAACGGGCCGATTGTAACCACGGGCTGAATTTGGCCCACAAATAGAAAATGACAGTAACAGGCCGTAAGTAAATGAATGCTGGAAATGAGCCCCAAGAATAAATGGGCTCTGAGAAGGCCAAAAGATAACATGGGCTGGAAACGGCCCAATGGAATAACGGGCCGTTAATGGGTATAAAGTGATACATTGTTCATTACGGGCCAGTTTCACCACGGGCCGTTAATGGGTGTAAAGTGATACACTGTTCATTACGGCCCAGTTTCTCCACGGGCCGTTAGTAGGCCAAGAGTTACATAGCGCCTCATATGGGCCGAAAGACGTCATGGGCCATACATGGGCCAGAAGTGAAAACGGGCTGGAATCATATTGGATGGCCCAGATGACGCTACTGGGCCTAATTCGGATAGGGTGTAACGGGCCTTGGGTTAGCGGGCTGTAAATGGGCTATATTCAAACAGGCTGTTAACAGGCTTTCCATGGGCCGGCCCGCCAGCTTTTGACCAAGTCAAACGGGCCGACCTTTTCACAGGAATGGGCCTCTGTTGGGCCGTGCCACGTGTCGACGTATAATAGGCGCCTTTCGTCCAATGAGTGGTTGACATCTGTCCCAACGATGAGCCGACACATGTTTCCTCCAGCCAATGATGATTTTACACGTGGAAAATCCCCATTGGTCGGGGCTGTTAATGGGTTATCGGATCCAAAACCCGACCGATAGTTTAACGGCGTTCCGTTACGGTGGATGCCACGTGTCGGTCACCCTTGACGAAATCACTTCAGTGACGCGCGATTTATCGTCATGGAAGTGGACACTTCCGTGATGATAATTTTGGTAATGTCATGGAACACTTCTACGATAGCACAGGTATGACTATCTTGATTCTGTCATAAATTTGTCATGGATGTAGATGCATGACAAAAAAAGCGACCTACTGTGAAAAACACGTATTATCACGAAAGTGTATTTTTTTGTAGTGTAGGGTTCATACTTTCACTAGTGCAAGTTGTCTCAACAATAATAACATAATTGGATCATATAACTATCCCTCAACATGCAACAAAGAGTCACTCCAAAGTCACTAATAGCGGAGAACAAACAAAGAGATTATGGTAGGGTATGAAACCACCTCAAAGTTATTGTTTCCAATCAATCCGTTGGGCTATTCCTATAAGTGTCACAAACAGCCCTATAGTTCGTACTAGAACAACACCTTAAGACACAAATCAACCAAAACCCTAATGTCACCTAGATACTCCAATGTCAACTCAAGTATCAGTGGGTATGATTATACGATATGCATCACACAATCTCAGATTCATCTATTCAACCAACACATAGAACCTCAAAGAGTGCCCCAAAGTTTGTACCGGAGAATCATGACGAAAACATGTGCCAACCCCTATGCATAGGTTCATGGGCGGAACCCGCAAGTTGATCACCAAAACATACATCAAGTGAATCACGTGATATCCCATTGTCACCACAGATACGCACGGCAAGACATACATCAAGTGTTCTCAAATCTTTAAAGACTCAATCTGATAAGATAACTTCAAAGGGGAAACTCAATCCATTACAAGAGAGTAGAGGGGGAGAAACATCATAAGATCGAACTATAATAGCAAAGCTCGCGATACATCAAGATCGTGCCACCTCAAGAACACGAGAGAGAGAGATAGATCAAACACAAAGCTACTGGTACATACCCTCAACCCCGAGGGAGAACTACTCCCTCCTCTTCATGGAGAGCGCCGGGATGATGAAGATGTCCACCGGAGAGGGATTCCCCCTCTAGCAGGGTGCCGGAATGGGTCTAGATTGGCTTTCGGTGGCTACGGAGGCTTCTGGCGGCGGAACTCCCGATCTATTGTGCTCCCCGAAGTTTTTAGGGTATATGGATATATATAGGAGGAAGAAGTACATCGGTGGACCTTCGGGCTGTCCACGAGGCAGGGGCGCGCCCTCCACCCTCATGGGAAGTCCGGGACTCTCCTGGTCCATCTCCAATACTCCGTGGGCTTCTTTTGGTCCAAAAATAAGCTCCGTGAAGTTTCAGGTCAATTGGACTCCGTTTGATTTTCCTTTTCTGCGATACTCTAAAACAAGGAAAAAACATAAATTGGCCCTCGGCTCTAGGTTAATAGGTTAGTCCCAAAAATCATATAAAATAGCATATAAATGCATATAAAACATCCAAGGTTGATAAAATAATAGCATGGAACAATCAAAAATTATAGATACGTTGGAGACGTATCAGCATCCCCAAGCTTAATTCCTGCTCGTCCTCGAGTAGGTAAATGATAAAAACAGAATTTTTGATTTGGAATGCTACCTAACATATTTATCCATGTAATCTTCTTTCTTGTGGCAATAATATTCAGATCCATAAGATTCAAGACAAAAGTTTAATATTGACATAAAAATAATAATACTTCAAGCATACTAACAAAGCAATTATGTCTTCTCAAAATAACATGGCAAAAGAAAGCTATCCCTACAAAATCATATAGTCTGGCTATGCTCCATCTTCCACATAACGTATTTAAATCATGCACAACCCCGATGACAAGCCAAGCAATTGTTTCATACTTTTGATGTTCTCAAACTTTTTCAATCTTCACGCAATATATGAGCGTGAGCCATGGATATAGCACTATAGGTGGAATAGAATGGTGGTTGTTGATACGTCCAATTTGCATCATGCTTTTATATCGATATTTATTGCATTATGGGTTGTTATTACACATTATGTCACAATACTTATGCCTATTCTCTCTTATTTTACAAGGTTTACATAAAGAGGGAGAATGCCGGCAGCTGGGATTTTGGGCTGGAAAAGGAGCAAATATTAGAGACCTATTCTGCACAGCTCCAAAAGTCCTGAAACTTCACGGAAGACGTTTTCAGAATATATAAAAAATACTCAGCGGAAGAAATTCACCAGGGGGGCACACCCTGCCCACAAGGGTGGGGGGCACGCCCTACCTCCCTGGGCGCGCCCCCTACCTCGTGGCCCCCCTGGTGGCCCTCCGGTGGCCATCTTCTGCTATATGAATTCTTTCAATGGGAAAAAATAAAAAAGCAATCTTCTCGGATGAAACTTCGCCGCCACGAGGCGGAACCTTGGCGGATCCAATCTAGGGCTCTGGCAGAGCTGTTCTGCCGGGGAAACTTCCCTCCTGGAGGTGGAAATCATCGCCATCATCATCACCAACGCTCCTCTCATTGGGAGAGGGCGATCTCCATCAACATTTTCATCAGCACCATCTCCTCTCAAAACCCTAGTTCATCTCTTGTATCCAATTCTTGTCTTCAAGTCCGGGATTGGTGCTAGTAGGTTGCTAGTAGTGTTAATTACTCCTTGTAGTTGATGCTAGTTGGTTTAATTGGTGGAAGATCATATATTCAGATCCTATATGCATATTAATACCCCTCTGATTATGAACATGTTTATGCTTTGTGAGTAGTTTTTGTTCCTGAGGACATGGGAGAAGTCTTGCTATTAGTAGTCATGTGAATTTGGTATTCGTTCGATATTTTGATGAGATGTATGTTGTCTCTCCTCTAGTGGTGTTATGTGAACGTCGACTACATGACACTTCACCATTGTTTGGGCCTAGAGGAAGGCATTGGGAAGTAATAAGTAGATAATGGGTTGCTAGAGTGACAGAAGCTTAAACCCTAGTTTATGCGTTGCTTCGCAAGGGGCTGATTTGGACGCATATGTTTCATGCTATGGTTAGGTTTACCTTAATACTTTTGTTGTAGTTGCGGATGCTTGCAATAGAGGTTAATCATAAGTGGGATGTTTGTCCAAGTAAGGGCATCACCCAAGCACTGGTCCACCCACATACCAAATTATCAAAGTACCGAACGCGAATCATATGAACGTGATGAAAACTAGCTTGACGATATTCCCATGTGTCCTCCGGAGCGCTTTACATCATATAAGAGTTTGTCCAGGCTTGTCCTTTGCTACAAAAAGGATTGGGCCACCTTGCTGCACCTTATTTACTTTTGTTACTTGTTGCTCGTTACAAATTATCCTATGACAAAACTATCTGTTACCTATTATTTCAGTGCTTGCAGAGAATACCTTGATGAAAACCGCTTATCATTTCCTTCTGCTCCTTGTTTGGTTCGACACTCTTACTTATCGAAAGGACTACGATAGATCCCCTATACTTGTGGGTCATCAAGACTCTTTTCTGGCGTCGTTGCCGGGGAGTGAAGCGCCTTTGGTAGGTGGAATTTGGTAAGGAAAAATTTATATAGTGTGCTGAAATTTACTATCACTTGATACTATGGAAAGTAATCCTCTGAGGGGCTTGTTTGGGGTATCTTCACCCTGACTAGTAGAGCTAAGAGTTGCTCCTCAACCTACTGAAAATGAAAATGAAAATGTTCCCTATGAAATTCCTTCGGGTATGATAGAAAAACTGCTAGCTAATCCTTTTTTAGGAGATGGAATGAAACATCCTGATGAGCATCTGATATATGTGGATGAAGTTTGTGGATTATTTAAGCTTGTAGGTGTACCCGGAGATGTTGGTAAGAAGAAGGTTTTCCCTTTATCTTTGAAGGGAGATGCATCGACATGGTATAGGCTATGTGATGATATGGGGTCTTGGGATTACAAATGGTTGAAATTGGAATTTCATCAGAAGTTTTATCCTATGCATCTTGTTCATCGTGATCGCAATTATATATAAGTTTTGGCCTCACGAAGGAGAAAGCATCGCTCAAGCTTGGGGGGGGCTTAAATCAATGTTATATTCATGCCCCAATCATGAGCTCTCAATAAAAATGATTATTCAAAGTTTTTATGCTCGGCTTTCTGATAAAAATCGCACCATGCTTGATACTTCTTGTGCTGGCTCTTTTATGATGAAGACTATTGAATTCAAATGGGATTTATTGGAAAGAATAAAATGCAACTCTGAAGTTTGGGACCTCGACAAAGGTAAGGAGTCAGGTATGACACCTAAGTTTGATTGTGTTAAATCTTTTATGGATACCGATGTTTTCCATAAATTTAGCACTAAATATGGACTTGACTCTGAGATAGTAGCTTCCTTTTGTGAATCTTTTGCTACTCATGTTGATCTCCCCAAGGAGAAGTGGTTTAAATGTCATCCTCCCATAGAAGTAAAAGTAGCTGCACCTATTAAATTTGAAGAACAAATTGTCACTTATAATGATCCTATTGTTCCTACTTCTTATGTTGAGAAACCACCTTTCCCTGTTAGGATAAAGGATCATGCTAAAGCTTCAATTGTGGTTCGTAAAAGCAATATTAAAACTTATACACCTCATGAGCAAATTAAAGTTGAACCTGATATTGCTATTGTTAAAGATCTCTTGTCTGATATTATTGATGGGCATGTTATTCATTTCCTTGATGAGACTGCTAGAATTGCTAAACCTTGTGCTAAAGATAAAAACAGACCTGTGGTAGGCATGCCTGTTATTTCTGTTAAAATAGGAGATCATTGTTATCATGGCTTATGTGATATGGGTGCTAGTGCTAGCGCAATACCTTATTCCTTATACAAAAAAAATTATGCATGATATTGCACCTGCTGAGATATAAGATATTGATGTCACAATTAAACTTGCCAATAGAGATACTATTTCACCAATGGGAATAGTTAGATATGTTGAAGTCTTGTGTGGGAAAACTAAATATCCTGCTGGTTTTCTTGTTCTTGGTTCCCCACAAGATAGCTTTTGTTCCATTATATTTGGTAGACCCTTCTTAAACACTGTTAATGCTACCATAGATTGCAAAAGGGATATTGTTACTATTGGTCTAGACGATATGACTGATGAATTTAATTTCTCTAAATTTAGTAGACAACACCGTGAAGAAGAATTACCTAGTAAGGATGAAATCATTGGTCTTGCTTCTATTGCCGTACCTCCTAGTGACCCTTTAGAACAATATTTGCTAGACCATGAAAATGATATGTTTATGAATGAAAGAAGAGAAATAGATTAAGTATTCTTTAAACAGGAACCTATTCTGAAACACAATTTGCCTGTTGAAATCCTAGGGGATCCTCCTCCACCCAAGGGTGATCCCGTGTTTGAGCTTAAACCATTGCCTGATACTCTTAAATATGCTTATCTTGATGAGAAAACGATATATCCTGTTATTATTAGTGCTAAACTTTCAGAACATGAAGAAGAGAGATTATTGAAAACTCTGAAGAAGCACCGTGCTGCTATTGGGTATACTCTTGATGATCTTAAGGGTATTAGTCCCACTCTATGTCAACATAAAATTAATTTGGAAGAAGATGCTAAACTAGTTTGTGATCATCAACTATGCCTGAATCCTAATATGAAAGAAGTGGTAAGAAAGGAGATACTAAAGCTCCTTGAGGCAGGTATAATTTCACCTGTTGCTAATAGTCAGTGGGTAAGTCCTATCCATTGTGTCCCTAAGAAGGGAAGTATTACTGTCCTTCCTAATGATAAAGATGAATTGATCCCTCAAAGAATTATTACCGCTAATAGGATGGTAATTGATTTCCGCAAATTAAATAAGGCTACTAAAAAGGATCATTACCCCATACCTCTTATCGATCAAATGCTAGAGAGATTATCTAAACATACACATTTTTGCTTTCTAGATGGTTATTCTGGTTTCTCTCAAATACCCGTGTCAGCTAAGGATCAATCAAAGACTACTTTTACTTGCCCTTTTGGTACTTTTGCTTATAGACATATGCCTTTTGGTTTGTGTAATGCACCTGCTACCTTTCAAAGATGCATGATGGCTATATTCTCTGACTTTTGTGAAAATATTTGTGAGGTTTTCATGGATGATTTCTCCGTCTATGGATCTTCTTTTGATGATTGCTTAAGCAACCTTGATTGAGTTTTGCAGAGATGTGAAGAAACCAATCTTGTGTTGAATTGGGAAAAGTGCCACTTTATGGTTAATGAAGGTATTGTCTTGGGGCATAAAGTTTCAGAAAGAGGTATTGAAGTTGATAAAGCCAAGGTTGATGCTATTGAAAAGATGCCATGTCCCAAGGACATCAAAGGTATAAGAGGTTTCCTTGGTCATGCCGGTTTTTATAGGAGGTTCATTAAGGACTTCTCAAAAATCTCTCGGCCTCTGACTAATTTATTGCAAAAAGATATACCATTTGTCTTTGATGATGATTGTGTAGAAGCATTTGAAATACTTAAGAAAGCATTGATCTCTGCACCTATTGTTCAGCCACCTGATTGGAATTTACCCTTTGAAATTATGTGTGATGCTAGTGATTATGCTGTAGGTGTTGTCCTAGGGCAAAGAGTTGATAAGAAACTAAATGTTATTCAATATGCTAGTAAAACTCTAGACAATGCTCAGAGAAATTATGCTACTACTGAAAAGGAATTCTTAGCAGTTGTATTTGCTTGTGATAAGTTCAGACCTTATATTGTTGATTCTAAAGTAACTATTCACACTGATCATGCTTCTATTAAATATCTTATGGAAAAGAAAGATGCTAAACCTAGACTTATTAGAGGGGTTCTCTTGCTACAAGAATTTGACTTACATATTGTTGATAGAAAGGGAGCTGAGAACCCCATTGCAGACAACTTGTCTTGGTTAGAAAATGTGCTTGGTGACCCACTACCTATTGATGATATCTTTCCTGATGAGCAATTAAATGTTATAAATGCCTCTCATACTGCTCCATGGTATGCTGATTATGCTAATTACATTGTTGCCAAATTTATACCACCTAGTTTCACATACCAACAAAAGAAAAAGTTCTTCTATGATTTGAGGCATTACTTTTGGGATGACCCACATCTTTATAAAGAAGGAGTAGATGGTATTATTAGACGTTGTGTACCTGAGCATGAATAGGAACATATCTTACGCAAGTGTCGCTCCGAAGCTTATGGAGGAAACCATTCTGGAGATAGGACTGCACATAAGTTATTGCAATCTGGTTTTTATTGGCCTACTCTCTTCAAGGATGCACGTAAGTTTGTATTATCTTGTGATGAATGTCAAAGAATTGGTAATATTAGTAGATGTCAAGAAATGCCTATGAACTATTCACTTCTTATTGAACCATTTGATGTTTGGGGCTTTGACTATATGGGACCTTCTCCTTCCTCTAATGGATATACTCATATTTTCGTTGCTGTTGATTACGTTACTAAGTGGGTAGAAGCTATTCCAACTAGTAGTGTTGATCATAACACCTCTATTAAAATGCTTAAAGAAGTTATTTTTCCAAGGTTTGGAGTCCCTAGATATTTAATGACCATTGGTGGTTCACATTTTATTCATGGTGCTTTCCGTAAAATGCTTGCTAAATATGATGTTAATCATAGAATTGCATCCCCTTATCACCCACAGTCCAATGGTCAAGTAGAATTGAGTAATAGAGAACTCAAATTAATTTTGCAAAAGACTGTTAATAGATCTAGAAATAATTGGTCCAAGAAACTTGATGATGCATTATGGGCCTATAGAACTGCATATAAAAAATCCTATGGGTATGTCTCCGTATAAAATGGTCTATGGAAAAGCATGTCACTTACCTCTCGAACTACAACACAAGGCATATGGGCTATTAAAGAACTCAACTATGATTTTAAACTTGCCGGTGAGAAGAGGTTATTTGATATTAGCTCACTTGATGAATGGAGAACCCAAGCCTATGAGAATGCCAAATTATTTAAAGAAAAGGTTAAAAGATGGCATGACAAAAGAATACAAAAGGTGAGTTTAATGTAGGTGATTATGTATTGCTATACAACTCTCATTTATTTTTTTTTGCAGGAAAACTTCTCTCTAAATGGGAAGGTCCTTACGTTATCAAGGAGGTCTATCGTTCCGGTGCCATAAAAATCAACAACTTCAAAGGCACAAATCCGAAGGTGGTGAACGGTCAAAGAATTAAACATTATATCTCAGGTAATCCCATAAGTGTTGAAACCAATGTTATTGAAACCATAACCCTGGAGGAGTACATAAGGGACACTTTCCGGAACATTTCAGACTCAGAAAAGGAATAGGTATGTGGTACGGTAAGTAAACCGACTCCAAAACAGTTTTTATGGCAATATTTCTCCATTTTGGAATATTTAGAAAAATAGAAAAATAAGAAGCAGTCCGATAAGGACACGAGGCCTCCACGAGGGTGGAGGGCGCGCCCCCTACCTCGTGGGCACCTCGTGTGCTCTCCGGACTCCGTTTTCGTACACGACACATATTTTGGTCAGTAAAAATTCATTATATAATCTCCCGGGGGTTTTGACTCCCGTATCACGCAAAAATCTCCTATATTTGTTTCGAGCTGTTTTTCTGACAGATCCAGGTCGCCATGTCATCTTCAAGTGCCCCCAAGGACCAGTTCTTAGAGAAGGTCATTAACCCCTACCTCGCAGAAGTGCTGCAACACCCTCAAACCATTGAGATGCGTGAGGGGCTGTTGCACATCCGCGATGCTGAGGGACCAAGGAAGACCGGAAGCACGGAGGCCAGGCTGGAGGCATTGGAGCAAGAACTTTTCAAGTGTCAGGAGATGGTGGAGCGTGGACTTGATTCCAATCACATTATGATCACAGAGTTCACCAACAACCACAAGCTGGACATCAAGGACATTGGGGAGGCCATCTTCAAGCTTCATGAGAAAATCGAGCACCTCCAAGCCCAGATTTATGACCTGCAAAACCAAAACTGTGAGTATGAATATAGATTCAAGAGGATGAGTTTGGCTGCATATTTGAGGTTTCAGGAGACTCGATCATCCTTCTATGATGGTGAACCTATGCCCTGGAAGAAGGACGACAAGCCTACACCATCAATAAAACCACCTTCCTCATCAACAAAGGAGACATGATCACATGGGTATGGGCACTCCCCTTGGCAACTGCCAAGCTTGGGGGAGTGCCCCGGTATCGTATCACCATAACTTTTATCTTTACCATTTTCTTAGTTCGATCCTTTTGGTAATATCTTGATCTAGAAGAATATAAGTTTTTAGTATGATCTAGTTGTGAGTTTTGCTTTATTATCCTTCTATGTAATCGATTCAGTGCGCTATATAATAATAAAGATTAGTGTTGAGTCAAGGTCTTGATTATTTTGCCATGATCCTAGGTGAATAAAAGAAACAAGAAAGAATAAAAAGAAACAAAGAGATCATATGGATCTTATGGAGAGTAATGAGCTCACATAGAAAAAGTATGATGAATAAAAGTTGTTGAGGGTTGACAAACATAGTTTTGGTCATCATCGCAATTAATAGGAAGTAATAAAGAAAGAGAGGTCTTCACATATAAATATACTATCTTGGACATCTTTTATGATTGTGAGCACTCATTAAAGTATGACATGCTAAAGCGTTGACGTTGGACAAGGAAGACAACGTAATGGGTTATGTTTTCTTACATCTGAGATAAATTATATTGTCATGGATCCTCCAACATGTTGAGCTTGCCTTCCCCCCTCATGCTAGCCAAATTCACTGCACCAAGTAGAGATACTACTTGTGCTTCCAAATACCCTCAAAACCAGTTTTGCCATAAGAGTCCACCATACCTACCTATGGATTGAGTAAGATCCTCCAAGGAAGTTGTCATCAGTGCAAGCAATAAAAATTGCTCCCTAAATATGTGTGACTTATTAGTGTGGGAGAATATAAGATTTAAACGATCGTGTGATATGGAAGAAATAAAAGCGACAGACTGCATAATAAAGGTCCATATCACAAGTGGCAATATAAAGTGACGTTCTTTCGCATTAAGATTTTGTGCATCCAACCATAAAAGCGCATGACAACCTCTGCTTCCCTCTTCGAAGGGCCTATCTTTTACTTTTATCTCCTACCTTGCATAAGAGTCATGGTGATCTTCACCCCTCCTTTTTATATTTTATTCTTTGGCAAGCACAGTATGTTGGAACGATCCTGGTATATATGGCTAATTGGATGTGAGTCTTCATGAACTATTATTGTTGACATTACCCTTGAGGTAAAACGTTGGGAGGCAAAACAATAAGCCCATATCTTTCTCTGTGTCCGATTAAAACTCCATACCCATAAGTATTGCATGAGTGTCAGCAATTGTGAAAGACTATATGATAGTTGAGTATGTGGACTTGCTGAAAAGCTCTTATACATGGACTCTTTCATATGTTATGATAAATTGCAATTGCTTCAATGACTAAGATTATAGTTTGTTAGTTTTCAATGAAGTTTACGATTCATACTTGATATTGTGATTGAATTATTACTCTAGCATTAGAGATTATATGAAAGGAATTATATAAGTTGCTGTTCTAAGAATGATCATGATGCCCTCATATCTGTATTTTATTTTTATCGACACCTCTATCTCTAAACATGTGGACAAATTTTTCGATTTTGGCTTTCGCTTGAGGACAAGCGAGGTCTAAGCTTGGGGGAGTTGATACGTCCATTTTGCATCATGCTTTTATATCGATATTTATTTCATTATGGGTTGTTATTACACAATATGTCACAATACTTATGCCTATTCTCTCTTATTTTACAAGGTTTACATAAAGAGGGAGAATGCCGGCAGCTGGGATTCTGGGCTGGAAAAGGAGCAAATATTAGAGACCTATTCCGCACAGCTCCAAAAGTCCTGAAACTTCACGGAAGACGTTTCCTGAATATATAAAAAATACTCAGCGGAAGAAATTCACCAGGGGGGCCACACCCTGCCCATGAGGGTGGGGGGCGCGCCCTACCTCCCTGGGCGTGCCCCCTACCTCGTGGGCCCCCTGGTGACCATCCGGTGGCCATATTCTGCTATATGAGGTCTTTCGATGGGAAAAAAATAAAAAACAATCTTCTCGGACGAAACTCCGCAACCACGAGGAGGAACCTTGGTGGATCCAATCTAGGGCTCCGGCAGAGCTGTTCTGCCGGGGAAACTTCCCTCCCGGAGGGGGAAATCATCGCCATCGTCATCACCAACGCTCCTCTCATTGGGAGAAGGCAATCTCCATCAACATCTTCGTCAGCACCATCTCCTCTCAAAACCCTAGTTCATCTCTTGTATCCAATTCTTGTCTTCAAGTTCGGGATTGGTTCTAGTAGGTTGCTAGTAGTGTTAATTACTCCTTGTAGTTGATGCTAGTTGGTTTAATTGGTGGAAGATCATATGTTCAGATCCTATATGCATATTAATATCCCTATGATTATGAACATGTTTATGCTTTGTGAGTAGTTACGTTTGTTCCTGAGGACATGGGAGAAGTCTTGCTATTAGTAGTCATGTGAATTTGGTATTCGTTTGATATTTTGATGAGATGTATGTTGTCTCTCCTCTAGTGGTGTTATGTGAACATCGACTACATGACACTTCACCATAGTTTGGGCATAGAAGAAGGCATTGGGAAGTAATAAGTAGATAATGGGTTGCTAGAGTGATAGAAGCTTAAACCCTAGTTTATGTGTTGCTTCGTAAGGGGCTGATTCGGATCCGTATGTTTCATGCTATGGTTAAGTTTACCTTAATACTTTTGTTGTAGTTGCGGATTCTTGCAATAGAGGTTAATCATAAGTGGGATGTTTGTCCAAGTAAGGGCAGCACCCAAGCACCGGTCCACCCACATACCAAATTATCAAAGTACCGAACGCGAATCATATGAACGTAATGAAAACTAGCTTGACGATATTCCCATGTGTCCTTGGGAGCGCTTTACATCATATAAGAGTTTGTCGAGGCTTGTCCTTTGCTACAAAAAGGGTTGGGCCACCTTGCTGCACCTTATTTACTTTTGTTACTTGTTGCTCGTTACAAATTATCCTATCACAAAACTATCTGTTACCAATTATTTTAGTCCTTCCAGAGAATACCTTGCAGAAAACCGCTTATCATTTCCTTCTGCTCCTCATTGGGTTCGACACACTTACTAATCGAAAGGACTACGATAGATCCCCTATACTTGTGGGTCATCATTTGTGGAGAAGACAAAAAGGAGAAGATAGTCTCACATCAACTAGGCGTATCAATGGGCTATGGAGATGCCCATCAATAGATATCAATGTGAGTGAGTAGGGATTGCCATGCAACGGATGCACTAGAGCTATAAATGTATGAAAGCTCAACAAAAGAAACTAGTGGGTGTGCATCCAACTCGCTTGCTCATGAAGACCTAGGGCATTTTGAGGAAGCCCATCATTGGAATATACAAGCCAAGTTCTATAATGAAAGATTCCCACTAGTATATGAAAGTGACAACATAGGAGACTCTCTATCATGAAGATCATGGTGCTACTTTGAAGCACAAGTGTGGTAAAAGGATAGTAGCATTGCCCCTTCTCTATTTTTCTCTCATTTTTTTATTTGGGCCTTTCTCCCTTTTTATGGCCTCTTTTTTGGCTTCTTTGGCCTCTTTTATTTATTTATTTATTTATTTATTTTCGTCCGGAGTCTCATCCCGACTTGTGGAGGAATCATATTCTCCATCACCTTTCCTCATTGGGACAATGCTCTAATAATGATGATCATCACACTTTTATTTACTTACAACTCAACAATTACAACTCGATACTTAGAACAAGATATGACTCTATATGAATGCCTCCGGCGGTGTACCAGTATGTGGAATGACTCATGAGTGACATGTATGAAAGAATTATGAACGGTGGCTTTGCCACAAATACAATGTCAACTACATGATCATGCAAAGCAATATGGCAATCGTGGAGCGTGTCATAATAAACGAAACGGTGGAAAGTTGCATGGCAATATATCTCAGAATGGCTATGGAAATGCCATGATAGGTAGGTATGGTGGCTGTTTTGAGGAAGGTATATGGTGGGTATATGATACCGGCGAAAGGTGCGCGGTATTAGAGAGGCTAGCAATGGTGGAAGGGTGAGAGTGCGTATAATCCATGGACTCAACATTAGTCATAAAGAACTCACATATTTATTGCAAAAATCTATTAGTTATCGAAACGAAGTACTACGCGCATGCTCCTAGGGGGATAGATTGGTAGGAAAATACAATCGCTCGTCCCCGACCGCCACTCATAATGAAGACAATCAATAAATAAATCATGCTCCGACTTCATCACATAACGGTTCACCATACGTGCATGCTACGGGAATCACAAACTTCAACACAAGTATTTCTCAAATTCACAACTACTCAACTAGCATGACTCTAATATCACCATCTTCATATCTCAAAACAATTATCAAGTATCAAACTTCTCATAGTATTCAATGCACTTTTTATGAAAGTTTTTATTATACCATCTTGGATGCCCATCATATTAGAACTAGATTCATAACTAAAGAAAATTACCATGTTGTTCTAAAGACTCTCAAATTAATATAAGTGAAGCATGAGAGTTCATCTATTTCTATAAAATAAAACCACCGTCGTGCTCTAAAAGGATATAAGTGAAGCACTAGAGCAAACGAAAAACTACTCTGAAAGATATAAGTGAAGATCAATGAGTAGTCTAATAATTATTCAACTATATGAAGACTCTCTAACATTTAAGAATTTCATATCTTCGTATTTTATTCAAACAGAAAGCACAACTGAATAAAATGGCATTCTAAGAATGGCAAACATCATGTGAAGAAGCAAAAACTTAGGATCAATCGAAACTAACCGATAGTTGTTGAAGAAGAAAGGTGGGATGCCAACCGGGGCATCCCCAAGCTTAGACGCTTGAGAATTCTTGAAATATTATATTGGGATTCCTTGGGCATCCCCAAGCTTGAGCTTTTGTGTCTCCTTAATTCCTCTCATATCACGGTCTCCCTAAATCTCAAAAGCTTCATCCACACAAAACTCAACAAGGACTCGTGAGATAAGTTAGTATAAACCATTGCAAAAACTTATCATACTCTACTGTAGCAAATCACTAAAATTATTGTTAAACATTGCATACTAAATGCCTCTGCATATTTAATAGTCATATCCTCAAATAGAATCATTAAAGAAGCAAACATATGCAAACATAACAGCAATCTGCCTAAACAGGACCGTCTATAAAGAGTGCAGCAAGATCCATACTTCCCTAAATCCAAAAATTATTGAAGAAAATTCCCACTGTATTAAATTTATCATAGCTTAATATGCAAAAGGTTTCAATATTTTATCATATTCTGACTTTTCTAGGGAATTATAGCAACAGCGGTAAACTTTCTGTTTTCAAACAGCAACATGAGGACTTGTAAAATAGGCATAGTAAAGGCTATCAATGACACTTTTATTGAAATAAAAGATGAAAAACATTGTTATAAATAACAGCAAGAAAATACTAACAAAATAAACTGACGCTCCAAGCAAAACACATATCATGTGGTGAATAAAAATATAGCTCCAAGTAAAGTTACCGATGAACAAAGACGAAAGAGGGGATGCCTTCCGGGGCATCCCCAAGCTTAGGCTCTTGGTTGTCCTTGAATATTACCTTGGGGGTGCCTTGGGAATCCCCAATATTAGGCTCTTTCCACTCCTTACTCCATAGTCCATCGAATCTTTACCCAAAACTTGAAAACTTCACAACACAAAACTTAACAGAAAACTCGTAAGCTCCGTTAGTATAAGAAAGCAAATCACCATAATAAGGTACTGTAATGAACTCATTCTAAATTCATATTGGTGTAATATATACTGTATTACAACTTCTCTAAGGTTCATACCCTCCGATACTACTCATAGATTCATCAAAATAAGCAAACAACACGATGAAAACAGAATCTGTCAAAAACAAAACAGTCTGTAGTAATCTGCAGGTTTCGACCACTTATGGAACTCATAAAATTCTCAAATAAATTGTGGTCCTGAGGAATTTCTCTATTAATCATCTGGAAAAAGAATTAACTAAATATCACTCTCCAATAAAAAATGGCAGCAATTCTGGTGAGCGCTAAACTTTCTGTTTTTACAGCATGATCATAAAGACTTCACCCAAGTCTTCCCAAAGGTTCTACTTGACACAAACACTAATTAAAACATAAAACCACATCTAAACAGAGGCTAGGTGAATTATTTATTAATAAACAGGAGCAAAAATCAAGGAACAAGAAATAAAATTGGGTTGCCTCCCAACAAGCGCTATCGTTTAACGCCCCTAGCTAGGCATGATGATTTCAATGATGCTCACATAAAAGATAAGGATTGAAACATAAAGAGAGCATCATGAAGAATATGACTAGCACATTTAATTCTAACCCACTTCCTATGCATAGGGATTTTGTGAGAAAATAACTTATGGGAACAATAACCAACTAGCATTGGAAGGCAAAAAGAGCATAACTTCAAGATTTTAAGCACATAGAGAGGGAACTTGGTATTATTGCAATTCCTACAAGCATATATTCCTCCCTCATAATAATTTTTAGTAGCATCATAAATGAATTCAACAATATAACTATCACACAAAGCATTCTTTTCATTATCTACAAGCATATAACTTTTATTACTCTCCACCTAAGCAAATTTCTTCTCTTGAATAGTAGTGGGAGCAAACTCAACAAAGTAACTATCATGGGATTGAAAATTGAAATCAAGATGAAAAGTTTCATTGTTATCATTATTCTTTAAAGCATACGTGTCATCACAATAATCATCATAGATAGGAGGCATGCTTTCATCATAATAAATTTGCTCATCAAAACTTGGGGGACAAAAAATATCATCTTCATCAAACATAGCTTCCCCAAGTTTGTGGCTTTGCATATCATTAGCATCATAGATATTCAAGGATTTCATACTACCAACATTGCAATCATGCTCATCATTCAAAAATTTAGTGCCAAACATTCTAATGCATTCTTCTTCTAGCACTTGAGCACAATTTTCGTTTCCATCATACTCACAAAAGATATTAAAAAGATGAAGCGTATGAGGCAAACTCAATTCCATTTTTTTATAGTTTTCTTTTATAAACTAAACTAGTGCTAAACAAGAAACAAAAATATTTGATTGCAAGATCTAAAGATATACCTTCAAGCACTCACCTCCCCGGCAACGGCGCCAGAAAAGATCTTGATGTCTACTACACAACCTTCTTCTTGTAGACGTTGTTGGGCCTCCAAGTGCAGAGGTTTGTAGGACAGTAGCAAATTTCCCTCAAGTGGATGACCTAAGGTTTATCAATCCGTGGGAGGCGTAGGATGAAGATTGTCTCTCTCAAGCAACCCTGCAACCAAATAACAAAGAGTCTCTTGTGTCCCCAACACACCCAATACAATGGTAAATTGTATAGGTGCACTAGTTCGGCGAAGAGAAGGTGATACAAGTGCAATATGGATTGTGGATAAAGGTTTTTGTAATCTGAAATTATAAAAACAGCAAGGTAACTAATGATAAAAGTGAGCGTAACCGGTATTGCAATGCTAGGAAATAAGGCCTAGGGTTCATACTTTCACTAGTGCAAGTTCTCTCAACAATAATAACATAATTGGATCATATAACTATCCCTCAACATGCAACAAAGAGTCACTCCAAAGTCACTAATAGCAGAGAACAAATGAAGAGATTATGGTAGGGTACGAAACCAGCTCAAAGTTATTCTTTCCAATCAATCAGTTGGGCTATTCCTATAAGTGTCACAAACAGCCCTAGAGTTCGTACTAGAATAACACCTTAAGACACAAATCAACCAAAACCCTAATGTCACCTAGATACTCCAATGTCACCTCAAGTATCCGTGGGTATGATTATACGATATGCATCACACAATCTCAGATTCATCTATTCAACCAACACATAGAACCTAAAAGAGTGCCCCAAAGTTTCTACCAAAGAATCACAACGAAAACGTGTGCCAACCCCTATGCATAGGTTCATGGGCGGAACCCGCAAGTTGATCACCAAAACATACATCAAGTGAATCACGTGATATCCCATTGTCACCACAGATATGCACGGCAAGACATACATCAAGTGTTCTCAAATCTTTAAAGACTCAATCCGATAAGATAACTTCAAAGGGGAAACTCAATCCATTACAAGAGAGTAGAGGGGGAGAAACATCATAAGATCCAACTATAATAGCAAAGCTCACGATACATCAAGATAGTGCCACCTCAAGAACACGAGAGAGAGAGAGAGAGAGATCAAACACATAGCTACGGGTACATACCCTCAGCCCCGAGGGAGAACTACTCCCTCCTCATCATGGAGAGCGCCGGGATGATGAAGATGGCCACCGGAGAGGTATTCCCCCTTCGGTGGGGTGCCGGAACGGGTCTAGATTGGCTTTCGGTGGCTATGGAGGCTTGCTCCCCGAAGTTTTTAGGGTATATGGATATATATAGTTTGAAGAAGTACAGTGGTGGACCTCCGGGCTGTCCACGAGGCAGGGGCGCGCCCAGGGTGGTGGGCGCGCCCTCCACCCTCGTGGGCATCCCGAGACTCTCCAGGTCCATCTCCGATACTCCGTGGGCTTCTTCTGGTCCAAAAATAAGTTCCGTGAAGTTTCAGGTCAATTGGACTCCGTTTGATTTTCCTTTTCTGCAATACTCTAAAACAAAGAAAAAACAGAAACTGGCACTGGGCTCTAGGTTAATAGGTTAGTGCCATAAATCATATATAATAGCATATAAATGCATATAAAACATCCATGGTTGATAATATAATAGCATGGAACAATCAAAAATTATAGATATGTTGGATACGTATCAGCCGCACAGTCGGACGACTTCTGATAATCTCCGGAGATAGTGATGACTTCCTTGGTGCTTGGCATCTTCATCTTGAGGTATGCATAATGTGGCACCGCCGTGAACTTGGCTAAAGCAGGTCGGCCAAGTAGTGCATGATACGGGCTTTCCAAGTTGACCACCTCAAACTAGATGGGCTCTCGGCAGAAATGATCGTTATCCCCGAAGAGGACATCTATCTGGATCTTGCCGATTGGTGAGTGAGAAAGGCCAGGAACTATGTCGTGGAAGACAGTCCGACTGGGCAGGAGATGCTTGGGTTTGATCTTCAACTTCTCCATGGTATCACAGTACATGATGTTGATGCTGCTGCCGCCATCTATCAAGATTCGGGAGAAACGAGCAGCTCGCCTCTCCGTGGCGAAGGTGTCCTCCAACACCAAAGTGTAAGAACCCGGAGAAGGCATCACCTCCGGGTGATCAGCCCGGCTCCAACTGACTGGCCTCTCTGATCAGTGCATGTACTCTGGGCTTCAATGGCTGCAGCATTCACCTCACGAGACTGTCGACGCCGGCCGTTCCTGTCATCGTCCATACTGGTGAAAACAACATATGCTCCATGTTCTTCAGGTAATTGATCTTGAACGGTGTCGACTGCAGGATGGGCCACCGGCTGCTGAAGAGGCGGAGGCAGTTGACCAGCAGGAAGCGGTGGTTGCATCCCTTCGCCCTTGGAGATTCGTGTGAGCCAATGACACTTCCGGGTGGTGTGGTTGGACAGCTTCGCGCCGCTGTGGAACTTGCAGGGAGCATCGAGAGTCTGCTCATAGGAGAAGGAGGGTAACCAGTTGGGCTTGCCGCCCTTCTGGCTCTTGGGAGGAGGTTGTCTTTCCGGCTGCCGGTCTTCGACTGCTGCCACCTACCGGCTGGTGGAAACCAGCATTGGGGCTTTCCGCTTGTTGTCACTTTGCTGCTGTCGCCGACTGGTGTCGCCAGCTGGGGTACGAGGAGCTTGAGAGGCCACCTTGCCAGATGCATCAACCTGAATCCCCGTCTTCATGGAGGAATCGCCTGTGGCGTACTTGTCCACTATGATTAGCACCTCGTCGAGGGTCGTCGGCTCGTCGCAGAGGAGCCGATGTTTGAGCCCAGTGCCTTCTCGGCACCCGTCCATGAAGTACTCATTGGCCTGCACCTCGTGCATGCCCTCGCAAGAGTTGCGCAGCTCGGCCCAACGCGTGAGGTAGTCGCGAGTCAATTCGTTGGGGCCTTGGATGCACAAGGAGAGCTGGCGAGGCTTGGGCGGCCGCTTGTACGTGCTGGTGAAGTTGCGGACGAAGGCCTCAGTGAAATCCACCCAGTTGTTGATGCTGCGGGGCTTCAGGCTGTTCAGCCATGTCCGGGCGGTGCCCTGGAGCATGAGTGGAACATACTTCACGGCAACGCGCTTGTTGCCGTTTGCTATGCTGACGGCTGTGGAGTAGTCAACCGGCCAGTCCTCTGTCTTCACGGAGCCGGTATACTTGGGCGTATCTCTTGGGAGCGTGAACCCTTTGGGGAAGGGCTCATCTATGATGCGGGGGCCTGATACGTCTCCAATGTATCTATAATTTTTGATTGTTCCATGCTATTATATTATCAACCTTGGATGTTTTATATGCATTTATATACTATTTTATATGATTTTGGGGACTAACCTATTAACCTTTAGCCCAGTGCGAGTTTCTGCTTTTTCCTTGTTTCAGAGTATCGCAGAAAAGGAAAATCAAACAGAGTCCAACTGACCTGAAACTTCACGGAACTTATTTTTGGACCAGAAGAAGCCCACGGAGTATCGGAGTTGGACAAGGAGTGTCCCGGGCTGCCCACGACGGTGGGGGGCGCGCCCACCCCCCTGAGCGCGCCCCCTGCCTCGTGGACATCCCGGAGGTCCACGGACATACTTCTTCCTCCCATATATACCCATATACCCTAAAAACTTCGGAGAACACAATAGATCGGGAGTTCCACCGCCAAAAGCCTCCGTAGCCACTGAAATCCAATCTATACCCGTTCCGGCACCTTGTCGGAGGGGGAATCCCTCTCCGGTGGCCATCTTCATCATCCCGGTGCTCTCCATGACGAGGAGGGAGTAGTTCTCCCTCGGGGCTGAGGGTATGTACCAGTAGCTATGTGTTTTATCTCTCTCTCTCTGTCTCTCTCTCTCTCTCGTGTTCTTGAGGTGATACGATCTTGATGTATCGCGAGCTTTGCTATTATAGTTGGATCTTATGATGTTTCTCCCCTCTACTCTCTTGTAATGGATTGAGTTTTCCCTTCAAAGTTATCTTATCGGATTGAGTCTTTAAGGATTTGAGAACACTTGATGTATGTCTTGCGTGGGATACCCGTGGTGACAATGGGGTATTCTATTGATCCACTTGATGTATGTTTTGGTGATCAACTTGCAGGTTCCGCCCATGAACCTATGCATAGGGGTTGGCACACGTTTTCGTCTTGACTATCCGTTAGGAACTTTGGGGCACTCTTTGAAGTTCTTTGTGTTGGTTGAATAGATGAATCCGAGATTGTGTGATGCATATCGTATAATCATACCCTTTGATACTTGAGGTGACATTGGAGTATCTAGGTGACATTAGGGTTTTGCCTGATTTGTATCTTAAGGTGTTATTTTACTATGAACTCTAGGGCTGTTTGTGACACTTATAGGAATAGCCCAATAGATTGATCGGAAATAATAAGTTTGAGGTGGTTTCGTACCCTACCATAATCTCTTTGTTTGTTCTCCGCTATTAGTGACTTTGAAGTGACTCTTTGTTGCATGTTGAGGGATAGTTATGTGATCCAATTATGTTATTATTATTGAGAGAACTTGCACTAGTGAAAGTATGAATCCTAGGCCTTATTTCCTAGCATTGCAATACCGTTTGTGCTCACTTTTATCATTAGTTACCTTGCTGTTTTTATATTTTCAGATTACAAATACCCATATCTACTATCCATATTGCACTTGTATCATCATCTCTTCGCCGAACTAGTGCACCTATACAATTTACCATTGTATTGGGTGTGTTGGGTGCACAAGCGACTCTTTGTTATTTGGTTGCAGGGTTGCTTGAGAGAGACCATCTTCATCCTACGCCTCCCATAGATTGATAAACCTTAGGTCATCCACTTGAGGGAAATTTGCTACTGTCCTACAAACCTCTGCACTTGGAAGCCCAACAACCTCTACAAGAAGAAGGTTGTGTAGTAGACATCAAGCTCTTTTCTGGCGCCATTGTCGGGGAGGTTAGTGCTTGAAGGTATATCTTTAGATCTTGCAATCAAGTCTTTTAGTTTCTTGTTTTATCACTAGTTTAGTTTATAAAAGAAAACTACAAAAAAATGGAATTAAGTTTGCCTCATACGCTTCATCTTTTTAATATCTTCCGTGAGTATGATGGAAAGGAAAATTGTGCCAAAATGTTAGAAGAAGAATGCATTAAAATGTTTGACACTAAATCTTTGAATAATGAGCATGATTGCAATGTTCTTAGTATGAAATCCTTGAATATTCATAGTACTAATGATGATTGCACTAGTTATGATGAAAATGTCTCCTATAAATATGTCAATTTTTGTGGAGTGCATTGGGTTTGCAAGTACACACCAAATAGGGAAGATAGATATTGCAAGAGGCATAAGCATTTAGAAACTAAATGGTTGTAAGAAAGGCTAGATGTTTGTGCTTAAAATTTAAATTTTCTTGGCCGTACTTGTGAACTTTGCAATGAACGTGGTCATTTAACCATCCGATGCAAATTGTTTCATGATCTAATCATTTCCAAAAATTGTGATGACTTGATTTCTCTTGCACATCATAATGAACTTAGTTTGCTTATGGTTTACGAAGAAATGAAACGTATAACTAACTATCTTCCAGTATTTTCCCGTGATAAACTTCTTGGCTTTGATCTAGAGGAAATTTATATGTATTGTGCGGTTAATTTTATTGAAAATACTTATATTGCCAACTACATAAAGAAAAGAAAACAAATAAAAGATGAAGAGAATACTAATGAAAGGGAAGAGACATCCCAATACCCTCCTATTATTTCTTATGATGAATCAGGTAACGAGGAGGAGCCTCCTATTCAACCAAGGAGCTCCAAAAAGATGATTGAACCCACACATGATGTGGTGAAGAAGAAGAAAAGAAAAAGGAAGAGAGGTAAAAAGATATCTCTCCCAAATAATGCTGCTCCTATTACTGTTGTGCCTCATGAAAATATAATTGTGGAAGATAATGATACTTCTTATGATCTTGAAAATCTTTTTGGCACTTTCTTGGAAGAATATGATAATTGCTATACTATTGTTGCTATCTATACTATTAATGATGAGAGTGATTATGCTTATGATATGAAAAGGCCCAAGCTTGGGGATGCTATGTTTGATGAAGATGATGTTTTTGAGAATATATTTGCTGCAATTAATGTTTGTCCCAAGCTTGGGGATGCTACGTTTAATGAAGATGATATTTTTAGTCTTCCAAGTTTTGATATGCAAATTTATAATGATGATAGCATGCCTCCTACTTATGATGATTATATTGATGAAATTGGGTTTGGAAGAGTGTCAACTTTAGGAAGTAATGATCCCACTATTTTGGAGGATGTTTAATCTTATTATGATAATTATGAAAGTGTATTTGGAGAGGTCATGACTTTATTTAGTGATGATTCCACTATCTTGGAAGAGGTTTCAATCGATTATGATGAGAACAAAGTTGCTACTTATGGTAATTATTGTGATGATACATATGCTATAAAAAGTAGTGATGATTATATTTATAAAACTTGTCATGATTATGATTACCCTTTTTCTGAACATTACTCTTTTAATGTGGAAACCATTTATAGTATTCGAGTCTCTTATGATTCTCCCACTATCCCGAATGAGAAGAATTTTGCTTCTGTGGAGAGTAATAAAATTTCTATGCTTGTAGATCATGAAAAGAATGATTTATTTGATAGTTATATTGTTGAATTTATTCATGATGCTACTGAAAATTATTATGAGGGAGGAACATATGCTTGTAGTAATTGCAATAATATCAAGTTTCCTCTCTATGTGTTGAAAATTTTGAAGTTATGCTTGTTTTGCCTTCCTATGCTAGTTTATTATTGTTCCCATAAGTTGTTTGCTCACAAAATCACAATGCATAGGAAGTGGATTAGACTTAAATGTGCTAGTCATATTCTTCATGATGCTCTCTTTATGTTTCAATTCTTATCTTTTATGTGAGCATCATTGAAATCATCATGCCTAGCAAGGGGCGTTAAACGATAGCGCTTGTTGGGAGGCAACCCAATTTTATTTTTGTTCGTTGCTTTTTGTTCCTGTTTAGTAATAAATAATCCATCTAGCATCTGTTTAGATGTGGTTTTATGTTTTTAATTAGTGTTTCTGCAAAGTAGAACCTTTGGGAAGACTTGGGGAAAGTCTTTGTGATCTTGCTGTAAAAAATAGAAACTTTAGCGCTCACGAGATTAACTACAACCTTTTACTGGAGAGTGCTATTTAGTTGATTATTTTTGCAGATGATTAATAGATAAATTCCTCAGGTCCATCAATTTATTTTAAAATTTTTGGGGTTCCATAAGTATACGTTTGATACATATTACTACAGACTGTTCTGTTTTTGATAGATTCTGTTTTCTATGTGTTGTTTGCTTATTTTGATGAATCTATGAGTAGTATCGGAGGGTATGAACCATAGAGAAATTGGAACACAGTAGATATTACACCAAGATAAATAAATAATGAGCTCATTACAGTACCTTATGATGGTGATTTGCTTTCTTATACTAACGGAGCTTACGCGTTTTCTGTTAAGTTTTGTGTTGTGAAGTTTTCAAGTTTTGGGTAAAGATTCGATGGACTATGGAATAAGGAGTGGCAAGAGCCTAAGATTGGGGATGCCTAAGGCACCCCAAGGTAATATTCAAGGATAACCAAGAGCCTAAGCTTGGGGATGCCCCGGCTGGCATCCCCTGTTTCGTCTTCGTTCATCGGTAACTTTACTTGGAGCTATATTTTTATTTACCACATGATATGTGTTTTGCTTGGAGCGTCATTTTATTTTATTTAGTTTTGCTTGCTGCTTGAATAAAATACCAAGATCTGAAATTCTTAAATGTTAGAGAGTCTTCATATAGTTGCATAATTATTTGACTACTCATTGATCGTCACTTATATCTTTCGGAGTAGCTTGTTGTTGCTCTAGTGCTTCACTTATATCTTTTTAGAGCACGGTGATGGTTTTATTTTATAGAAATTAATGAACTCTCATGCTTCACTTATATCATTTTGAGAGTCTTTAGAATAGCATGGTAGTTTGCTTTGGTTATGAAACTAGTCCTAATATGATGGGCATCCAAGAGGGATATAATAAAAAATTTCATATAAAGTGCATTGAATACTATGAGAAGTTTGATACTTGATGATTGTTTTGAGATATGAGGATGGTAATATTAGAGTCATGCTAGTTAGTATTTGTGAATTTGAGAGATACTTGGGTTAAAGTTTGTGATTCCCGTAGCATGCACGTATGGTGAACCGTTATGTGATGAAGTCGGAGCATGATTTATTTATTGATAGTATTCCTTATGAGTGGCGGTCGGGGACGAGCGATGGTCTTTTCCTACCAATCTATACCCCTAGGAGCATGCGCGTAGTAATTTTTAGATAAATAATAGATTTTTGCAATAAGTATGTGTGTTCTTTATGACTAATGTTCCATGGATTATACGCAGTCTCACCCTTCCACCATTGCTAGGCTCTCTAGTACCGCGCAACTTTCGCCAGTACCATAAACCCACCATATGTCTTCCTAAAAATAACCACCATACCAACCTATTATGGCATTTCCATAGCCATTCCGAGATATATTTCCATGCAACTTCCCACCGTTCCGTTATTATGACACGCTTCATCATTGTCATATTGCTTTGCATGATCATGTAGTTGACATCGTATTTCTTGCAAAGCCACCGTTCATAATTATTCCATACATGTCACTCTTGAGTCATTGCACATCCCGATACACCGCCGGAGGCATTCATATAGAGTCATATCTTGTCCTAAGTATCGACTTGAAATTCTTGAGTTGTAAGAAAATATAAGTGTGATGATCATCATTATTAGAGCATTGTCCCAGTGAGGAAAGGATGATGGAGACTATGATTCCCCCACAAGTCGGGATAAGACTCCAGACAAAAAAAGGGGAGGCCAAAGAAGCCCCCCAAAAAAAGAGGCCATAAAAAAAGAGAAGGCCCAAATAAAAAAAATAAAAAAAGGAGAGAAAAAGAGAGAAGGGACAATGCTACTATCCTTTTACCACACTTGTGCCTCAAAGTAGCACCATAATCTTTATGATAGAGAGTCTCCTATGTTGTCGCTTTCATATACTAGTGGGAATCTTTCATTATAGAACTTGGCCTGCATATTCCAATGATGGGCTTCCTCAAAATGCCCTAGGTCTTCGTGAGCAAGCAAGTTGGATGCACACCCACTTAGTTTCTTTTTGAGCTTTCATACACTTATAGCTCTAGTGCATCCGTTGCATGGCAATCCCTACTCACTCACATTGATATCTATTGATGGGCATCTCCATAGCCCGTTGATACGCCTAGTTGATGTGAGACTATCTTCTCCTTTTTGTCTTCTCCACAACCACCATTCTATTCCACCTTTAGTGCTATGTCCATGGCTCACGCTCATGTATTGCGTGAAGATTGAAAAAGTTTGAGAACATCAAAAGTATGAAACAATTGCTTGGCTTGTCATCGGGGTTGTGCATGATTTAAATATTTTGTGTGGTGAAGATAGAGCATAGCCAGACTATATGATTTTGTAGGGATAGCTTTCTTTGGCCATGTTATTTTGAGAAGACATGATTACTTGGTTAGTATGCTTGAAGCATTATTATTTTTATGTCAATATTAAAATTTTGTCTTGAATCTTATGGATCTGAATATTCTTGCCACAATAAAGAGAACTACATGGATACATATGTTAGGTAGCATTCCACATCAAAAATTCTGTTTTATCATTTACCTATTCGAGGATGAGCAGGAATTAAGCTTGGGGATGCTGATATGTCTCCAACGTATCTATAATTTTTGATTGTTCCATGCTATTATATTATCAACCTTGGATGTTTTATGTGCATTTATATGCTATTTTATATGATTTTTGGGACTAATCTATTAACCTAGAGCCCAGTGCCAGTGCCAGTTTCTATTTTTTCCTTGTTTTAGAGTATCGTAGAAAAGGAAAATCAAACGGAGTCCAATTGACCTGAAAGTTCACGGAACTTATTTTTGGGCCATAAGAAGCCCCGGAGTATCAGAGTTGGACCAGGAGAGTCCCGGGCTGCCCACGAGGGTGGGGGGTGCGCCCACCCCCTGGGCACGCCCCCCTACCTCGTGGACAGCCTGAAGGTCCACCAACGTACTTCTTCCTCCCATATATACCCATATACCCTAAAAACTTTGGAGATCACAATAGATCGGGAGTTCCGTCGCCAGAAGCCTCCGTAGCCACCGAAAGCCAATCTAGACCCGTTCCGGCACCTTGCCGGAGGGGGAATCCCTCTCCGGTGGCCATCTTCATCATCCCGGTGCTCTCCATGACGAGGAGGGAGTAGTTCTCCCTCGGGGCTGAGGGTATGTACCAGTAGCTATGTGTTTGATCTCTCTCTCTCTCTCTCTCGTGTTCTTGAGGTGATACAATCTTGATGTATCACGAGCTTTGCTATTATAGTTGGATCTTATGATGTTTATCCCCCTCTACTCTCTTGTAATGGATTGAGTTTTCCCTTTGAAGTTATCTTATCGGATTGAGTCTTTAAGGATTTGAGAACACTTGATGTATGTCTTGCGTGGGATACCCGTGGTGACAATGGGGTATTCTATTGATCCACTTGATGTATGTTTTGGTGATCAACTTGCGGGTTCCGCCCATGAACCTATGCATAGGGGTTGGCACACGTTTTTGTCTTGACTCTCCGGTAGGAACTTTGGGGCACTCTTTGAAGTTCTTTGTGTTGGTTGAATAGATGAATCTGAGATTGTGTGATGCATATCGCATAATCATACCCGCGGATGCTTGAGGTGACATTGGAGTATCTAGGTGACATTAGGGTTTTGATTGATTTGTATCTTAAGGTGTTATTTTACTACGAACTCTAGGGCTGTTTGTGGTGGTTTCGTACCCTACCATAATCTCTTTGTTTGTTCTCCGCTATTAGTGACTTTGGAGTGACTCTTTGTTGCATGTTGAGGGATAGTTATGTGATCCAATTATGTTATTATTGTTGAGAGAACTTGCACTAGTGCAAGTATGAATCCTAGGCCTTATTTCCTAGCATTGCAATACCGTTTGTGCTCACTTTTATCATTAGTTACCTTGCTTTTTTATATTTTCAGATTATGAATACCCATATCTAGTATCCATATTGCACTTGTATCACCATCTTTTCGCCGAACTAGTGCACCTATACAATTTACCATTGTATTGGGTGTGTTGGGGACACAAGAGACTCTTTGTTATTTGGTTGCAGGGTTGCTTGAGAGACCATCTTCATCCTACGGCTCCCACGGATTGATAAACCTTGGGTCATCCACTTGAGGGAAATTTGCTACTGTCCTACAAACCTCTGCACTTGGAGGCCCAACAACGTCTACAAGAAGAAGGTTGTGTAGTAGACATCAGGGCCAAAGCAAGGCGGGCCCAACGCGTCTTCTTCTTCTAGCGCCAGGGATCGGTTGAGGCGATCGATCTGGTGGCGGGCATCATTCTCTCCGATTCCTTCTCGGGGGCCAAGCCGGCCTCCAAGACTCGGGTGATCGACACGCGGCGGAGACACGCACCTTTCTCTGCGCTGAGGAGGCCGGTAGCCGCCTGGTCGTTCAACCGCGCGAGGGCAACTGTCTTGGTCGCGCTCGATGGTGATGTGCGTCCGGCTGTGGCTGGCAGCCGGCTCCTTGTCTTGTCGTCCGCGATTGCCATCAGTCGGCGCCCGGGACGTCGCATCATGCTCCTGGCAGGGTGGCCGGAGGTGGGTCATTGTTCCGCCGGTTAGGGTCCTCAACGCGGCAGCCGGCTTCTTGCTGCTCGGCAGCCGCATCGATGAGTCGCTGGACGCGTTCCTCATGTGGCGACACTCGTCGCCTTTGAGGTTGTCCAGCTCATCTCCTGCCGCTTGGGCGGCTCGTATGTTTTCCATAGGCGTGGCGTAGACAGGGCGATCGGCCCCGAACATGCTGGCAATGGCCGCGCCGCGCTGCCGGACCGTACTGACGTGGCTGGGCCCGCCAGGAGCCGGCGTGCCGCCAACAGCGCGGTCCATCTCGCGCCGATAAGCCTCCAAAAGGCGTCTCATGCTAGCTAGCTTCTTGGTGCTCTCGACAAGATGGACGCGGCGGGCTTCCAGCGTCTCGGCATCGGCGTCGTCTGCGATGGGTGCAGACAGGTCTTGCAGCGTTGCCTGGAGCGGGTCCCGGGTACCGTCACCGGAAACTCCATCATGGCTGATGACGAGCACCTCCGTGACGGTGCTGCCGCAGCTGTCAGCGCGAGGGAGAGGATCATCAACAATCACCACGTTGGTAGGGAATGCGTCGAGCGACGCTGTGTCGGAGTCAACAAGCATCGGGTCGGCGGAGCCAACCGACTCCAAGTCGGCGGCCGGCTCGTTGGCGACGTGAAGCTGGTCGAGGAGGTTGACGAGACGGCTCTCGAGGCTGTCGTTGCCCGCGTCGGATGCAGGCTCGTCGGAGAGGAGGATCTCGCCAACAAGGTCGGCGAGGCAGCTCGCTTCGCAGGCGACCTCTGCGCTATGCAACGCGTTGGCACAAACGCCATCCGGCATGCCTAGCTGGCTGCGCTCGGCAGGGAGGAAGAGGGTTCCCGTCCAAAACAGATCTCTGGGCGACGGTGCACCTAACCCCACGGTGGGCGCCAAATGTCGCGGGTTTGTTACGACATATGCCAAAGGATGGCTAATCATGATGGGGGCTAGTAAGACGTCGCGGGTGCCAGGAAATGGGATGAGACGAAGACATGCACGCCGGTGAGTCTTACCCAGGTTCAGAGCTCTCCTAGGAGATAATACCCCTAGTCCTGCTCTGTGGGGTCTCCGCATGATCACTAAGGCACTAGTAAGTACAATGGTGCTCCTCGAGCTGTATGCGAGAGGTGGAAGAAGGCAGGGCCAGCTTTCTCCTCTCTCTATGTGCGTCTAGATCTAACAGTGTTGGGAAACCATTGCATGGGTGCCCTGGGGGTTTATATAGACCTACCCCCCATGAGTACAATGGTAATCTTGCGGGGTGTAGGACCCGATTGTCAGTGTCTTCTATCGCTGGCTCCTCCATCGGCGGCTGGGGCCCGCCGCCTGGTGGGCCCTGCCGGCTGGTCTGGTACGGAGCCGACAGGCCGCCTCTCCAGCTTGCGGGTCTGGCTGGCTTCTTGTTACTGTAGCCGTAATGCTAATGACGCATGCTTGGTTGGGGGAGCGTGGCTACAGTCCCGCCGTCTGGTGGGAGATCACTGTAGCCACACCGTGTCTCCTTTGGTCGATGGCGCATGGACCCCGAGGAAAAGGTGGGCCGCCTGCCGGAGGCCGGCCCCCTCGGGTCCGACTGGTCAAGCGCTGTCTGGTGGTCGCCTGCCAGATGCCGGCCTCTCTGGTGGTCGCCTGCTGGGAGGCGGCTCGTCTTGGGGCCGTCTTCTGGTACTTTGGCCGACCTCTGTCAGCCGGCCGCTTTGAGCCAGCCGGCCGCCAGAAGGCGGCGCTTTATCCTTGACGCTCGTTGGGCGCAGCCGGCCCAAATGTCTTGAAATGCTCAGGGACTCGGGTGAGGCTACCCGTGGTCCATTACTCCGACACAATATGAACATCCAGGTTCCGCTATTGGTTATTGACCAGAGATGAGTCTCGGTCATGTCTACATAGTTCTCGAACCCGTAGGGTCCGCACGCTTAACGTTCGGTGATGATCGGTATTATGAGTTTATGTGTTTTGATGTACCGAAGGTAGTTCGGAGTCCCGGATATGATCACGGACATGACGAGGAGTCTCGAAATGGTCGAGACATAAAGGTTGATATATTGGACGACTATATTCGGACACCGGAAGTGTTCCGGGTGATTCCAGAGAAAACCGAAGTGCCGGAGGGTTACCGGAACCCCTCGGGGAAAGAATGGGCCTACATGGGTCATAGGGAAGAGGGGAGGCAGCCCACAAGGGGCAGCCGCGCCCCCTCCCTATAGGGAGTTCAAATTGGACTAGGGAAGGGGGCGCCCCCCCACCCTTTCCTTCTCCCTCTTCATCTCCTTTCCCTTTTCTCCTCCTCTTCCTAGTAGGACTAGGAAAGGAGGAATCCTACTCCTACTAGGAGGAGGATTCATCCTCCCTTGGCGCACCCCTAGGGCCGGCCGGCCTCCCCCTTGCTCCTTTATATACGGGGGCAGGGGGGCACCCCAGAACACAACAACAGACATTGTTTTAGCCGTGTGTGGTGCCCCCTCCACCATAATCCACCTCGGTCATATCATCGTAGTGCTTAGGCGAAGCCCTGCGCCGGTAACTTTATCATCACGGTCATCACGTCGTCGTGCTAACGAAACTCTTCCTCGACACTCAGCTGGATCAAGAGTTCGTGGGACGTCACCGAGTTGAACGTGTGCAGATCGCGGAGGTGCCGTACTTTCGGTACTAGGACTGGTCGGATCGTGAAGACGTATGACTACATCAACCAGGTTGTCATAACGCTTTCGCTTTCGGTCTACGAGGGTACGTGGACAACACTCTCCCCTCTCGTTGATGTGCATCACCATGATAGATCTTGCGTGTACGTAGGATTTTTTTTGAAATTACTGCGTTCCCCCACACTGTCAGCAGTGGCCGCGACGCCCCCCAGACCGCACAACAGGAGGCGGGCCGGCTCCTCCGTGAGTGGTAAGCAGACACCAGACAAGGCTACCGCGGCCCTCCAGCCACGACGACGATGACGGCACGAACGGCAGCGACGGTGCGGTAGGACATGGTGGCCACGTCTACGAGATGGTCGTCACGTATAGGGTTTAGTAATTTTTTTCTAGTTTTTAGTTAAACGGTCGAAATATCGATCTTCCTATGTAAATTATGTTTGAATTTTAATAAAATTCACCGTGTTTATATGAATTTCATTTGATTAGTTCAAATGGGGTTTAAAACGTATGCGGCTAGCGTTGGATGACCGGCTCCCGCACTAATATCCGCGGACTGGTCCCCTGTCAACCGACAGATGCAGGAGCAAATTTGCAAATGGGAGATGCCCTTAGCATGGATCAACTCGATGAAAGCGGGAAAACGACCGGTAGTAAACGAGGAACCGGTTCTCCTTCATTAGAGCATCTCCAACACCCGCGCAACGCGCCGCAAGCAAAAAAGTCATTTGCCGCGCGCCGTTCGCCTGGTTTGGCGCGGCCGGCAGCGGTGGCTCCAGCAGACGCGTCAAAATTGAGCGCGCGCGCGTAGCTCCAGCGGCCGCGCTAAAATGCAGCGCGCGCTAAACAATGCGTACATTTTTTTAATAAAATTCATAGATAGAAAAAACGATACATAGATATTTTACATAGTTCCATAGCATAGATAGATAAAAATTATTTAGATAGTGCAAGGACATAGATAAAAACTACTAGTGCAGCTACAGCCTACTCTCAGTCATCGTCGTCATCGTCATCGTCGCCATCCTCGCTGGTCTGATCTGAGGTATCGAGCCACATGTCTTCCCAACGATCATCATCAGATGTAAAGATCGTCTCACCACCATTCTCAACTACATCGCACTGGGATAGCGCCAGGGCCTTCCGCCGACGCCTGTCCAACCGCTCAGCGCGGCGCCTTTGCGTCTCCTCCTCGCGGCGCCTTGCCCAGTAGGCTTGCTCGTAGGATACGTCCTCCGGGTGTTGTTGGCGCCACTCCGCCATGACCCGCTCGTCCTCATGGGCGACGAGGAGGCGGTTCTGCCGCTCAACGTGCTCCGCACGGTCTTGTGCCGTGCGAAGACGAGGCGGCGGGGCGACGTCCAGCGCTTGCGGCAACGTGTGGACATCGTGGAAGTTCATCTGCTGGCGCGGCCTGCCTAGGCGCCACGCCGCCGCGTCGTACGCGCGGGCGGCCTCATGCGCCGTCTCGAAGGTGCCGAGGCCGAGCCGGAGTTGGCCGGACCGTATCTCCGAGTAGAACCCGCCGTTGGGGCGCTGACGGACGCCGCGGTAGCCCGACACTCCTCGGCGGCGCGGCGGCATGGTGGCGGGGCGCTGGAGCGGTGGCGCGGGTGGCAGCGGAAGCAACCGAGGAAGCGGTGGAGGGGCGTGTGGCAACGGAAGAGAAAGAGAAGTGTGTGCAATAGGCGTGTGGCGCGCGCCGCATTTTATAGGCGCGCCGGAAGCGGTGCGGCAAAAAAAGCGCGCGACCTGCCGCCTTTTCCCCCGCGCGCGCAAACCGTTCCCGCGTGTGGGATTTTTCTGCCACCGCTGGAGCGCGCCGAAAAGTCCCGCGCGTCCAAAAGACTCGGTTTACCGCGCGCGCGCTTTTTACCGCGGCTGTTGGAGATGCTCTTACCGTATTGAGACTAACATTTCACACTTCTGATGAGTTCTGAGCACAAGACATTGCCAGAGCGCACGATTAAACCGCCCACAGCATCCGTGCTAGCAAACGAGTATAACACCGCTGAAGCGTGCCTTGTTATAATTACGCGCGCGACTGAAGATTGCCTTTGATTGCCCAGCAGCAACGCGTCGGTGCCACTTCTCCAGTTCTCCTGGCCCGGTGACAGCCTGTTTGTCCAGGATAGACCCTCGCCGATAGCGAGCACACATAACAAAAGCAAAGCGTGCAAGCCATCTGATTTCCATACGGCCATACCTAAGCAATGTTCATGTGCGTGCAAAAACTATTCCGGCCGTCGTCGATCGGTCTATCACCTTGGCAAGGAAAGCGAACGAGGAACAGGAGGAGGATAAACATTTGATTTCCTTTTCTTCTATACTAGATAATACAGATGGATAAACATTTGTCTAGCTGGTTCGCTTGGACCGCCTCGCTACTTAGCCAACGCTTCCTTGCTGGAGAATTTGCTTGCTGCGCACACAGCCGCTGCTGCCTCTCCTTGAGAGCTGATGAGACATGCACCGTCTCGTATCATAGCGCCCTGTGTCTCGTGTCTCTTTTTGTTTGGGGCTGCGCCGTCGGGTCAATTCAGGTAGCTTGAGCGGGCTGCCATCTGCTATACATGGCGAACGACGGCTATGATGGAGCTTTTGGCATGTTGCTCTTTGCTGATTAATTCGTCAAGGTCACGACTCACAAGTACTGGAGCGGGGAGGCTTCGGTAATCACCGGTCCTGTTTTAACAATGGACGACGGGTGGGCAGCAGGGCAAGAAACTCGCAAGCTGCTGCTTCCAAACGAAAAGACACAAGTTTTTTTAGGGCAAGTACTCGGCCAAAAATCACTCGATTACTATGTGATTTATGTCATAATATGGAATCAAAACATAATTAAACATTTGTTTTCACGGGAGTACACGGAAAGCACACAACTGCACTACACGGGGATCACAAAATGCACTACACAGATAGCACAAATACACTATCTGTAGCGAACAAAATGCGCTCACGTAGAGAGCACACCTACGCTAATATCGAGAGTACAATTTTAATACGTAGCGGAGTACAAATTTAGTACAGTAGGGTGTTGGAAATATGAGCAATTTAACAAATGATTTTATTAACAGAAATATTAGATAAAGCATGACTAATATAGCCGCGATAAAGCAAGTCATGCAACCTGACGGAGAAAAAGTAAATAGCATTTGCATATATGAACTTGAACTGAACACCTCTAGGACGTACACTAGATCATGTTGCATATATGGAGTAGAACCTAACACATGTAGGCCAAGTACTAGTACGAGAAACTGTGGCAGGATATCTGACAGAAAGAAGAAAACACATACGGGACAGCAGCAGCAGAAGCACTGGACTTGGGGTCGACATCCTCTCCAGCCATGTCGTTACTGAGGTAGTCAACGTCGGGGAAGAAGTCGTCGTCGGGGAAGTAGTCGTCGGAGTCCGTGATGAAGAAGCCAGTAGTCGCGCAAAGTGGTCCCCAAAAACCTTATCACCCTTCTCCCGTACAGGACTCAAAAGGTTCGGTCTCGGAGACCTACTGTCCCGACGTGCGGTGCACGCTGCAAGCCGGGATGAGAAAGACAACAGCAGCTCGGAGATGGATCCGATGGCGAGGGAAGGAGTAGTTCTGGTGCGTCTCTCTGGGAGGAGCGACCTCTCTTTTATAGGCGCAAGAGAAGGAGGCGAGAGGGCAGCGACGGGAGGCAAAACGAAGAGACGGAGGCGAAGCGAATAGCCAGCAGCATCTTTTCAGCTTCCGTGTGATCTTTCGTATACCCGTAGTGCGTGGCAAAAATTTAGATACCGGCTCGGCTCATTCCCACAACCCGCGGCGCGGCGCGTCGTGACGAGGCGAGGCGGGCGGCGGAGGAGGAGCGCGCGTGGATATCCCTCTTGTTCTTATGCTCATACAAGTGGGGAAAGAACCTTCCTTATAAGGAGGTCCAACTCCCACTAAACTAGCAATGTGGGACTAAACTTTAGTAGTATCCCTTGCCTTGCACAAATGGGCTAAGTGGGCCTCTAGGATTTATTAGGAATTTCTGAATAGTTATTGGGCTGCCCAAAATAGACTAAATTCCAGCAATCCCCCACCAGATCCCAGAGGCACACAGAAATTTGTCTTTGGTTCCAAAACACTGTTTTATATACCGGTACTGCAGTGGAGACTGTTAAGTTGAACTTCCACCTAGAACTCTATGCTACACTAGTAAGCAACTTGAACAGTGGACTGGGCCTTGAACTGCAAGTTTTCTGCGAATCTAGTTTCACATAAAGCCTTGACCGATACGTGGCTACCATGGGTCTTCCCCGCGGGTTGAGCTTATGTGTCATACTCCATGACCTTTCATAAGTTTACTAGAGAGAACTCTACTCTCATAGATTGCGACGTTTGACAATCAGACTCATATAGGTGTGTTCTTCAAAAGATGTTCTGCAGGATAACATCTCTGCTTAAATAAGCCACTTAGAACACATTAAGATATATATATCAACCCGCCATGCAGATTATGAGAGTATTGCATCTTCATGGAGTGGTATTGTGAATAGTAAGGATACTCTCCTCTCAGTTGACCAACAGACTGTCTTCCACATCTAATTCACGGGATCTCCGATCACAAAGAATAGGTTACCACTGTGAACAACTCATATTGTGGGTCTCATACCCATCTCCCTCGATGAATTATCTATCACATTACGTGATAGACCCTTAGTAAAAGGATCTGCCAGATTTTTAGACGTTTGGATATAATCCAATGCAATAACTCCGGAGTTTTTCATTTTCCTGACAGACTTTAACCTTCTCTGAACGTGTCTTGATGACTTCATGTTATCCTTTGAGCTGCTCACTTTCGTGATCACAGTTTGATTGTCGCAGTTCATAAGGATACCCGGTACAGGTTTCTCAACAACTGGCAAGTCATTCAAGAGCCGACGAAGCCAATCTGCTTTGACCGTACTGTATCTAGTGCTGTGAGTTCTGCTTCCATTGTTGACCTCGTTAAGATGGTCTGCTTGCAAGACTTCCAAGAAACAGCACCACCTTCATGAGTGAATACATAACCGCTTGTGGCCTTTATCTCATCAGCATCTGAGATCCAGTTTGAGTCACTATACCCTTCAAGCACCTTTGGGTGCCCGGTGTAGTGAATTCCATAATTCGCAGTGCCTTTCAAATAACGCAAAACTCTTTCTAGAGCTTTCCAATGCACATCTCTTGGTTTTGAGACAAACCGACTCAGTTTGCTAACAGCAAAAGAGATGTCAGGTCTTGTAGCACTGGCTAAGTACATAAGCGAGCCAATAATCTGAGAATACTTCAATTGGTCTCTAGCAATTCTTCGATTATTTCGAAGTAACACACTTGCATCATAAGGTGTTGGAGAGGGCTTGCAGTCACTATAGCCAAAGCGACTCAAGATCTTTTTCACATAGTGAGATTGAAGCAATGTAATCCCATCATCATCGTCTCTCAACAACTTAATGTTCAGAATGACATCAACCACTCCTAAATCCTTCATCTCAAAACAGCGAGATAGGAAATTCTTGACCTCCTTAATAACATTCAGATTTGTTCCAAAAATCAGTATGTCGTCAACATACAAGCAAATGATAACTCCCTCGCCCCCACCATGGCGATAGTACACACATTTGTCAGCTTCATTTACAACAAAGCCTGCGGCTGTTAAAGTTCTTTCAAACTTCTCATGCCACTGTTTAGGTGCTTGCTTGAGTCCATACAAAGACTTCACCAACTTGCACACTTTTCCTTCCTGACCATCTAGTACAAACCCATCTGGTTGTTCCATATAGATTTCCTTGTCCAACTCTCCATTTAGAAAAGCAGTCTTAACATCCATTTGATGAACGAGAAGACCATGCGAGGCAGCTAGTGAAAGTAGAACTCGAACAGTGGTCAGTCGAGCCACATGTGAGTAAGTATCAAAGAAGTCTTCACCTTCCTTTTGGGTATATCCCTTAGCCACGAGCCGAGCCTTGTACTTTTCAATAGTACCATCAGGCCTAAGCTTCTTCTTGAATACCCATTTGCATCCTATAGGTTTGCACCCATAAGGACGATCAGTTATCTCCCAAGTTTCATTCGCCAAGATGGAATCCATCTCGCTACGAACCGCTTCCTTCCAGTAGTCAGCATCTTCAGATGCATAGGCCTCTGAAATAGAACTGGGAGTGTCATCTATGAGGTACACAAGAAAATCATCACGAAAGGACTTTGCAGTCCTCTGTCTCTTGCTCCTAGTAGGAACTTCATTGTTTTCCTCCACAGGACTTTCAAAGTTTTCCATCGAAATGGCAGGTTTGGTAATTATAACTGGTTCCTGATTCGATGAACTAGGCATCTCCTGATTAGATGAGGTAGCCATATCCTTCACGGGAAAGATATCTTCAAAGAAAGTCGCATCATTCGACTCCATGATCGTACCGACATGCATGTCAGGTACCTCAGATTTTACAACCAAGAATCTATAGCCAATACTATGAAAAGCATATCCTAGGAAAACACAATCCACAGTCTTTGGTCCAAGCTTCCGCTTCTTTGGAATTGGAACATTGACTTTCGCCAAACAACCCCATGTTCGTAGATAAGAGAGTTTTAATCTTTTCTTCTCCCATTCCTCGAATGGAGTTATCTCTTTGTTCTTTATGGGAACTCGGTTTAGGACATGACATGCCGTCAATATCGCCTTCCCCCACCATGCCTTGGAGAGACCCGATGTGTCTAACATGGCGTTAACCAAATCAGTTAGAGTACGGTTTTTTCTTTCGGCTACCCCATTTGACTGAGGTGAATAGGGAGGCGTCCTCTCATGGATTATACCATGTTCCACACAAAAAGCATCAAATTCATTGGAAAAATACTCTCCACCACGGTCGGACCTAAGCCTCTTGATTTTTTGATCAAGTTGGTTTTCCACTTCAGCTTTATAGATCTTGAAAAAGTTCAAAGCCTCATCCTTAGATTTCAGAAGATACACACGGCAGTATCTAGTGGAGTCGTCAATTAACGTCATGAAATATTTCTTTCCACCTTTTGTCAAAACACCATTCATTTCACATAGATCTGAATGTATGAGCTCTAGTGGTGCAAGATTTCTCATTTCCGCAGTCGTGTGAGACTTACGAGGTTTCTTAGCTTCCACACACACTTGACACTTAGATCCCTTGATAGTGGTGAAACTAGGGATTAAGTTCAACTTTGCTAGTCGTGACATGCAAAGTTAACATGACAAAGACGTGAATGCCACACATTGGATTCACTATTGTTGAAAATATGATTAACAACTTTATTGCCAACGTCTGATAAGGATAAACGAAACAGACCTCCTGACTCATAGACTTTACCAACAAAGGTTCCATACTTGGATATTACAAATTTATTCGACTCAAAGACAAGCTTGTAGCCATCTCTACACAGAAGAGATCCGCTAACAAGATTTTTATTGACGGAGGGGACATAATGCACGTTCTTCAGCCGCACGATCTTCCCCGAAGTAAATTTCAGATCGACCGTGCCAACACCACGAACGGAAGCACTTGAACCGTTGCCCATCAGCACGGTTGAAGTCCCTGCGGTCTGATAAGACGAAAACATGGAAATATCACCGCATACATGCACATTAGCACCCGTGTCAATCAACCAATCAGGAGAATGACATACTGAAAGAATAGTGGGAAATATACCATACCTAGCATCCTTCATGTTAGTGTCTCCAATGACAACATTAGCGGTCTTGCCGCCTTTCCTAGGATGACGCTTGTCATAGCGATTAGGGCAACTAGGAGCCCAATGATCAGGATCCCCACACACATGACAAGCACCTTTCTTCTTGTCATTCTTCTTCTTGAAGTTCATGTGTTGCACAGCCTTGTTCTTCCCATCAAACTTTGCTTTACCATCAAACTTGCCCTTGTTCTTGAACTTGTGGGACTGGAAGTTCTTCTTCTGTACCAGATTGGCACTAGATCCTCCCTCAATACCTCGAGCACGTGTGTCCTTTGCTCTCGCCTTTTCTTCCACATCAAGAGTACCAATGAGATCCGGGACGGAAAACTCCTGCCTCTTATGCTTCAGCAAGGTAGAAAAGTTCCTCCATGAAGGAGGAAGCTTAGTGATGATACCTCCGGAAACAAACTTGTCCGGTAGCATAAAATTGAAGTGCTCAAATTCTCTAGCAAATGACTGTATCTCATGAGCTTGCTCAACCATGGAGCGTTCTTCAGTCATCCTGTAATCATAGAATTGCTCCATGATGTACAGCTCAGTGCTAGCATCCGAGACCCCAAACATGGCCTCGAGTGCATCCCACATATCTTTTCCATTATCAATTAACGCTTAAGCATCAACTATGTTCTCACCAAGAACACTCAAGAGAGCAGCCTTAAACAGAGTATCCATTTTCTGAAAAGCTTGTGCCTGTTGAGCATCAAGCTCTCCTTCAGGTTTGCCAAGAGTGGTGTCGTAGCAACTCATGGTTTGAAACCATAAGACTGCTCTCACGCGCCACCTCTTATAGTGGATACCCTCAAACATAGGAGGTCTCATGGAAGCAGCAAAACTACTTGGTGTAAAATGCCTATAATTAGGTTTTTGGATTGTTGGAAATATGAGAAATTTAACAAATGATTTTATTAACAGAAATATTAGATAAATCATGACTAATATAGCCGCGATAAAGCAAGTCATGTAACCTGACGGAGAAAAAGTAAATAGAATTTGCATATATGAACTTGAACTGAACACATCTAGGACAGACACTAGATCATGTTGCATATATGGAGTAGAACCTAACACATGTAGGGCAAGTACTAGTACGAGAAACTTTGGCAGGACATCTGACAGAAAGAAGAAGAACACATACGGGACAGCAGCAGCAGAAGCACTGTACTTGGGGTCGACATCCTCTCCAACCATGTCGTTGCTGAGGTAGTCGACGTCGGGGAAGAAGTCGTCGTCGGGGAAGTAGTCGTCAGAGTCCGTGATGAAGAAGCTAGTAGTCGCGCAGAGCGCTCCCCAAAAACCTTATCACCCTTCTCCCGTACAGGACTCAAAAGGTGCGGTCTCGGAGGCCTACTGTCCCGACATGCGGTGCACGCCGCAAGCCGGGATGAGGAAGACATCAGCAGCTCAGAGATGGATCCGATGGCGAGGGAAGGAGTAGTTCTGTTGCGTCTCTCTGGGAGGAGCGACCTCCCTTTTATAGGCGCAAGAGAAGGAGGCGAGAGGGCAGCGACGGGAGGCAAAACGAAGAGACAGAGGCGAAGCGAACAGCCAGCAGCCGAAGGGCTGCACCATTCGCATTCGAACTGCACTTTCGCAAAAAATCCTTTTAGCTTCCGTGTGACCTTTCGTATACCCGTAGTGCGTGGAAAAAATTTAGATATCGGCTTGGCTCATTCCCGCGGCACGTCGTGATGAGGCGAGGCGAGGCGTGGCGTGGCGGGCGGCGGAGGAGGAACGCGCATGGATATCCCTCTTGTTCTCATGCTCATACAAGTGGGGAAAGAACCTCCCTTATAAGGAGGTCCAACTCCCACTAAACTAGCAATATGGGACTAAACTTTAGTAGTATCCCTTGCCTTGCACAAATAGGCTAAGTGGGCCTCTAGAATTTATTAGGAATTTCTGAAATAGTTATTGGGCTGCCCAAAATAGACTAAATTCCAGCATAGGGAGCACGAGTTACCTCGAATGAGGTTCGTCGAAATCTATCAACAAGGATCTATCTCAAAGTCTCGACCAAAGAAACACAATGGTGAAAACAGTACGCAATTTGACACATGATTCAAGAGATATATCATTATGAAAAAATGGATCAACAAGAAATAAATCATGCACACCCGACCCTTTTCGTCCTCTCCCATGGTTAAAATCGCACAAAAACTCTCTAGTGTCGAGTGGTGCACATGTATTACGTCACTTATCATCACCAATGGCATTTTGAAATAATCTTCACAACGGACATCCTTTAAATAGTGATTTCACCAAAAAAATAATGAGCCTTAATCGAGCGTGAATTGAAGGCCTAATAATCAGAATTCAATTTCTATTCATTTTTCCCTTTTATTCTTCTTATTACCTTTCGTCTCATTTTAGAGTTACTTATTTATTTTTAATTTATTATTATTTTTCATTTATATTTCATATATATGCTTTGCTTTCATTTGACTTGTTATTCCTTTTTATATTTGTTTTAACTCTATTTTATTGTGTTGTTTTAAAATAAATTACATTTCGTTTTTATTATCATTTTACTGTGCTAAAATAACTTTTCTTAAGTACATTAACGTTTCTTAAATGTATGTTTATTTTTTGTAAATATGAAAATTTTGTCTTGGCAATACATAATAATCTCCGAGCGAATGAATATATTTTTGATATTCATAAGCATTTTATAAATGAAAAAGTATTATCAAATAAAGTAAAATAAACTATGTATAACATAAAAATATCTCTAGTGCGTATGTACAAAGATAGAGAAGCCAAGCTTGATCGGCATGACGGCCTAGATGCCCTGGAGGAGGAACGCGATGTCGCAAAAGCCCGTTCAGCAATTTACCAACAGCAGGCTCGAAGATATCAAAGCAGAGAAGCACGGGCCAAGACTTACAACGTTGGCGACCTCGTTCTACGCCTGCCGGAGAAGAAAAATGATAAACTCAAGCCCAAATGGGAGGGTCCCTTCATAATTGAAGAAGTTCTCACCGGAGGAGCGTAGCGTCTTCGCGAGGCATTAGACAATCGCCTCGAGCCGAACCCCCGGAACGCGGCCAGACTCCGAAGATTCTATGCCTAGCACCAAACCCCTTGTTCGTCTCCTCCTCCCCTGTAGTTTCCATTATTTTCTCTCTCTTTTCCGATTATTTTCTTCTTTCTTACTTTAAAGCTTTGGTACGGCTAGACCGCACACCATTGACACATACATCTTTAAATATGTATGCCACTTGTACCTGGGGGCTTCTTGGACAGAGGTTCTTGCCATTCCTTGAGCATCACGCTCCTCACATATGAGTTTTTCCATATGTATCTTTTCTTTGCCACTAGATGCATCGATATGACTTAAGTTTTGGCCAAGCTGGATTGCCTGGCTCCTGTGCTTATGCCCTACGTTCCCGTTAGTTTGGCTAGGGCATAAATGGAGCACCTCTGCGATTGTTACTGACGGGTCATCCGGATGTGTACCTCAGACTGGGTGAAGCCGAAAGCTAGCGTTCTTAAGGGAATATTCGGTCGGTGAATTAAAGATGTTTTTTTTAAAAAACTCACTCCATTGTGCACCGCCGGAAATTATACAAACTATGGTGTTCACATCACTATTCGGACATGCGCATTAAATGTATGCACACCTAGGGAAAGAAACCCTTAATGGATCTTTCTCTCTGGAAGATGTTTCCTACGATATCAATGTAATATAACATAGCTAGTCGGATACAACTTGCATGTTTAAGCAACTATGACCCCTACGCCTAGCTTTCCAGGCATACCCCGGCCTATTCGGCCGCGACAATATTCGGAAACACTCCGCACCTTTGGGTCCGGAGGTTGAAGCGAAAAGGTCTGCCATGAAAAATGATATACAATTCAGCTAGATGAGGAAAGGACACAGTCACTTGGACATGAACACCTCTTCCTCTACACCTTCCAACATTCAGTCTAACTTACAATCCTGTTGGGAATATTTGGCGCCCACCTCTACTTGGTCATATACTATACTAACGGGAACTTCTTCCCCATTCAGCCCTAGCAGTCCGACACGAGCCATTTGATTAGGATCCAGCTTGCTATATCACGTCTTCACCATGGCCCAGGCCTCTTGCGCACCCTCTCGGCAGGCAGATATCTTCCACAGCCGGATACGCCGCCGTGCTCCCTTGAACAGCTCTACCAGCTTCTCCATGCTTCCTGGAGGGGAGTCGGATGGCCATAAAGCCTTGGCTACACTCCGCATCACCTGCCGAGCTTGCTTGTGCAACTGCGACAGCCCTTGCAGAAGATCACTTGATGATCCGGACACTTCCTCTTCGGGGCGGTTCGACAATACACCTGCAATTACAGCTATATCAGCTACCGTTATCTCCAAACTGCTATAAGATAAAAGCGGCCACGTACTGAATATGCCGCCTCGCAGCTTCTTGTTCTCCTTCACAGAGTCGGCTAGCTGCGCTCGCACATCTTTCAGTTCTTCGCCCAGTTTGGTGTTTGAATCCTGGAGTTTCTTTTTCTCTTGAACGACTTTTGTCAATACACGCTCGCCGCTGCTAGTAGCTTTTTGGCTCCGTGTTCTCTGCTTCGAGCGGCGTCTAGCTGCTCTCATACTTGGTCTAACGACCCAACACAAAGATTAGAACCAGATTCACACTATCGGTGTATAATTATGAATTTTCAATAGAGGAAAATATTACCGGGAGATGCCTTGTATTTCTCCAGTTCGGCATTGGCAGCAAGCAGCTGGCGCTGACACTTTTCTAGTTCCTGAGCTAGCTGGGTATTCTTCTCCGTAAGCACCTGGTTGTACATTGATCCTTAAATCAGTTGTTTCAACTCCTTTAAGTCTCGGGGGCTACTGGCTTATGGTTATCATAGTCAGTCAAAGCGAATTTACCTGCACATCTTTCAAATGTTGCTTTGTGGCCCTGTTAATCCCATCTCGAGCAGCCCGGATGTATGCATCGGCTGAGCTGAAGGCGTTAAACAACTATTCTGAAAAGCCAGGGTCTTGTAAAATGGCCCGGCGGCGCCGATGATTCATGGCACTCTCCACTTTCGAGTTGGTGACGGATACTGTTGGGATCTATGGTAGGGTGCGTCGACTTCAAATTAAAACTTCCTACATGCAGAACAACCAAGAACATGCTACGGGATATGGATCACAGTTCGTTACCAATAGACGCGCAGTGCCGTGCAGCGGAAGAAGAGTTGGGGCAGCACGTCCGCGTGGATCGTCTCCTCCTCGTCCGATCCCCCTCGTACAACCGGTGGTCGGTTCCCATGTACAGGTTCGCCAGAGCGGCGTAAGTGCACCGCCTCTAACGGTATCCGCGCGTGCAGGAGGAACGTCGTGCGGCGGACTGCTAGGTCTGACCACACAACCGGCAGCGAGTGGAGGTGTCTATTCGCAACACATGCAAACCCTAGTGACAACGCCGAAGCGATCAGCCCATGTGTGTGCCGCACCTCCACTATATATATAGGCATCCGTCACGGGCTCAACACTTCGGCCTCGCACGGACCCTAAAGCCCATAAGTCTACTCGGTCACAATCCGAATACAGTTCGGATCACATCCGACCAGTGTCCTCGGATCCGACCTCGTAGGTTCCTTCCCTTAAGCACGCGACCCCTTAGGTTCAAGTCGGCTTGTTCGCAGTTCGGATCACCTCCGAACTGCATGGTTGGTAGCGGCCTCTAGCAAGGCATGCCGAACACCAAGCAGACTACGAAGTTGGTTAGCGAACCTGTACATCACACTTCCATTCCTTTTGCCACATGATATATGTTGTCGAGCTCAAGGCGAGTCTGTCATCCTTGTGCTAGCTCAACCTCTTTCTCATTCCAGTGATGCCGACCACAAACCGGATTATCCCATAATCCTTGTCGCATGGCCATCTTATCCTAGTCGGATCACACGAGGGGCCCAGAGTATATCTCTCCTGATCGGAGGGGCAAATCCCATCTTGCTCGACCACGTCTCGCAACATGGTTCTGGACAAACCCGAAACCTACCTTTATAACTACCCAGTTACAGAGTAGCGTTTGGTCGGCCCAAAGCAAGCCTGTCACCATCCCGAGTACATGCGTCAGCTCAGGTCTTAGGACATAGAACATATGTTGTACTAGAGACTCACAGATGACATATCGCTGCGTCTCATAGTTGGGTCTGTCCGATTTGGAGCTTATCTCGACTCGGATCCGACTACGTCGAATCCGACCAGATCCTTCCAAGTCCATATTATCTGGTTAGCATCCAATGCTCCATGGCTAGTGAGACCAAGCCATCGACCGTGTCATATGCTAGTCTAGTTGGCTGCGCATCCACACGGCCCTTTCGACTAGGGACCTTTTAGGACAGTCATCATACAATGCATAGTCCCACAAACAAGTCACATACTTGCTGATACACATCATTGATAATGTCCAAGGACTATCTTTATTCATAAACACATAGGAAATATCATCATACATGATTGCCTCTAGGGCATATCTCCAACAGTCCCCCACTTGCACTAGAGTCAATCAAATAGACATCGAATGCCCATAGCTCTAATGTGCCCCTCATGCTTGGGTTGTGGAAGCGGCTTAGTCAACGGATCCGCAACATTTGCATCTGTGTGAATTTTGCATAACTCTACATCACCACTCTTTATGATCGTTCGTATCAGGTGATATTTCCGATCTATGTATCTGATCTTGTGGTGATTCCTCGGCTCCTTGGCTTGTGCGATGGCACCAGAATTATCACAATAAAGGTCTAACGGTTTTACCGAGGCTGGGAAAATACCAAGATCATCCAGAAAGTTCCGGATCCAAACACCTTCCTTTGCAGGTTCACAAGCCACAATGTATTCGACTTCTGTAGTAGAATCGGCCACCGTATCTTGCTTGGAACTCATCCAGCTCACTGCTCCTCCGTTCATGATGTACACGAATCCGGACTGTGATCGACAATCATCTCTGTCGGTTTGGAAACTAGCATCAGTGTAACCCCTTACGACGAGCTCTTCCTCACCTCCATAAACTAGGAACATATCTTTAGTCCTTTTCAGGTACTTCAAAATAGTCTTTACTGCTGCCCAGTGACTCTCACCTGGGTTGGCCCTGTATCTACTTGTTAGGCTTATTGCAAAAGCAACATCGGGCTGCGTACATATCATGGCATACATGATGGATCCGATTGCCGAGGCATATGGAATCCTACTCATCCTGCTTCGCTCATCAGATGTCGTAGGACTCTGAGTCTCGCTTAGCCTTATACCATGTGAGAGTGGCAAGAACCCTTTCTTTGCCTCACTCATGTTGAATCGCTTCAACAATTTATCTATGTATGTGCTCTGGTTTAAGCCGAGCAGCCTCCTTGATCTATCTCTATAGATCTTAATGCCTAAAATGTACATTGCCTCACCAAGGTCCTTCATCGAAAACTTGCCATTCAATGACTCCTTGACCGAGTTCAGCATCGAAATATCATTTCCGATCAGTAGTATGTCATCTACATACAAATCAAAAACACTATTGAGCTCCCACTTAACTTCTTGTATAAACAAGAGTCCTCTTCGCTTTTGATGAAGCCGAAACCAGTGACGACCTCATCAAAACGAATGTTCCAGTTCCGAGATGCTTGCCTCAACTCATAAATGGATCTCTTGAGCTTGCATACCTTACTAGTGCTAGTCGGATCGACAAAACCCTCGGGCTGTATCATATACACGTCCTCAGTTAAATTTCCATGAAGGAAAGCCGTCTTGACATCCATCTGCCATATCTCGTAATCTAAATATGCAGCTATAGCTAGTACGATCCTCACTGACTTCAGCATCGCTACCGGCGAGTAAGTCTCATCGCAGTCAATTCCTTGAAATTGTCCATAACCCTTAGCAGCAAGTCGAGCTTTGTGGATCTGAACATTTCCATCCACATCGGTTTTCTTCTTAAAGACCCATTTGCAACCAATGGCCATTACGCCAGGTGGCGGATCAACCAATTCCCAAACTTGATTCTCATCCATGGACTTTAACTCGGATCTCATGGCCTCCATCCATGCCTCGGAATCTGGGCTCACCATTGCTTTCGCATATGTGGCCGGCTCGTCGCTTTCTAGCAACAATACATCACGCACTCTATGCAATCTTTCCGACCTCCGTGGTTCCGGTGTCGTTTCCTCTACGGGTTCCCTGACTGACTCCGGTATGATCTCATCACCAGCCGAGCCGTCCCCGAGTGGTCCTCGAATTTCTTCGAGTCAAACCGTCCTCCCACTGGCCTCCCGACTGAGAAACTCTTTCTCAAGGAAAACCCCGTTCCGAGCAACAAACACTTTGTTGTCTTCCTGGTTGTAGAAGTTATATCCCAAGGTTTCCCTCGGATATCCCACGAATATGCATTTATCCGACTTGGGTGTAAGCTTGTCTGACATAAGTTTCTTGACAAATGCTTCACAACCCCAAATCTTTAGAAAAGACAAACTAGGACTCTTCCCGGTCCACATCTCATGTGGTGTCTTGTCTACGGATTTTGATGGTACCCTGTTAAGTGTGAAAGCTGCAGTTTCTAGAGCGTATCCCGAGAATGACAAGGGTAAATCTGACTTGCTCATCATAGATCGAACCATGTCCAATAAGGTGCGATTCCTTCGTTCTGATACACCATTTCTCTGTGGCGTACCCGGAGGTGTGAGCTAAGATACTATACCTCTGCTTTTCAGATGATCATCAAACTCCTGGCTCATGTACTCACTTCCACGATCAGATCGCAGAAGTTTTATAGTCTTGCCGAGCTGATTCTTCACCTCGTTTTGAAACTCTTTGAACTTTTCAAAAGTCTCTGACTTGTGCCTCATCAAATAGATATATCCATATCTACTCAAGTCGTCGGTAAAAGTCACGAAGTACTGATAGCCACCTCTGGCAGTTGTGCTCATTGGTCCACACACATCACTATGTATCAGTTCCAACAGCTCGCATGCCCTCTCGCAACTCTTTGCGAAAGGAGACTTAGTCATCTTGCCGAGCAAGCATGATTCGCATGTCTCGAACGACCCAAAGTCGGTCGAAGTTAGGAGTCCACCATCATGGAGCTTCTTCATGCATTTCAGACTAATGTGTCCAAGCCGGCAATGCGAGAAGTATGTCGGATTTATCTCATTGGGCTTATGCCTCTTGACATTCACGTTATAGACCGGTTCCTGTTCTAGATTCAATATAAATAACCCATCAACAATGGGTGCATAGCCGTGGAACATACCATTCAAATAAATCGAACAACCATTGTCCTTTAAATTGAATTCATAACCCTGACTCATCAAGCATGATGCAGAAATAATGTTCCAACTAAGTGCAGGAATGTAATAACAATTATTCAATTCCAAAATAAATCCAGAAGGAAGCTGGAGCTGCATCGTGCCGACCTCCAACGTAGCAACTCTTGCTTTGTTGCCGACCTTGATGTCAATCTCCCCTTGTGCCACGCGCCTAGTTCTTACCAGCCCCTGCATCGAGTTGCAAATATGAACAATCGATCCGGTATCAAATACCCAAGAGCTACTAGGTATGTTAGCAAGGTAAATGTCTATAACATGCAACAAGTGTACCTTTGCCTGAAGCAGCATTCCCGGCCTTCTTGCCATGCTCTGCAAGCCACTTGCTACAGTTCCTCTTCCAGTGACCAGTTCGCTTGCAATGATAGCAAATGGTCTTTGAGTCCGGTCCAGACTTCGGCGCAGCAACGGAGGTTACCATCTCCGTGCCCTTTGCCTTAGCCTTCTTCTTAGACCCACTCTTCTTGAACTTAGCCGATTGCTGCACCATCAACACTTGATCCGTGCCTTTCTTAATATCCTGCTCTGCCACTTTGAGCATCCCATGCAATTCAGTGAGCTTCTTATCCATGCCATGCATATGATAGTTCGAGATGAATGTCCCATAGCTGGGCGGAAGAGAACCCAGAACTGCATCATTAGCCAGCTCATCCAAGAGCGGGAAGTCCAATCGATCCAAAGCTTGCACATATCCGATCATCTTGAGCACATGCGGGCTCAATGGATCACCTTCCTTCAGTTTACAATCCATCCAGGATCGCCAGACGTTGAACCTTTCGGTCCTATCCTGCACCTGAAACATGCTCTTGAGACTTTCGATCATATCGAAAGTCCCAACGTCTTCGAAATGCTGCTGCAAATCGGGCTCCATACAAGCCAGCATGAGGCAGCTGATCTCATTTGATTCATCAACGAGTTTCTGGTAGGCATTCTTGGTTGTGGTACTAGCATTATCGGCAGGTTCGTCTGGAAGCGGATCCTCTAGAACATGTTCCTTTTTATCATGCTTGAGAACAATTCTCAAATTTCTATACCAGGTAGTAAAGTTTGTTCCATTTTTTATCCTTTTCCATAATTGATTTCAATGCAAAGTTGGGCTGAGCAGGTGGTGCCATTGATCTACAACAGAAAAATATGCAATCACTAAGCAATGTGTTTATGTAGAGTAATTCTAGCCTTAAATAGAAATACTCCCACTGAAGTTAGCATCCCTCCGCAAACTCTCAGTGATTCACGAACCGACTAGCACATGCGACTAGTGAGCTTTAGCATCACTGCTAGACAACATGCCTATCCGGTAAGCAACTCCTTGCTAATCGTATCTCTATACGACTCCTGTCGGTCGGGTAGGTATCTCATACCCCGGCTCCCGACCTCTTTTGCCACAAGGCCCAAAGCCGTTTTGATATCCTTGTCAAGTCAACCTAATGCAGTGCATGTCCGTGTCTGACACGAACCCTTCAGTTCAAGGACACCTAGCAGCACCCCAATTTTATGAGCCCACTACTAGACTTACTTGACGTGCGAAGGTGCAACATCGGGGATGGCAATTTGCTTGATATTCATGAGGGATCTTTCTACCATTCTAACATGCATAGAAAACAAGGAAGCATAACAATCACAAATAAATAGATATTGTGAAATAGTATGGCTCCTTCATGGATGTTCTTCCAGGTCGGCTCCGACTCCGATGACCATCTAGGAACTCCATCTTGTTTGTCACGCCGGGACGCCAAGCCACAAACCTGATCTCTATTATCCAACTACTACAACTAGTAATGAATTTTACATAGAGTGACAAGTCGACACGCAGGTCGTTATACAATATAATGACAACACTTTGGCTCCTGCCGGCTGACAAGCATGACACGCAGGCCATGTATAATTTACACAAATGCATCACATACACATGATCCATACTATTCACATCAAACCCTGCAAAATAAAGTTATGCGTAGAATCGTATTCTACCGGTTTGAGTGATCGTGTACGAAATACAAGGCGCTATGCACACGGCGGTCCCGCTAGCCAGTTAGCGGGCGGGGTTCGAAGGGGCAGCGCCCCTCGCGGGTGCAGGCAGCGGCCGACGTTTTCAGAAATTACAGATCACATATGAACTCCGATCACGCCGAATTCTCTGATCTGACCGATCTCATCGATCATCGTGAATTCGATTCGGATTTACGTTTCACTGTTAACCCCGATGGCGGATAACCGACCGGTAGGGGTAGATCGTGTCACGACCTCATCGATCCCAATCAACAGAAAACATAGCCACATCGATCCCCATGTGCAGTTGATCTCATCAACCGTGCACACAGCCATTCTTATCAATGACAACAGATCTCATCTATTGCCTCCACATATCTGATATGCATATGATCTGAATCCAAATCCTATAGCAGAGGCTATGATACCACTGTTGGGATCTATGGTAGGTTGCATCGACTGCAAATTAAAACTTCCTATGCGCAGAACAACCAAGAACATGCTACGGGAGATGGATCATAGTTCATTACCACTAGACGCGCAGTGCCGTGCAGCGGAAGAAGAGTTGGGGCAGCGCATCCGCGTGGATCGTCACCTCCTCGTCCGATCTCCCTCGTACAACTGGTGGTTTGTTCCCACGTACAGGTTCGCCGGAGCGGCGCAAGTGCACCGCCTCTAACGGTATCCGCGCGTGCAGGAGGAACGTCGTGTAGCGGACTGCTAGGTCCGATCACACAACCGGCGGCGAGTGGAGGTGTCTATTCGCAACACATGCAAACCCTAGTGATAGTGCCGAAGCGATCATCCCATGTGTGTGCCGCACCCCCACTATATATATAGGCGTCCGTCACAGGCCCAACACTTGGGCCTCGCACGGACCCTAAACCCATAAGTCTACACAATCCGAATACAGTTCGGATCACATCCGACCAGTGTCCTTGGATCCAACCTCGTAGGTTCCTTCCCTTAAGCGCGCGACCCCTTAGGTTCAAGTCGGCTTGGTCATAGTTCGGATCACCTCCGAACTACACGATTGGTAGCGGCCTCTAGCAAGGCGTGCCGAACACCAAGCAGACTATGAAGCTGGTTAGCGAACTTGTACATCACACTTCCATTCCTTTTGCCACACAATATATGTTGTCGAGCTCAAGGCGAGTCTGCCATCCTTGTGCTAGCCCAACCTATTTCTCGTTCCAGTGATGCCGACCACAAACCAGATTATCTCATAATCCTTGTCGTATGGCCATCTTATCCTGGTCGGATCAGACGAGGGGCCCAGAGTATATCTCTCCTGATCGGAGGGGCAAATCCCATCTTGCTCTACCACGTCTCGTAACATGGTTCTGGAGAAACCCGAAACCTACCTTTAAAACTACCCAGTTACGGAGTAGCGTTTGGTCGGCCCAAAGCAAGTCTGTCACCATCCCGAGTACATGCGTCAGCTCAGGTCTTAGGACATAGAACATATGTTGTACTAAAGACTCACAGATGACATATCATTGCGTCTCATAGTTGGGTCTGTCCGACTTGGACCTTATCTCGACTCGGATCCGACTACATCGAATCCGACCAGATCCTTCCAAGTCCATATTATCCGGTTAGCATCCAATGCTCCATGGCTAGTGAGACCAAGCCATTGACCGTGTCATATAGTAGTCTAGTTGGCTGCGCGTCCACACAACCCTTTCGACTAGGGACCTTTTAGGACAGTCATCATACAATGCATAGCCCCACAAACAAGTCACGTACTTGCTGATACACATCATTGATAATGTCCAAGAGATACATCGTCCGAGTCCTTGGCTGGAGGACAGTCCGGTGTCGCCCCTGCATTAGCCCTTGTCTACAAGACAGGATTTGAATCCTGGCTGTGGGAAGTACGACCGCTCGAACCTCCGGATATAGTCCGGCGCACCTTCCTCCTGACACATGGAAAACGGGAAGGTCATGGTTGGACGTGACTGCTCAGGTGCAGGTTGGCGAATTCATACCTCTTCGATGAAGGCACGACCGTGTCTTCGTTTGCTTTCCTCTTGGAAGGCTTGCCCGGCGCGGGAGCCGATCTCTTAGAAATCGCCAAACGTCTCCCCTGTGAAGCATGATACAGTGTGGTGGGTGAGGCAGAATAAGAGCACTCTTTTAGAGAAGGTGTTTCTTAATTATTTACATGTGAAGCAGGAAGAAGGCCAGGGTAGTCGGCGGTGATGGCCACTTCTGTGCCGTCATAGCTTGTCTGGTAAAACACTCCCCCCGGAAGCACCACGAATATATCTGGATCCTCTTCAAACCCAGGATCTAGCTCCCGGTTGTGGATCTCTGGCTGCGGGGCAGGACTATGAAGTCCTTCGGTGACCTTCCGCCAGTGCTGTCATAACAAACAGACTTGAAATTTATCAAAACTAATCCGGAAGGGGAATGAGTGGAATAGAGGGGTCGAAGCTTACCCAACTGGGAGGATCATACATAGAATACCCATCTCTGCGCTTAATGCGAAGAAACTCCTCTTCCTCCCCTTTAAACATCTCGGCCAATATTTTGGCCAGAGTGATGGGGGTATCCGGATCCTTCCGGCCATAGCAGGTGGCGTCATCCTGTCCATTGTAGTGCCACAAGGGCAGCCCTCTATATTGTAGCGGCTGAACCCCTCACACTATGGAGGTCGCCATTACCCTGATTATTGTGAGTCCGGACTGAGCGAACGTCTTTATCTTGCTCATAAGCTGGCAAACTTCTGCGCTGTCATCCTCTTCAAGACTCCGGGGACGCCAACTGTGGTGTTTCTTTAGCGGAACGCTCGCAAATTCAGGAAGACCCTTTCGAACTGGGTCAGGAAGCGCGACGTCCTCAATATAGAACCATTCGGAATGCCATTCTTCGGATGCCTTCCTTGGTGTGCCAGACAGATATCCAGTATAGGCGATACACCATACTTCGGCTCCGCCCACTTCAAATATAGACCCCTCGTGATTACGTGGGACAAGACAGAACAACTTCCTCCACAACTCGAAATGAGCCTCGATACCCAGGAATAGTTCGCATAAAGCGACGTAACTCGCAATGTGCAGAATGAAGGCAGGGGTGAAGTTGTGCAACTGGAGGCCATAGTATTCCAAAAGCCCTTAGAGGAACGGATGAATGGGAAACCCAACGCCCCTTAGCAGGTAGGGGACGAAACATACTTGCTCTCCCCGGATGGATTGGGGAAGTCCTCTGCCTAAATCTCAACATCGAAGGAATCTAGCCCCGCTCAAACAGAAACTAGATCTACGGGGGGAAGAAATCCATGCGTCTGTAGCTTCGTCAATTGACTGTGGGACACTGAACACCTCTCCAACTGGCCTTTCTCTGGGCCGGAATGGTCGACACGCCGCACAGCCCGCCTGGGTTCCGTCGCGGTGGCGGCGGCGATGGTGGAGGCGGTCTGTCGCATGGTCACGACGAATATCATCCTGAGGTCCTCATTTCGGAGCAGAGAGAAGAGCTGCATCATTGCAACGTGAAGGCACTCCACACCCCCATCATCAGAGAGACCTCTGAGGTTCGGGCCTTGGAGGCTACACATTTAGCCACCATGGTTGAGCGCGCACGTCTGGAGAATCTCCAACATTCACTCGACGAATGTCCTCGCCGGCAGATCCCTGAGTCCAGTCGACGTCATCGACAATTGTTTCCGCCTGAACCTCAGGTATATCGTACACCAGTCTAGAATCTTGCAGCTACAACCCATATAGCAGAGTCGATTCAGCCATCCCGTTCAGAGGCTAGTAGAGGTTTGCTACAGATTCGAGCGTTGCTCCGAGCAGCGGGTGAACAAAACTCAGCCGTTTCTCAGTCGCACAACAGGATCCACAACAGATCTGTGGTTGCGGACACAGTTCATTCGGCTCACAGTCCAAGATCGCCTCTGCGGTGTGAAGATCGTGGGCACCGCCAGGATCAGTACCTGGATCAGGGTCATAGATAGTACGATCATCGGTACGGCCGTGATGACCACCGTCGAGTGCCTTTGCCCCTCCGAGGGGCGTATCATATGCGCCACAGCGGTATGATGACAGGCGCCCATATGGTGATGAACGGAGGGCTCCAGTCGACCCAAGGGAGCCTGGGTTTGATGCAACGTCAGTTCTTGTACAAGGTTTGGTCGATAGATGCCGAGCACCCTGAGAGGAACAAGACAGAAATCATCCGACTGGAAGCAGAGTGCATGTTTCTGGGCCCGAATGTTTCAGTAGAGCCATCCGAGCTACAGAGATACAGAGATACCTCCCAACTTCAGATTGGCGACAGGCGTTAGTAAGTTCACCGGTGAGTCAAAGCCTAACACATGGCTAGAGGATTACCGAGTGGCACTGCAGATTAGTGGAGGCAATGATGATGTAGCCATGAAGCACGTCCCCCTGATGCTCGAGGGTTGAGCCAGAGCTTGGTTGAATCAGCTGGCCCATGATAGTATTTTTAGTTGGGAAGAGTTGGCCCGAGTGTTCGTTAAAACATTCAAGGGCACCTGCAAGCGACCAGCTAGACTGACTGAATTGCAGCATTGTGTCCAAAAACCGAATGAGACCTTGAGAGCTACATCCAGAGATGGACTACCCTTCACCATACAGTGGAAAATGTGTCATAGCACCAAGAAGTTTGCGCCTTCAAAGAGGGCGTTCGATACAGAGAGCTCAACCTAAAATTGGGTCGGATAGGAGACATGACCCTAGCCTGAATGATGGAAATAGCCACTCGGTATGCTAACGGCGAAGAGGAAGACCGACTCCGCAGTGGCAAGAATAAACCAGTCGCCTCGGACACCGGAGGAGGAAACTCAAGTCAGAAGCAAAAGCGCAAAGCTGAAACTACAGGTCCTGCTGAAGCCGCAGTTTTGAATCAAGGGAAGTTCAAGGGAAAGCCTAAAGGGCCATGGATCCCTAAAAAAGTGAAAGATCAAGTGGGAAATTATGTTCTTGATTTGCCGTCTCACATACACACCAAAAAAGATGAAGAGGGTAATTTGATTTTCCCCAAGCATACCACTCGACAGTGCCGACTCCTGATTCTGAGCTTCCGAGAGGGCCAGCCCAGTGAAAAAGAGAAGGAATCTGTTAAGGAGGAGGATAAAGAGGAAGATGATGGTTACCCCATTCCTCCTATTTTTGCTGACATCGAGAGCAAAAGTCAACTGAAAGTTATCAATCGAGAAGTAAACATGGTTGCTTCGACAACTATGACGTATTTAAAGTGGTCAAAGACTCCCATTACTTTTGACCAGTTCGATCACCCAGTGCACGTTGCTACTCCTGGGCGGCAAGTGTTGGTGATCGACCCAGTCATTGGGGGCACCCGACTGACCAAGGTTCTGATGGATGGTGGCAGTGGTTTGAACATTCTGTATGCTGAGACCCTCCAAGGGATGGGCATTCCGATGTCCAAACTCAGCGAGAGCAACATGCAATTCCACGGAGTCATCCCAGGAAAGAAAGCTGATTCACTTGGTCAGATCACTCTTGATGTGGTTTTCGGTGATTCAAAGAATTACCGCAAGTAAAAGTTAATTTGAGGTGGTGGATTTTCACAGGGCCTACCACGCCATTCTGGGCAGGCCAGCATATGCTCGTTTCATGGCTCGACCATGTTACGTATACCTCAAGTTGAAGATGCCTGGCCCTAGAGGCATAATCACGGTCGCAGGGAATCGACATAGGGCAGAAGAGTGCCTCCAAAAGGGCTCAAAGATTGCCGATGAGCAAATGGCAGCAATAGAAATGGAGGAATACAACAAGAATGCAGATACGAGTGATTTGTTGTGAGCTAAGAAGCCCGCTTCAGAGTGCGCATTTCAGTCGGCCGATGAAGCAAAGCCTGTTCATATTCACCTGGCTGATCCCAATGCTGCTCCGACCCGCATCTCAACAACACTCGACAAATAATAGGAAGAAGCGCTCATCCAGTTCCTCCGTGAGAACTGGGACATCTTCGCATGAAAACCATCTAACATGCCGAGTGTACCCAGGGGACTGGCTGAGCACCATTTGCGCATCGACCAAAAAGTAAAACCCATCAAATAGCATCTCCATCGGTCCACCGTGGATAAGAGGAAGGCAATTCGCGAGGAGGTAGCTCGGCTTCTGGCGGCTGAGTTCATCGCAAGATATACCACTCCGAGTGGCTCGCCAATGTTGTCATGGTCCCCAAGAAAGATGATTCACTTTGTATGTGTATTGATTTCCCCCGCATCAACCAGATTGTCGACTCAACTGTGGGTGTGAGCGTTTGTCCTTTTTGGATGCTTATTCCGGGTAGCATCAGATTTGACTCTATGGGCCCGATGAAATAAAAACAACCTTCATCACCCCATTTGGGTGTTTTTGCTATGGTACCATGCCCTTTGGCCTCAAGAATGCTGGCGCCATGCTCATGAATGATTCAGAAGTGCCTGCTCACACAAATCAGTTGGAACGTGGAAGCATACATGGATGATATCGTGGTCAAGTCATCCAAAGGTTCCGACCTATTGACTGACCTGGCTGAAACCTTTGCCAACTTAAGAAGATATGATATCAAGCTCAATCCATCAAAGTGCACATTCGGAGTCCCAGGTGGAAAGTTACTCAGTTTCCTTGTTTCCGAACGAGGGATCGACGCAAACCCAGAAAAGGTTGGAGCAATTCTCCGAATGAAAAGCCCAATGTGTGTACACGACGTTCAGAAGCTTACTAGTTGTTTGGCTGCATCGAGCTGATTCATCTCCTATCTCGGTGAAAAGGCATTGCCTCTTTACCGACTAATGAAGAAGTATGATAACTTCGAGTGGACTCCTGAAGCTGAAGCACCATTTGTAGATCTCAATGCCCTGCTTTCCACCCAGCCGGTGCTTGCTGCCCCAATCAGCAAAGAGCCTCTGCTGCTGTATATCGCAGCCACTAGACAGGTGGTCAAGACAGGGCTCACAGTTGAGCAGGAAGAAGGAGGCAAAGCCTACAAAGTTCAACGCCCAGTGTACTATATTTCTGAAGTCTTGAGTCCGTCCAAGCAACGGCACCCACATTACTAGAAGCTTGTATACAAGATTTATTTGACCACGAAGAAAGTTGCACATTACTTCACAGACCACTCAGTTTCAGTTGTCAGTGACGCTCTATTATTATAAATTCTGAACAATCGGGACGCAACTGGTCGAGTGGCCAAATGGGCGATCGAACTCCTTCCCTTGGATATCAAGTTTGGCCAAAGAAAGCAATCAAGTTTCAAGCAATAGCAGATTTCCTCGCCGAGTCGATTGAACAACAGCAAGCGACTCAGATTCACTCGGAACATTGTACAATGTTCTTTGATGGGTCCAAAATGTTGAATGGTTCTGGTGCTGGAGTAGTCCTGGTATCCCCAAGAGGCGAAAAGCTCAGTTATGTCCTATAGATTCACTTTGATTCTTCAAACAGTGAAGCTGAATATGAGGCACTTCTGTGTGGGTTGCGTATGGCCATCTCACTCGGCGTCCGTCGCCTGATGGTTTACGGCGGCTCAGACTTGGTGGCCAATCAAGTGATGAAGGAGTGGGATATCAGGAGCCTAGCTATGAATGGTTATTGTACTGCAGTAACAAAACTAGAGAAGAAGTTTGAGAGGTTAGAGCTCCACCACATACCCCGAATCAAGAATCAAGCTGTCGATGATCTAGGAAGATAGTTTCCACTCGGAAACCTATTCCCAGCAGTGTGTTCTTGGAGCATCTCCACACCCCGTCAGTTCAAGAAGAACCTTTTATAGAGGAGCCCTCGCAACCGATAAGCTCAACCGATCCGACTGAGATTGAAGTCCTAGCTGTAGTCCACTTGATCATGGAGGTTTTAGTGATCACCCCCGACTGGACGGTGCCATATATTGCATACCCGCTCAGGCAGGAGCTCCCAGAAGATGAGGATGAGGCCCACCAGATTGTCTGCCGATCCAAAGCCTTCATAGTGATAAGTGGACAGCTTTGCAGAAAAGTGTTTCCGGAGTTGGTCGGCGTTGCATCTCCCCAGAAGAAGGTCGACTGATCCTAAATGAGATCCACTCAGGGACCTGTAGCCACCATGGGTCCTCTTGGACCATCGTGGCCAAAGCATACTGAGCAGGATCTTACTGGCTGCATGCAAATGAGATGGCTAAAGATATAGTCGACAAGTGCGAAGGCTGCCAGTTTTACTCAAACTTGTCTCACAAGCCCGCATCTGCCTTGAAGACTATTCCACTCGTCTAGCCATTTGCAGTTTGGGGGTTGGACATGGTTGGGCCTTTCAAGATCGGCAGAAGCGGCTTCACTCATTTGCTCATAGCAGTCGACAAATTCACCAAATGGATCGAAGCCAAGCCTATCAAGAATCTTGATTCAAGCACTGCCATTAGTTTCATCAGAGAACTGACATTCAGATATGGAGTTCCTCACATCATTATCATAGATAACGACTCCAACTTTGATTCTAATGATTTCAAATTGTTTTGCACGTCCCAAGGCACTCGGGTCAATTACGCATCTGTTGCGCACCCGCAGTCGAATGGGCAGGCAGAAAGTGAAAATAGCTTGATCCTTTAAGGGCTGAAACTCCGACCGATGCGCGACCTCAAGCATGCTGCTGGAGATTGGGTGACTGAATTACCATCTGTCTTATGGGGACTGAGAACAACTCCTAACCGGTCGACTGACCGAACCCCTTTCTTCATGGTATATGGTGTTGAGGCTGTGCTTCCGAGTGATTTGCTGCACAATGCTGCTCGAGTGGAACTCCTCTCAGAAGCTGAAGCGGAACAGGCACGTCAAGATGCAGTGGATATCCTAGAGGAAGAGAGAGAGAGAGATGGCTTTGATCCTGTCGACCATCTATCAATAAGACCTGTGCCGGTTCCATGCCCGAAATGTCAGAGGCCGAGCATTTCAGGAAGGAGATCTTGTGCTCCGTGTGCACCAGAAACGACATCACAAGCTCGCTCCGGCCTGGGAAGGACCCTCCATCATCACTAAGGTACTCCACAATGGGGCGTATGACCTCTACAATGTAACCAAGAAAGAAGACGAGCCACGCTTGTGGAATGCGAATACGCTCCACCGTTTTTATACCTAAACACTCGGATCGACGATTTGTAATAAGAATCCTTCAGTTTGCTTATCAAAGACAAGATTTTTGCAGAATCTTAATGATTGTTATTCCATAAGCATATGTGTTCAAATCCCACAGTGGGTGGCTTAGCCGCGAATCCGATTCACCTAAGTTTCAAAAACACTCCGAGTGAAGAACAACACAAAGGGGGATTCCTATTCCTAGTAGGAGTAGGTTTCCCCCTTTCCTAGTCCAAGTAGGATAAGAAGGAAGGTGAGGAGAGGGAGAAGGAAAGAGGGGGGGCGCCGTCCCCTCCCTAGTCCAATTCGGACCAGCCCATGGGGGGGGGCCTCCCCTTGTGGCCCTACTCTCCTTTCCACTAAGGTCCATGAAGGCCCAATACTTCCCCCGGTGAATTCCCGTAACTCTCCGCTACTCTGAAAAATACCTGAACCACTCAGAACCTTTCCGATGTCCAAATATAGCCTTCCAATATATCGATCGTTACATCTCGACTATTTTGAGACTCCTTGTCATGTCCATGATCACATCCGGGACTCCGAACAAACTTCGGTCATCAAATCACATAACTCATAATACAAATCGTCATGGAACGTTAAGCATGCGGACCCTACGGGTTCGAGAACTGATACGTCTCCGTCGTATCTATAATTTTTGATTGTTCAATGCTAATATTATTCAACTTTCATATACTTTTTGGCAACTTTTTATATTATTTTTGGGACTAACATATTGATCCAGTGCCCAGTGCTAGTTCCTGTCTGTTGCATGTTTTTGGTTTCGCAGAATATCCATATCAAACGGAGTCCAAACGGGATAAAAACGGACGGAGCTTATTTTTGGAAAATATGGAAAATTCGGAAGGAAAATCAACATGAAGCAGTGCTCGAGGTGGTCACGAGGCAGGGGGGTGCCCCCCCTTAGGGCGCGCCCTACCCTCGTGAGCCCACCGTAAGGCGGTTGACGCTCTTCTTTTGCCGCAAGAAAGCTAATATTCGGAAAAAAATCACGGCGAAGGTTTCAGGACAATCGGAGTTATGGATCTCCATATATATACGAAAACTGAAACAGAGCCAGGCGAGAACGCAGAACCAGAGAGAGACAGAGAGATAGATCCAATCTTGGAGGGGCTCTCGCCCCTCCCACGCCATGTGAGCCAAGGACCCGAGGGGAAACCCTTCTCCCATCTGGGGAGGAGGTCAAGGAAGAAGAAGAAGAAGGAGGGGGGCTCTCTCCCCCTCACTTCCGGTGGCGCCGGAGTGCCACCCGGGGCCATCATCATCACCGCCATCTTCACCAACAACTTCACCACCATCATCACCAACTCTTCCCCCCTCTATGAAGCGGTCTAACCTCTCTCTTACCCGCTGTAATCTCTACTTAAACATGGTGCTCAACGCTATATATTATTTCCCAATGATATATGGCTATCCTATGATGTTTGAGTAGATCTGTTTTGTCCTAATGGCCATTTGATGATCGTGATTGGTTTGAGTTGTATGTTTGATTATTGGTGCTGTCCTATGGTGCTCTCCGTGTCGCGCAAGCATGAGGGATTCCCCCTGTAGGGTTTGCAATATGCTTATGATTTGCTTATGGTGGGTGGCATGAGTGACAGAAGCACAGACCCGAGTAAGTAGGTTGTTTGCGTATGGGATAAAGGGGACTTGATGCTTTAATGCTATGGTTGGGTTTTACCTTAATGAATCTTTAGTAGTTCCGGATGCTTGCTAGAGTTCCAATCATAAGTGCATATGATCCAAGTAGAGAAAGTATGTTAGCTTATGCCTCTCCCTCAAATAAAATTGCAATAATGATTACCGGTCTAGTTATAGATTGCCTAGGGACAAATAACCTTCTTGTTGACAAAAGCTCTCTACTAAAACTAATTTAGTTGTGTCTTTATCTAAACAACCCCTACCTTTTATTTTCGTGCTCTTTACTTTCTTGCAAGCTTACCTAAAAACACCTACAAAGTACTTCTAGTTTCATACTTGTTTCCGGTAAAGCGAACGTCAAGCGTGCGTAGAGTTGTATCGGTGGTTGATAGAACTTGAGGGAATATTTGTTCTGCCTTTAGCTCCTCGTTGGGTTCGGCACTCTTACTTATCGAAAGAGGCTACAATTGATCCCCCATACTTGTGGGTTATCAAGACCTTTTTCTGGCGCCGTTGCCGGGGAGCAATAGCGTGGGGTGAATATTCTCGTGTGTACTTGTTTGCTTTATTACTAAGTAATTTTTATTTGCTATTCTTAGTTGTTTTCTATCTTTAGTTATGGGTAGGAAATGCAAAATACCAAAAAAATTAGTTGCACCTACTGAACCAATGGTTGAAGAACCACTCAAAATCTATCACACTGCTGAAGCTTATTACTTGGATCATCTTCGATCCCTATGTGCTCATGCTAAAACCCCAACTAGTTTAGTTGAGGGCAAATCCTTACATGAGCATGCTTGTTATGTGCGACACCGAATATCTGAAAAAGGGAAAATTCTATTGGGTCAAATTCGTCGTTTGTAATGCTATGCTTGGAATTTATGTGAAATTTATGATTTTACTTGTTGCTCTAAAAACCCTAAGAAACACCTTCCCTATCAATGTGAGTTTAGTGATAATGGAATTGTATCTTCGTATGCTAAGGGTGTTTACAATTACTATGATGTTCAACAAATTGAAGAATTTGTTGCTTTTAAGGGTGCTTATGAAATTGCTTCTTTGATTGAAAAGTATGATGCTACTTTTCACAAATCTGAAAATTTTGCTATACTTAAATATTGGTATGATAATTATGCTTCTAATTCTTATGTTAAACCATATATTGAGAACTACTCCGCTGTCCAAGAAGAGACTAATATTTTGTAAGAGTCTGTGGAAGAAGAAATTGATGATACTGTGAGCTCATTGGATGAAAAAGATGATGAGGAGAGCGAAGAACAAAAGAAGAAAGAGCGGATTAGCTACCCGTGCCCACCTTCTAATGAGAGTAACTCTTCAACTCATACATTGTTTAATTTCCCTTCGTGTTTACCGAAGGATGATTGCTATGATGACTATTATGACCCCGTTGATTCTCTTAAAATATCCCTTTTTGATGATGCTTGCTATGCTTGTGGCCAAGATGCCAATATGAATTATGCTTATGGAGATGAACTTGCTATAGTTCCTTATGTTAAACATGAAATTGTTGCTATTGCACCCACGCATGATAGTCCTATTATCTTTTTGAATTCTCCCGATTACACTATATCGGAGAAGTTTGCCCTTATTATGGATTATATTGATGGGTTGCCTCTTACTACCGCACATGATGATTTTAATAGATATAATATGCATGTGCTTTCTGCTCCTACTTGCAATTATTATGAGAGAGGAACTATATCTCCACCTCTCTATGTTTCCCACATGACAAAATTGCAAGAAACTGTTTATACTATGCATTGGCCTTTACTTTGTGTGCATGAATTGTTCTTTTATGACATGCTGATGCATAGGAAGAGAGTTAGACTTCGTCATTACATGATATATGTTACTTTGTGCTCACTACTAAATGCTAAATCATTATTAATTAAAATTGGCTTTGATATACCTTGGGATCCGGGTGGATTCATTACTTGAGCACTATATGCCTAGCTTAATGGCTTTAAAGAAAGCGCTGCCAGGGAGACAACCCGGAAGTTTTAGAGAGTCATTTATTTCTGTTGTGTGCTTTTATAAAGTTTAGAAATAAAAATAATGTGGCAAGGTTTGCCTTTAGGATGTTTACATTTGCTTGATGGTTTGTATGGTGCAGGACAGAAACTTTGGCTGTAGTGCGCGATTTTACATTTTTTGCTGGAACGTCAAATGGTTCTGATTCCTTTTGAAATGTCTTTCTGTACAAATTTTTATTTTTAATAATTTTGGCAGAATTTTTCAAGTATCAGAAGTATGGTGAATGTTCAGATTGTTACAGACTGTTCTGTTTTAGACAGATTTTGTTTTTGATGCATAGTTTGCTTGTTTTGATTAAACTATCAATTTATATCAGTGGATTAAGCCATGAAAAAGTTATATTACAGTAGACACAATGCAAAAACAAAATATGAATTGGTTTGCAACAGTACCTAGAGTAGTGATTTTCTTTATTATACTAACGGATCTTACCGAGTTTTCTGTTGAAGTTTTGTGTGGATGAAGTGTTCGATGATCGAGAAGGTTTCGATGTGAGAAGAAGGAAGAGAGGCAAGAGCTCAAGCTTGGGGATGCCTGAGGCACCCCAAGTAAATATTCAAGGAGACTCAAGCGTCTAAGCTTGGGGATGCTGGGGAGGCATCCCCTCTTTCTTCAACAAGTATCGGTATATTTTTGGATTGGTTTCGTTCATGCGATATGTGCAAGTCTTGGAGCGTCTTTTGCATTTAGGTTTTTATTTTTTTATGCACCATGCTGGTATGAGATAGTCCTTGGTTGATTTATAGAATGCTCTGTGCACTTCACTAATATCTTTTGAGTATGGCTTTGTAGAATGCTTCATGTGCTTCAGTTCTATCATTTGAAGTTTGGATTGCCTGTTTCTCTTCACTTAGACAACCACCATTTGTAGAATGCTCTTTTGCTTCATTTATATTTGTTAGAGAACGGGCATATCTTTTGTATAAAGAATTAAACTCTCTTGCTTCACTTATATCTATTTAGAGAGATGACAGGAACTGGTCATTCGCATGGTTAGTCATAAAATCCTACATAAAACTTGTACATCGCTGAATATGATATGTTTGATTCCTTGCAACAGTTTTGCGATATAAGGATGGTGACATTAGAGTCATGCTAGTCGGGTAATTGTGAAATTGAGAAATACTTGTGTTGAGGTTTGCAAGTCCCGTACATGTACGTATGGTGAACCGTTATGTAACAAAGTCGGAGCATGAGGTGTTTATTGATTGTCTTCCTTATGAGTGGCGGTCGGGGACGAGCGATGGTCTTTTCCTACCAATCTATCTCCCTAGGAGCATGCGCGTAGTACTTTGTTTTGATGACTAATAGATTTTTGCAATAAGTATGTGAGTTCTTTATGAATAATGTTGAGTCCATGGATTATATGCACTCTCACCCTTCCATCATTGCTAGCCTCTTCGGTACCGTGCATTTCCCTTTCTCACCTCGAGAGTTGGTGCAAACTCCGCCTGTGCATCCAAACCCCGTGATATGATATGCTCTGTCACACATAAACCTCCTTATATCTTCCTCAAAATAGCCACCATACCTACCTATCATGGCATTTCCATAGCCATTCCGAGATATATTGCCATGCAACTTCCATCATCATCATATACATGACTTGAGCATTTATTGTCATATTGCTTTGCATGATCATAAGATAGCTAGCATGATGTTTTCATGGCCCGTTTTTTGATGTCATTGCTACGCTAGATCATTGCACATCCCAGTACACCGCCGGTGGCATTCATATAGAGTCATATCTTTGTTCTAGATATCGAGTTGTAATATTGAGTTGTAAGTAAATAAAAGTGTGATGATCATCATTATTAGGACATTGCCCAAGTGAGGAAGGGATGATGGAGACTATGATTCCCCCACAAGTCGGGATGAGACTCCGGATGAAAAAATAAAAAAATATATAAAAAAGAGAAAGGCCAAAAAATATAAAAAAGAGAAGGCCCAGAAAAACCAAAAAAAGAGAGAAAAAGAGAGAAGGGGCAATGTTACTATCCTTTTACCACACTTGTGCTTGAAAGTAGCACCATGTTCTTCATATAGAGAGTCTATTGAGTTATCACATTCATATACTAGTGGGAATTTACATTATAGAACTTGGCTTGTATATTCCAACGATGGGCTTCCTCAAATGCCCTAGGTCTTCATGAGTAAGCAAGTTGGATGCACACCCACTTAGTTTCAGTTTGAGCTTTCATATACTTATAGCTCTAGTGCATCCGTTGCATACAATCCCTACTCCTCACATTGATATCTATTAATGGGCATCTCCATAGCCCGTTGATATGCCTAGTTGATGTGAGACTTTATCCTTTTTTGTTTTCTCCACATAACCCCCACCATCATATTCTATTCCACATATAGTGCTATGTCCATGGCTCACGCTCATGTATTACGTGAAAGTTGAAAAGGTTTGAGAAATTTCAAAGTATGAAACAATTGCTTGGCTTGTCATCGGGGTTGTGCATGATGTGAATGCTTTGTGTGGTGAAGATGGAGCATAGCCAGACTATATGATTTTGTAGGGATGAGCTTTCTTTGGCTATCTTATTTCAATAAGACATAATTGCTTGGTTGGTATGCTTGAAATATTATTGTCTTTATGTCAAAGGACAGATTATTGCTTTGAATCACTCGTGTCTTAATATTCATGCCATGATTAGACATATGATCAAGATTATGCTAGGTAGCATTCCACATCAAAAATTATCTTTTTTATCATTTACCTACTCGAGGACGAGCAGGAATTAAGCTTGGGGATGCTGATACGTCTCCGTCATATCTATAATTTTTGATTGTTCCATGCCAATATTATTCAACTTTCATATACTTTTTGGCAACTTTTTATATTATTTTTGGGACTAACATATTGATCCAGTGCCCAGTGCTAGTTCCTGTCTATTGCATGTTTTTGGTTTCGCAAAATATCCATATCAAACAAAGTCCAAACAGGATAAAAATGGATGGAGTTTATTTTTGGAAATATGGAAAATTCGGAAGGAAAATCAACACGAACCAGTACCCGAGGTGGTCACGAGGCAGGGGGCGCCCCCCCTACCCTCATGAGCGCACCGTAAGGTGGTTGACGCTCTTCTTTTGCCGCAAGAAAACTAATATTTGGTAAAAAATCACGGCGAAGGTTTCTGGCCAATCGGAGTTACGGATCTCCATATATATACGGAACGGTGAAATAGAGCCAGGCGAGAACGCAGAACCAGAGAGAGGCAGAGAGATAGATCCAATCTTGGAGGGGCTCTCGCCCCTCCCACACCATGGGAGCCAAGGACCAGAGGGGAAACCCTTCTCCCATCTAGGGAGGAGGTCAAGGAAGAAGAAGAAGGAGGGGGGCTCTCTACCCCTCGCTTCCGGTGGCACCGGAGTGCCACCGGGGCCATCATCATCACCGCCATCTTCACCAACAACTTCACCACCATCATCATCAACTCTTCCCCCATCTATGCAGTGGTGTAACCTCTCTCTTACCCGCTATAATCTCTACTTAAACATGGTGCTCAACGCTATATATTATTTCCCAATGATGTATGGCTATCCTATGATGTTTGAGTAGATCTGTTTTGTCCTAATGGCTATTTGATGATCGTGATTGGTTTGAGTTGTATGTTTTATTATTGGTGCTGTCCTATGGTGCTCCCCATGTCGCACAAGCGTGAGGGATTCCCGCTGTAGGGTTTGCAATATGCTTATGATTTGCTTATGGTGGGTGGCGTGAGTGACAGAAGCACAGACCCGAGTAAGTAGGTTGTTTGTGTATGGGATAAAGGGGACTTGATGCTTTAATGCTATGGTTGGGTTTTACCTTAATGAATCTTTAGTAGTTGCGGATGCTTGCTAGAGTTCCAATCATAAGTGCATATGATCCAAGTAGAGAAAGTATGTTAGCTTATGCCTCTCCCTCAAATAAAATTGCAATAATGATTACCGGTCTAGTTATCGATTGCCCAGGGACAAATAACCTTCTTGTTGACAAAAGCTCTCTACTAAAACTAATTTAGTTGTGTATTTATCTAAACAGCCCCTAGCTTTTATTTTCATGCTCTTTAATTTCTTGCAATCTTACCCAAAAACACCTACAAAGTACTTCTAGTTTCATACTTGTTTCCGGTAAAGCGAACGTCAAGCGTGCGTAGAGTTGTATCGGTGGTCGATAGAACTTGAGGGAATATTTGTTCTGCCTTTAGCTCCTCGTTGGGTTCGACACTCTTACTTATCGAAATAGGCTACAATTGATCCCCCTATACTTGTGGGTTATCAAGAACTATGTAGACATGACCGAGACATATCTCTGATCAATAACCAATAGAGGAACCTGGATGCTCATATTGGCTCCTACATATTCTACGAAGATCTTTATCGGTCAAACCGCATAACAACATACATTGTTCCCTTTGTCATTGGTATGTTACTTCCCCGAGATTCGATCGTCGGTATCATCATACCTAGTTAAATCTTATTACCGGCAAGTCTCTTTACTCATTCCGTAATGCATCATCCCGTAACTAACTCATTAGTCACATTTCTTGCAAGGCTTATAGTGATGTGAATTACTGAGAGGGCCCAGAGATAGCACTCCGACAATCAGAGTGACAAATCCCAATCTCGATCTATGCCAACTCTGCAAACACCATCGGAGATACCTGTAGAGCATCTTTATAATCACCCAGTTACGTTGTGACGTTTGATAGCACACGAAGTGTTCCTCTAGTATTCGGGAGTTGCATAATCTCATTGTCATAGGAACATGTATAAGTCATGAAGAAAGCAATAGCAATAAACTAAACGATCATAATGCTAAGCTAACATATGGGTCTTGTACATCACATCATTCTCTAATGATGTGATCCCTTTCATCAAATGTCAACACATGTCTATGGCCAGGAAACTTAACCATCTTTGATTAACGAGCTAGTCAAGTAGAGGCATACTAGGGACACTCTATTTGTCTATGTATTCACACATGTACTAAGTTTCCGGTTAATACAATTCTAGCATGAGTAATAAACATTTATCATGATATAAGGAAATATAAATAAAAACTTTATTATTGCCTCTAGGGCATATTTCCTTCAGTCTCCCACTTGCACTAGAGTCAATAATCTAGTTCACATCGTCATGTGATTTTTTTGAGTATAAACAATAAAAAAGAGTGTTTTCTCATGGGCTTGAGGTAAGCCCAAAAAAGAGAAGAGGAAAAGAAAGAGAAACTACCAAAACAGCTAAACTACTCTTGTATTTACATGATGGAGTCCAACCAAGCTAAAAATTGTGGCACAAATTTATGCTTCATTCTGTATTTCAATAACTTGAGCTCCTCCAAATAAATGTGCTTCCAGCCCGGAAAAGAGGGGTTAATGTGCTCAAAGATTTTGTTGTTTCTAGAAATCTAAATAGCCCAAGACCCCATGACTATAATCTCCATGAAGAAAGGAAGATGCAGTTTGTCTTTATGGTCTTGAAATGATTCCAAATCTGACAAGTTGTGGGCTCTGTTAGGGCAGATGTAATCCCAACATTGGACAACAAATGGGCAACTCCATAAGAAGTGATGCAAAGTTTCCTCCTGTTGATAATCCCTAACAGCATAGTTATAAGCTTCCTGTCAGTGTCAAAACCGGCGGATCTCGGGTAGGGGGTCCCGAACTGTGTGTCTAAGGCGGATGGTAACAGGAGGCAGGGGACACGATGTTTAACCCAGGTTCGGGCCCTCTAGATGGAGGTAAAACCCTATGTCCTGCTTGATTAATATTGATGATATGGGTAGTACAAGAGTTGATCTACCACGAGATCGGAGAGGCTAAACCCTAGACGCTAGCCTATGGTATGATTGTATGTTGTCCTACGGACTAAAACCCTCCGGTTTATATAGACACCGGAGGGGGCTAGGGTTACACAAGGTCGGTTACAAAGGAGGAGATATACATATCCGTATTGCCTAAGCTTGCCTTCCACGCCAAGTAGAGTCCCATCCGGACACGAGACGAAGTCTTCAATCTTGTATCTTCATAGTCCAACAGTCTGACCAAAGGATATAGTCTGGCTATTCGGAGACCCCCTAATCCAGGACTCCCTCAGTAGCCCCCGAACCAGGCTTCAATGACGATGAGTCCGGCGCGCAGTGTTGTATTCGGCATGCAAGGCGGGTTCTTCTCCAATCTTCAAGTGTTTGTAAGTAGTGTCCGGCTCCATAAATGTTGAACCTCTTGGCTTCTGTGCCCAATAAGGGCTATCTCCCACGCGTCGAATGAATACGAGGCGCCAGGGCGTTTTTACATTCGCCCCCCTAGCCAGATAAGTGAATTGTCTATTAAATGGATGGGGATTCTTAGATCCGATCCATACCATCCTCCCCCAGCGAGAATCCATCCGAGCGTGTTTCGTGAAGATCCATTCCAGCATGGACGACCTTCACAGCTCCTCCTCCCGCCCTCGTAGCCCTAAGCCCGGTGATTGGGAGAGGTGTTCAGTCCCGCACAGTCAATTAGTCGAACTGCAGACTAAGGGATTTCTCCCTCCAGCGTATATGGTGCCCGTTCGAGCCGGGCTTGCCACCTATAATGGCGGGGAGCAAGCGGATAGCTTTCCTTGTCCCTCCATGGGGGAACGGGTCTGCCTTGTTCCTTATCTACTAAGGGGACTCGGATTTCCAATTCATCCGTTCCTCCACGGGCTCCTGGAGTTCTACGGCCTCCAATTACACAATCTCACCCCTGCCTCCATTCTACACATCGCCGGCTATGTTGCTCTTTGCGAGTTGTTCCTGGGCTGCGAGGCTCACTTCGAGCCGTGGAAAAGGCTATTCTGCCTCGTTCCTCGCACACAGAGGGAATCACTTTATCAAGTGGGCGGAGCCGAAGTATGGTGCATCGCCGATACCGGATACCTGTCCGGTACCCCGAAGATGCTGTCCGAAGACTGGCCTTCAGAATGGTTTTATATGGAGGACGTTCCCGTTCCGGACCCTGTTCGGCGGGGTCTTCCTGAGTTCAACAATGCTCCTCTGAAGAAGCGCCGAAGTTGGCGCCCACGGAGCCCCCAGGTGGAAGACAACAGAGAAGTCCTCTATCTGATGAACCGGATTAAGGCACTGGCTCAGTCAGGATTGACAATAACCGAAGTTATGTTGATTGCATAATGCGGGGAGTGCAACCACTTCAATACCGTGGGCACCCGTTGTGGTGTTTCAATGGGGCGGATGACGCCACCCGCTACGGGCGTAAGGGTCCGAGCGATGCTGCCGCAGCCAAAATTCCGTCCGAATTGTTCAAGGGAGAGGAAGAGGAGTTCACCCGCATCAAGCCACGGGATGGATTCTCCGTGTACAATCCTCCAAGTTGGGTAAGCTATATCCCCTTACTTCCATTTTCCCGCATTCTTTGTCGTAAGTATTCACCTTGCCAATTTGCCACAGGAACTGCAAAAAGCCATAAAGGAGGCCAACAGCCCTTCTCCACAACTGGAGGACCCTGACCGGGCCCTCGACTCCGGACTTGAAGAAGATCCGGTTATCTCCGTGGAGCTGATAGACCGACAGTTCTATCAGTTAAGCTACGACGATGCCATGGTGGCCATTACGATCGACTATCCCGGACTGCTCCCTGCATCGCACGTAAGAAAAACCAAAAAATCCCAACTCCAAAAAATAGGATCCCCTTTTAGACACTTCACCCACCATATTCACATGGCATTTTTTACAGGGAAGGCATTCGGAACGCCCTGTCGAACCCGCAGCAACTCGCCGACAAGAGGCGCCGAGGCCGGGTAGGCCGAAAAGGAAGGCGGTCAGGACGGAGACGCCCGCGCAAAGGTATAAAAACCCCGCTCCGTGGTTGTCGCCTTTCTCAAAATTTAACGACGCCCGCGTTTCTTTAACAGAAAAAACGCTCGCCGGAATGTGTCCGGCGATGTTGCCGATCACGCTTCCACCAGTCGGGCGCCAGGACCGGACATGGAGGCAGAAGCCGATATGGGGCAGGCGCCGGATAATCCCCCTACAGAGGATGCTGATAGATTATCCGCTACAAACTCAGAAGTGGAAAGCGCCATGAATCATAGGCGCCGCCGGGCCGTACTCCGTGACGCTTGTTTCTCACCAGAGGCGTTTGATGCCTTCAATTCTGGAGAGGCGTACCTCCGTGCCGCTCAAGATGGTCTAGCCAGAGCCACGGATCAGTATGTAAAGGATGTACGGGTGAGTGAATCTGACTATTTATATGTATCAGTAGCCCCCGAGGCTTGAAACAGTTAGCAGAACTGATTTAAGGATCATCTTTATTGTGCAGGTTCTTACAGAGAAGAATACTAGGCTGTCCCAGGAGTTGGAGGAATGCAAGACCCAACTGCGGGACGCTGTTGCCGCATTGCAGGAACAGAAAAAGCCTCCCGCTGGTAACATTTTAAAGAATGATGGTTACCATATAGTGTGCGGCGTCGCTGCATATCTAACAATAGATTTTGAGATGAATCCGGAGAAAATCCGGGGGACCAGCATGTTATGCGGTAGCTAGAGGCTGGCAAGCGCGTGCTGACTAAGGTTAGGCGGGAGAAAAACAATCTCCAAGATGCCAATATAAAGCTGAACGTGGAACCAAAAGACGTTCGGGGCCAGCTTGCAGACTCCGAGAAGGAGAATAAGAGGCTTCGGCGCGGCACTTTCAGTAAGTGCTTGAACGAATCCTTTTAAAGGTATTCGGCGAAGAAGCCGACTAACAGCGTTAAGTCTGTAGGTATGCTGACGTGTCGTCCCGTGGAGGAAATGCCCGGGTCTGCGGGTGATCTTCTATCCGAGCCGTCACATCTGCACGAACAAGTTCGGCAGGTGATGCATGGTGTTGCCCAGGCCTTGTAGCCGTCCGTCTCCCTGCCAGAGGGCGTTGCAGAGCTTGCGGAGAAGCTCAAAGGAGCACAGCGGCGCTTCCGATTATGGAAGATATCAGCCTGCCGACAGGGTGCCAGAGAAGCCTGGGCCATGGTGAAGACGCGGTATACCAAAGCAGACCCAAATCACATGGCCGAGGTCGGACCTATGGGGCCCAACGGAAAAGAGATCCCCGTTAGCTTAGTTTATGGGCAAGTAGAATTAGCCGCAAAGTATTCCCAACAGGATTGTAAGCTAGACCGCCTGTTGGATGGTATAGAAGAAGAATTTAGTCAGTCTGCATGGCTATGTAATTAAAGTGACATGTATAATGCCTTCTAGCCGGATTGTAGATCATTTGTCGTTGCGGACCATTTCGCTTCAGCCTCCGGGCCCAATATTCTGGAGTGTATCCGAATACCCGCTTAGTTATATAAGAACCGGGGTATGAGTGGAGACCAGGCATAGGGGTCATTAGTGCTTTATCAGACAAGTGCCCAACTAGTTATGTTATATTACATGGGTAGTAAGAAACATCTTCCAGGGAGAATAGTTCCGTTAAGGGTTCCTTTCCCTGGGTAAGCATGCTCTAAAGTGCATGTCCGGACTGTGATAGGAAACGCAGGAAAAACATCTGGGGGCAGATATGAAAAAATAAAATCATCTTTTTTTCACTGACCGAATATTCCCTTAAGAACGCTAGCTTTCGGCTTCACCCAGTCTGAGGTACACATCTGGCTGACCCAGTAGTAACAATCGCAGAGGTGCTCCCCTTATGCCCTAGCTGAATTAACGGGAACGTAGGGCATAAATACAAGAGCCAGGCAACCCAGCTTGGCCAAAACTTAAGTCATATCGATGCATATAATGGTGAAAAAAGGTACATGCAGAAGTATAACACATGTGTTGGGCATGAAGCCCGGGCAAATAATTTAAGCTTCTGTGAAAGAAGCCTCCAGGTATGAAGAGTGCGGCTAGCGCATCTGTAATGTGCAAGCGAGGCACAAGGTGACCCTTGAAGGCGTAGAAAGAAAGAAAGGAAAACAAGACAGATAATGTATATGCGAAAAATGGACAAAGGGAGGGGACTAACATAGAGTCCGGTGCTAGGCGTAGAATCTTCAGAGCCTGGCCCCGTTCCATGGGTTCGGCTTGAGTCGACTAGTCGATGCATCCCGCAGTCGGTACGCTCCACCGGTCAGAACTTGGTCAATAATGAAGGGACCTTTCCATTTGGGCTCGAGCTTGTTCTTTTTCTTATCCGACAGGCGTAGAACTAGTTCGCCAATGTTATAAGTTTTGGCCCGTACTTCTCTGCTTTGGTATCTGCGAGCCTGTTGCTGATAAAATGCGGAACGGGCTTTGGCTACGTCGCGCTCCTCCTCCAAGGTGTCTAGACTGTCCTGCCGATCGAGCTCGGCTTCTCTTTCTTCATACATGCGCACTCTAGGTGAGTCATGAATTATGTCACAGGGCAAGACTGCCTCTGCGCCGTACACCATAAAGAAGGGTGTATATCTGGTACTACGATTCAGCGTGGTCCGCAGCCCCCAGAGTACGGAGTCGAGCTCCTCTACCCAGTGCGTGTTAGACTCCATTAAGGAACACACTAATCTGGGTTTAATGCCGCTCATTATAAGACCGTTTGCTTGCTTGACTTGACAGTTGGTTTGTGGGTGATAGACTGAGGCATAATCGAGCTTGATGCCCATTTTGCTGCACCAGAGTTTTACCTTGTCGGCCGTGAAGTTCGTGCCATTATCAGTGATGATGCTGTGGGGGACGCCATAACGGTGTACAACCCCGGATATGAAATCTATCACCGGTCCGCATTCGGCTGTTTTAACCGGTTTGGCCTCTATCCATTTGGTGAATTTATCCACCACGACCAATACGTATTTTTTCTTGTGGGTTCCCCCTTTAAGGGGTCCAACCATGTCAAGCCCCCAGACCGCAAAGGGCCATGTAATGGGTATTGTTTGGAGGGCGGTGGGTGGCATGTGGCTTTGATTTGCAAAGAGCTGGCAACCGGCGCAACGTTGGAGGGCGGTGGGGGGACCGCATCGCATTTTGCGCCGATGCGGGCGAGGATATCCGCCGCCTGATTGTTTTCCCGAGCCACATGGTGAAATTCGATCCCCTCGAACCGAGCTGACATTTTTAGGACGGCGTTTCGATAGGCCGCCATTTTCGGATCCTTAGCGTCAAAGCTCCGTTTATTTGGGATATTGCGAGGTTTGAATCCCCACGCACCTCCAGGCATTGAATGCCCATGGAGACTGCCATCTGAAGACCATGCAACAGAGCTTCGTATTCGGCTGCATTGTTGGAGTCTGTATACAATATTTGCAGTACGTACCGAACGGTATCTCCGGTTGCGGACGTCAGGATGACGCCAGCCCCTAGACCAGCCAGCATTTTAGAACCGTCGAAGTGCATGATCCAATTGGTGTATGCGCCGTACTCTTTAGGGAGTTCGGCCTCCGTCCATTCGGCGACGAAGTCGGCCAATACATGCGATTTAATGGCTCGTTGAGGTTTGTATGCTATGTCGAATGGGAGGAGCTCAATGGCCCATTTGGCAATCCGGCCCGTAGCATCGCGGTTGTTTATAATATCATTAAGTGGCACTTCCGAGGCTATTGTAATTGAACACTCTTGAAAGTAGTGTCGTAGTTTCCACGATGCCATGAATACCTCATATGCTATCTTTTGGTAATGCGGGTACCCTGATTTGCACGGAGTGAGGACAGTGGATACATAGTATACCGGCTTTTGAAGAGGGAACTTGTGTACGTCCGCTTCTCGTTCGACAACGAGCACCGCGCTTACAACTTGATGAGTTGCCGCAATGTACAACAGCATTGGTTCGCCGATGTTTGGCGTGGCCAGGATTGGGTTGGTTGCCAAAATGGCCTTTATTTCTTCCAATCCGGCTGTGGCCGTGTCCGTCCACTCGAAGTGTTCGGTGCGCCAAAGGAGGCAATAAAGGGGTAAAGCCTTTTCTCCTAAGCGGGAGATAAAGCGGCTTAGAGCCGCCACGCATCCAGTTAACTTCTGGATTTGTTTGAGGTCTATTGGGGTAGCCAACTGTGACAAAGCTCGGATTTTGGCCGGATTAGCTTCAATACCTCTACTGGAGACAATGAATCCCAGGAGCTTTCCGGCTGGTACGCCGAAAACGCATTTTTCCGGATTGAGCTTGATGTCATATGTTTAGAGGTTGTTGAATGTGAGCCTCAAGTCGTCTATCAAAGAGTCGACGTGTTTGGTTTTGACGACCACATTGTCTACGTATGCCTCTACTATTTTGCCGATTTGTTTCTCCAGACATGTCTGAATCATGCGCTGATATGTTGCACCGGCGTTTTTGAGCCCAAAAGGCATTGTGTTGAAACATAAGGGACCGTATGGTGTGATGAACGCCGTTGCGGCTTCGTTGGACTCCGCCATCTTGATTTGGTGGTAACCGGAGTATGCGTCGAGGAAACACAATGACTCGTGTCCTACGGTAGCATCAATGATTTGATCGATGCGTGGGAGGGGGAAGGGATCCTTTGGGAAAGCTTTATTGAGGTCTTTGAAATCGACACAAAAGCGCCAGGATTTGTCCTTCTTTGGTACCATCACCAGGTTTGCTAGCCAGTCCGGATGTTTTATTTCTCTGATGAATCCAGCCTCCAATAACTTGGCTAGTTCTTCTCCCATGGCCTGTCTCTTAGGTTCGGAGAAACGCCAAAGAGCTTGCTTGACCGGCTTGAATCCCTTTAGGATATTGAGGCTATGCTCTGCCAGCCTACGTGGGATTCCTGGCATGTCTGAGGGATGCCAGGCGAATATGTCCCAATTCTCGCATAGGAACTCTCGTAGTGCGGCGTCCACAACGTGGTTTAACTGTGCCTCGATGGAGGCTGTTTTTGTAGGGTCCGTTGAGTGGAGTTTTAATTTGACTATTTCATCCGCTAGTTGAAAGGAGGTGGACTTTGATCTTTTGTCGAGTATCACGTCGTCCCTGTCCACTGTGGAGCGTAGCGTGGTTAATTCCTCGGCCCAGAGGGCTTCGGATAATGCCTCGAGGGCCAATGCGGCTGTTTTGTTTTCGGCACGGAGTGCTGTGTCTGGATCACTGGCGAGAGTGATGATTCCATTGGGCCCGGACATTTTAATCTTCATGTACCCGTAATGGGGTACGTCTTGGAAGATTGTAAACGCCTCCCGTCCTAAGAGAGCGTGATAGCCACTGCTAAATGGGGCCACTTGGAATGTAATTTCTCCAGACCTGTAATTGTCTGGCGTGCCGAATACCACATCTAGTGTGATTTTCCCAGCACAGCATGCTTCTCGACTGGGGATAATTCCTCTAAAGGTTGTGCTACTTTGCTCGATGCGGTTCCAGTCTATTTCCATCTTTTGAAGAGTTTCCTCATAGATGAGGTTTAATCCGCTGCCGCCATCCATGAGTACTTTGGTAAGTCGAAAGCCGTCCACGATTGGACTGAGGACCAGTGGGGCTGGTGCTCGGGCTGTTTGGAATTTAGGTTCATCATTGGCATTGAAGGTAATAGTAGTGTCACTCCATGGATTTATTGCTGCTACGTGGCAGATTTCGGCCATGCTGCGGAGTGTTCGCTTGCGCCTATTATTTGACGCAAAGGTCTCGAACACTGTTAACACCGTATTGTTATCTACGGGATGGTGCTCTGTGGTATTTGGGGTAAGAAGATCCTCACCACTTTTGGCCACCTGCCGGAGTATCCAACATGCTCTAAGGCTATGCGTTGGTATTATATCCGCTGTGCTATGAATTTTGCAGGGTCCGTTGAGCCATCCCTCCAGTACGGTTCCATGCCCTGTAGAGGGTTTTTGCTTTTTGGTAGTTGACCCGGGTGTATTGTGATAATGCACCCCTTTATTGCGGACTGGGTTTGTATTCAGGGCCGGATTATCCCAAAAGTTTGTTTCGGTTTTCTAGGCACTTTCCATCGCACAGTACTTTCATACTATGGACGCCAAGTCAGCGAAGCGTGTTATCTCACGGCGATTTATGGGGTTAAGGATTCCCTTGTCCGTCCAATTATTGTAGAAAAATGAGATTGCGTCTTCCTCGCAACAGTCCTTAACCTTGTTCATCGCAAGGAGGAATCTGGCCCAATATTGATGTATTGTTTCCTGGGGCTCTTGCCTGATGTGGGAAAGATCACTTATGTTTGGGTGGGTGGGTGGGTGGAATTGAATCCGAACCCTTACCCGATCTGGGATCCAAGGGCCGAGGAGTTTCCAATTTTGAAAGTTCCGGTTCCGGGGTGTTACCCGATAATCCTGGTCCACTGCCTGACTCTAAGTTCAGGGATTGGATGTTGTCCTCCCGCGAACGGGCGTCCGGCTCGGAGAGCTCGGGAATCCGGACATAGTTGGTCCTCAAGATAGAGGAGAGGTCGCCGGACTGTTCCTCCACCTCTGCAATATGATGGGTGACCGGTGGAGAGTTAATCTCCCTTTGATCAGGTTTAAGCCCAATCCGATCCTAGTCCATAGCGACTCCCAAGGTGGCGATGCGATGCAAGAGCTCGTTTAAGGAGGCGAGCTCCATTGGATCCATCTGTTTGGCGAGTGCCGATTTGACGTGGAGGCTGTTTTCGATGACCCGAGAAGTCATCGTCGGCGCGGCGGCCGAACAGGTGGTCATGATGAACCCGCTTAGCCGGAGAGTTTGGCCGACAACCAAAGCCCCCCCGACAGTAGTACCGTCTTTAAAGACGAGACGAGACATCCTTCCTTCTGGAAACGGCACAGAGGAACTCTCAATGAAAGCACCAATCTTGGTGTCAAAACCGGCGGATCTCGGGTAGGGGGTCCCGAACTGTGCGTCTAAGGCGGATGGTAACAGGAGGCAGGGGACACGATGTTACCCAGGTTCGGGCCCTCTCGATTGAGGTAAAACCCTACATCCTGCTTGATTAATATTGATGATATGGGTAGTACAAGAGTTAATCTACCATGAGATCAGAGAGGCTAAACCCTAGAAGCTAGCCTATGGTATGATTGTATGTTGTCCTACGGACTAAAACCCTCCGGTTTATATAGACACCGGAGGGGCCTAGGGTTACACAAGGTCGGTTATAAAGGAGGAGATATACATATCTGTATTGCCTAAGCTTGCCTTCCACGCCAAGTAGAGTCCCATCCGGACACGAGACGAAGTCTTCAATCTTGTATCTTCATAGTCCAACATTCCGACCAAAGGATATAGTCCGGCTGTCCGGAGACCCCCTAATCCAGGACTCCCTCACTTCCAGCTCAAAGTTCTTTCTTCTTAGCAGATTCCTAGTGTTTAGTATGTCATGCAACATTTGCCAGAAGAAAATTTTATGTGTAAGTTGACATGAACTCTTTCATATCCAACTGAAATGAGGTGGAGTTGTCTTATGTCCAATTAACACATTGTAAGCTTTGATTGAAGAGTAGAACTCATTCCCCCATATATAGCTCCATGTGTCCCTCAGTTCCAAGTGATCTGAGTTTCTCAAAGTGATGCAAATATTTTCTATTTCAAGGAATTCCTCATATGTTTGAGTAGTCAACGGCAGGTGAAATAAATCTTGAATGTACTTAGTATGGATCACTTGATTGACCGTGATAGTTGTATCTCTGGCAAAAGTAATGAGGTGGTGAAATTTGTGTTTCATGAAAAAATCATGCCAACAATCATCCCAAAACAAAGCACTTTAACCATCTCCCACATTACATCTAGCAATTGATTTGTAGTGGTCAATGAGAGCTAAATTCGATTTCCACTAGAATGACCCCTCCCTGCTTTATCCTGACAGATTCCCATTACTGTAATATGTCTCCCAAATAAGATTCACCCAAGGAATATCATGTCTATTAAAAATATTATGAAGATTTTACATGAGCAATGTCTTGTTTTGTGTGAATATGTCCATTACACCTAGACCTCCTTGACTCTTTGGTCTACAAACAGTTTTTCATGCTACTAATGATGGTCTATGATCCTCCAAATCAGGGCTCCTCCACAGACAGTGTCTTAGATATTTAATGATGTGATTCTTGATAGTAACAGGAACATCCAGGCAGCACATGAAAAAATTGTTAATGATGCCAGTACTAATTTTACCAAGAGTAATCATCCTGCCTGAGTCAGGAAGGTAGAAATTCCAGCAAGTCTTTTGGCAATTCTTTGGACTAGGGGCAAACATTGGTCCACGGTTGGTTTGTAAATCCCCAGAGGTAATCCCAAGTATGTGAAAGGGAATTGACCTCTGGAGCATTGCAATGTATTTGTGAAGATATCAACTCAGTCCTTTGCAATGTTGATGGGCACTGAGGGAGTCCGGGATTAGGGGGTCTCCGGACAGCCGGACTCTATCCTTTGGCCGGACTGTTGGACTATGAAGATACAAGATTGAAGACTTCGTCTCGTGTCTGGATGGAACTCTACTTGCTGTGGAAGGCAAGCTAGGCAATACGGATATGGATATCTCCTCCTTTGTAACCGACCTTGTGTAACCCTAGCCCTCTCCAGTGTCTATATAAACCGGAGGGTTTTAGTCCGTAGGACAACATACAATCATACCATAGGCTAGCTTCTAGTTTTTAGCCTCTCCAATCTCGTGGTAGATCAACTCTTGTAATACCCATATCATCAAGAATAAATCAAGCAGGACGTAGGGTTTTACCTCCATCAAGAGGGCCCGAACCTGGGTAAAACATCGTGTCCCCTGCCTCCTATTACCATCTGCCTTAGACTCACAGTTCGAGACCTGCTACCCGAGATCCGCCGGTTTTGACACCGACATTGGTGCTTTCATTGAGAGCTCCTCTGTGTCGTCGCCGTTAGGCTTGATGACTCCTACTATCATCAATAGCGATGCAGTCCCGGGTGAGACTTTTCTTCCCGGACAGATCTTTGTGTTCGGTGGCTCGCACTGCAGGCCAACTCGCTTGGACATCTAGAGTAGATCGAAAGTTACGCCCCTGGCCACCAGGTCAGGTTTGGAAGATTAAATTACATGGCTGATGTCCGCGGGGACTTGATCTTCGACGGATTCGAGCCCCTGCCTTATGCGCCACGCGGTCGCGATGAGTACGATTTGGCTCTGCCATTGGACCGTATTCAAGAGATCGCACTGGCAGCCGCTCTGAGCCTCAATTCGGATCCAGTTGCGCCATCCGTGCATGGGTGGATAGACCCCGTCACATAGGCCGTATTCTCAGCTCGGGCTGGAGTAGTGAGAGGGATGGGTGACCGGTCAGGAAGTTAGATGATTTGGAATGAGTGATCCACACTTGAGCAGTTAAGAGAGGTGATTAGAGACTAAATCACCCAATAATTCAGAAAAACTAAAAATCAAAAAAAAAATCAAAGAAATTTCCAAAATTTTCAAAAAAAATCAATAAACAAACCTTTAGTACCGGTTGGTAACACCAACCGGTACTAAAGGTCCCCCATACCAGGGCGCGAGCTCACGCCACATGGTGGCACTTTAGCGCCGGTTCGTGCCGAACCGGTACTAAAGGGGGGGGGGCTTTAGTGCCCACCAATTAGTGCCGGTTATGGAACCAGCACTAAAGGCCCTTACGAAGCGGTTTTAAAGCTCCGTTTTCTACTAGTGTGGGCCCCAGCAGTCAGGGGGGCGAATCGTTTTTTCCTGCCCGAACGCACTTGTGTGCGAAGATGTAGCTGGTGGGTCCCAGCAGTCAGGGGGGAAACTTTTTTTAATGAAATACGGTGGCCCGTCCGGTGGATCCCAGCTGTCAGGTGCAGGAATAATTATTTTGTGCATAATAAGGAGGCACTTCCTTGCGGCTTCCATGGACCCAGCTGTTAGCCTCTCCATGTACAGTTCTCTTCCGATGGAAGTCGGTCGTTGACCACATTGACCACGCCGTGCCGAGAGCACCAATGCGGTGGACTACAGCAAGGCCTAGGAAGGGGACGACACGGAGCCGGGGAAGATGCGGTAGTGGATGCCCGCGCAGAGAGGAGTATGAGGGTTCACTGGTTCGGCTGCGGTGTGAGGCTGCCGTCGCCGCAGAATAACAGGGGGTGTGGGTGAGTAGAGGGATGGCTTGGCCAGCAGTGGGAGTAGTAGGGGGCGGTGAGGCCTCCGCAGCATCACAGCCGGCCACGGGAGGCAGGAGCACGTGGCACGACCGACGCTGGTTTGGGCGGTTGGAGCAAGAAGACCAGAGGTTGAAGAAGCACTACGGCCGTTGGATGGACATCGTACGGTCACTGGAGCTAGAATCATTCATATATTGACTATAAGTTGACAAAGCCCTCCGTCCCCGTCAACTTAGTTGGCCCACAAGTTAGCCTCCCACTATGGTGGGTCCCAGCTGGCAGGGGGTATTTATTTTTTTGTGCGCAATAAGGAGGCACTTCCTTGCGTGCGAAGATATCGTTGGTGGGTCTGACCTGTCAGCGGAGGGAACGCTTTTTTCGCTAAATATAGAGGACCTTCCGGCAGTACCAGATGTCAGGTGGAGGAATCATTATGTTGCACATAATAAGGAGGCATATCCTTGTGTGCGGTCGTGGACCCGGCTGTCAGCCTCTCCACGTGCAGTCCACTTCCGATGGATGTCGTTCGTTGACTATATTGACCACGCCGCACCGAGAGCAGCAGGGCGGTGGACGACGGCGAGGCCTACGAAGGGAACGACACGGAGCCGGGGAAGTCACGACAGTGGCTGCCCACATGGTGGAGAGTACGAGGGTTGACTGGTTCGGCTGCCGTCGCCGGAAAATAACAGGAGGTGTGGGTGAGTAGAGGGATAGACAGTCCAGGGATGCGAGTATATGAGGGGGCCGTGAGGCCTGCCCAGCAGCACAGCCGGCCACGGGAGGCGGGAGCAGGCGGTTCTGACGGCACTGGTTTGGGCGGGTGCGGCAGGAAGATCAGGGACTGAAGAAGCACGATTGTCGTTAGATTGACATCTAACTGTCTGACGCTGGTAGAGTCGATTGTTGACTAACTTTCTTTTTTGAGAAACCTTGTGTACGCATGAACTTAGTAGGCCCACAAATCAGCCTCCAAATCTGTGGCAGACAACATAGAGCCCATTTGCTATTTTTTAATAATTTCCAGCCCATTTGCTAATTCTTAAGTAATTTATTACAGCCCATTTTCTGCCCAGGACCACGGTCAAAAAGTTCAACCTTATTTTGCATATTTAGATGGAGTCCGAACTTTTGTAATCCCGAAATAATAAATATTTTTAAGAACTTATTAATTTGCCAAAAAAATTGTTTTGTTTTTGTAAGCAAATAAGATGTGGGACAATTGAGTTGGTTTAAGGGAAAACCAGTCATAAAAAATCAGCGCTGGGAGGAAAAAAAATAAGGATGTAAATATGAAAAGAGAATTTTATGTATTTTCAATATAATGCTACATGTATATGAACTAGTAAAACATTATGTAGAGATTAGAAAACAGATGTAGGACATGCGTTTCAAGAGGAAAATAGGACTGGGCTGTGTGTTTGATTCAGTAAAAAAAACTGCCTGCGGATGTTGTAAGACAATATATAACAAACGCTGGTGGGCCAGAGGCTAGTAGATACCCGCTGGATCTTTGTGCCCCGTTGTCGTCATGCGCTGGGCCTGTTTAAAACAAAACCAACACTACTTGGGAAAAGCCTAGCAACAGCACGTGTTTTAGGCCTGTCAGTAGCGCGGGATGGTGCGCTACTAGTATGGCACTACAGCTAAAGGTTAGCAGTAGCGTGGGTTAACCCACGCTACTGCTATATTAACTTAGTAGTAGCATTTTCTTCAAACAGCGCTACTGCTAATTACTAGTAGCGCTTCTCCCTGCACGCGCTACTACTATTATTTCGTAATTTTTTATTTCATGTTTTATTCATACACCTTTATAGAAGTTTTCATACAACAACAATTTGGAGATTGTTTTTACATCATAATGAGTTATTACATCACTAGGTGAAAGAACCGTGGACTAGTTTCAAGTCGATGGACATCCACTTGAAACTAATCCGCGGTTCTTTCACCTAATGATATAATAAATATCATCGTCATCATCATCATCATTATCATATCATTAACAACTTATCATCATAATACATCATTGTCATATAACATCTCCTCATGATCATCATTTCCATCAATGAGACATCACATAGCAAGTTGTTCACTAGTCATAATCACAACTACTCCCCATCACCAACTCTAACACATTGTACCACATAATAAATATTGTATCTCATAGGACCTACTACATTCTCTTAGGACCTACTATATTCTCTTAGGTAAAATAGCATAAATCAAGATAGCCCCTGACTCGCCTTTATGGATAATGGAGATTATCCTGTCTCCAATTCTTGCCTTTCGCACAATGTTGCTTCCAAGAACCTCCTTACGACTGTCCATACATTTTTTCCATTTTGTGGTTTTCATGTCTCCATCTCTTTTAGAAATCCGATATGGACAGGTGAGATTCGTAGGATGACCTGGCTGTATGTTCAAAACATTAAGGCGACCTTTCTGATACATCAGATGAGGCACACAATCATCCGGGATTTTCTGTTGAAAAACATAGTAATAACTTCATAGTTAGCAATGTAGTTAAGTTTTAAAAGATTTTCTGTTGAAAAACATAGTAATAACTTCGTAGGATGACCTGGCTTTGTGAAGTAAGTACTAGCTAGGCTTACCCAAATGATCTGAAAATTTACCAGCGCATGACCATACCTATGTAACTTACCTACACCAATTTTTATCTCATTTCATTCATCCAATCTCTCTCACTAGTTTTCCCAAGTTTTTGTCCATAGAAGAGCATTGTGAAGGAAGTACTACTTTGGCATGTCAAAATGATATCAATTTTCTACAATGCTTTCCTATGCCCAAATAACCATCCTCCATCAAATTTCAGCTCAATCCATTCATTATTTTGAGCCCAGCTTCAACATTCATATTTTTGTCCAGTGTGGTACTTTGCAAAGTAAGTACCACCTAGGATCCTCCTTTTGAGCTGAAAATTTGTGAATACATTATCCTTAGTAGATGATCATCCTCGGCCAAAACTCACGCCCATTAGCCATGTGCATTTCCCGTACCGCTAATCAAACACTTGGCTGCTTATTCATGTTTGAGCATCGATCGGTCTCCTCGTGAGAATCTTATGTTGTGATTTTCTTCCTAGCACCTTCCTGGGGAGTGCCCAACCCACTAGACATGCCTAGGGCGCCCAGAACACATGGCAACGCCACGGCCACGTGGTGACCACGCGGCGGGCATGCGAGTTTACGCGCTCTAGAGTTGGGGGCCTCGGCCACCGCCCAAACCTCGACGTATCGCCACCAAACCATGTATTTATTATTAAATAGATACTTATGTACCTAGAAATTATTGTTGGAAAAAATAAATAGCAAACTATGAGGCAGCTGCAGTTCAAATCTGACCCGCTTCCAACTAAATCGGCGGGAATTTGTCTTTTTCACCAGAGGTGGATCAAAACTTTTGACACCCAATCATTTTGACAATTGTGCATTAAATATGTCCTAGTATTTTATAAAAATGATTTGGTACAATTTTGCAACAAATATATGGTAGGTCCTTCACAAAAAAACCTCATTTTGGGCACTCAAAAAATGGAAAATGAATTTTCCGTGCAAAGAAAATGAAAACTCCCTTTGGCAACATTGTTTGGAATTCCAAGATGCACCCTTGTGCACAATATGAGATCATTTGAACAAACTATGCCATGAATGTGGCCATAAGATTGATCGTTTGGGTTGAAATACATGAATCTTCACACATGATAGCTCATTTCTGAGAACACTTTTTTAAAATAATTACCATATTACAAGTTTATTATTTTTACTGGAAACTTGGTCACATATAATGACACAATGCGAAGGTTTTCCAATTTTTTGATTTTTTTTTTGAATTTTTTATGCCCATTTCAAAATGCGGTCAAAACGGCGGGCTTGACCGTTCCTAGCTAGTGGTTGAATCTTGGAATTTTTTTGGTGTTTCTCTGATTAAATAGATACTTATGTACCTAGAAATGATTTTTGGAAAAATAAAGAGCAAACTATGAGGCAGCTACAGTTCAAATTTGACCCGTTTCCAACTGAATCGACGGCAATTTGTCTTTTTCACCAGAGGTGGATCAAAACTTTTTTCACCCAACCATTTGGTCAATTGTGCATTATATTTGTCCTAGTATTTTATAAAATTGATTCGGTCCAATTTTGCAACAATTATTTGGGAGGTCCTTCACAAAAAAACCTCCTTTTGGGCACTCGAAAAATGGAAAATGTTTTTTCGTCCAAAGAAAATGAAAACTTCCTTAAGCAACATTGTTTGCCATTCCAATATGCACCCTTGTGCACAATATGAGATCATTTGAACAAGCTATGCCTTGTATGTGGCCATAAGATTGAGCATTTGGGTTGAAAGCCATCCATCTTCACGCATGATAGCTCATTTCTGAGAACACTTTTTTTAAATATTCACCGTATTACAAGTTTATAATTTTTCTTGGTAACTTGGTCACAAATAATGACGCAATGCGAAGGTTTTCCAATTTTTTGAATTTTTTTGAATTTTTTATGCCCGTTTCAAAATGCGGTCAAAACGGCGGGAATGTCCGTTCCTAGCTAGTGGTTGAATCTTGGAATTTTTTTGGTGTTTCTCTGATTAAATAGATACTTATGTACCTAGAAATGATTTTTGGAAAAAATAAAGAGCAAACTACGAGGCAGCTGCAGTTCAAATTTGACCCGCTTCCAGCTGAATCGGCTGAAATTTGTCTTTTTCACCAGAGGTGGATCAAAACTTCTGACACCCAACCATTTGATCAATTGTGCATTAAATATGGCCTAGTATTTTAGAAAATTTATTTGGTACAATTTTGCAACAATTATTTGGTAGGCCCTTCACAAAAGTACTCATTTTGGGCACTCGAATAATGATTTAAAATAGCTACAAAGATTAAAAATTGCATGCAAACTGGCTATCATCCATAAAATATGGTCTAAATTGATAGAAAATTTTAGTTGTGCCATTTTGCAAAATATTTTTGATAGCTGCTTCACAAAACCCTCCTAGTTTTAGTACTTACAAACTATTTTAAATCATAATTTTTCTGAGCCAATCAGAGCTCTTCACACGGATCACCCCCCTTAGCCGATCTGGACCGTCCACATTTGACGGATCCAACGTCTCTCAGGTCCCCTCTCAACCCAACCCAACCCAAACCCTAGGAGCCCCCCTCTCCTCGCTCGATCCAGATCTCGCTCCCCTCGTCTCCCACATCGCCGCCGCCACCCACCCCGATCCCATCCCTCCCCTCGTCTCTCCTCGCTGTCTCACCCGATGGAGAGAGAGCGAACGAGAGCTCGCCTCCTCCCTTCCAGATCACCACCGCCGCCTCCCTCCGACGGAGCTCACCGCCATCCATGGCCTCCCCCACGCCCTCCTCCTCTCGCCCCTCCCCTTCCCTCACCAGAAGGGAGAGAAGAACCCGAGGGAGGGAGATCCAACGTGATCCAGCCTCGGTCTCCGCTGCCTCGTCCTCGCGCCTCGCCGGAGCAGCTCCACCGTCGACCAAAGTCCCGCAGGTCGACGTGTTCCCCCGCTCTTCTTCCTCCCTCTGTTTGTGTCTCCCTTTTTTTTCTCTCAAGTCTCAATCCCATCTATATTTGTCTGTGCAAGGAGGCCGCCATGGACGCCTGAGGTCCTCCACTCCGCCTGAGGTCCGCCGCCACGCGATGCCCGTGGGCATCTGATCCATGTCTCACCCCCACGCCTGCGCCCCCAAGCGTCGTCCTAGGGTTCTGTTCTCGGGCTGACCGGAGTCCAAGCCATGGCGCGGAAGATGCTCAAGGACGGGGAGACGCCCGTCGTCGCTGACGGCGGGGGCGTGGAGAGCTACGACTGCGACCTGTTCGTCTGAGATCCACCGCCTTCATCCGTCGAGCACATGAGGTAAATCGCCTCCCCCACTTTGTCCTAGCTCGCATCCACCGTGTGCTAGATCCCCCATTCTTGCTCTGTTTTGATTAGGCGCCACGGGGGAGCTTTGAAACAGAGTGGCTGCCAATTTCTACAGGACCTTGGAACCATGGAGACCATGACCAGCGAACAAATGGGGCCACCGGGTTCAGCATCACCGACTGACCATCAGTCCTTGGCGCTTGCTCAGGTCACCTCAATCTTCACCGCTCTCATGGCTAGCAGCTACTGTACTAGATAGATAGCTAAACACTACTCTGCAACTCCGCTGATAGTAGCTAAACATCTCAATACATTCAGTCCAATATTTCAAAGAGCAATTTAGTGCAGGGTCAACTATTGCCACTACCTAAGCAGCAACTCTTTTGCTGCAGAATCCTCACGAGAGGATGACTATTTAGTCAGGCAACCAACTTTTTGCTACTGTAGATATATGAATATTTGGCTACTGCAAATGGAGTAGTCTAACCATGAAATGGTTGCTGCTGTAGTACTCCAACAAGCCTGAAGCTCTATGAAGTCTAACCAACAACTGTAGTGCTCCAGCCTGAAGCTATTCTGTAGGCCTGAAGCTATAAATTTTTGTTTCCTTGGCAAAAAATTCAGTTTACAAATTTTTGCAAATTCTGTATTTTGTAGTACTGTTTTGGTTGTAGTAGTTTTTCAGTAGCTTGTTAACTTGCTGATGCTTTCTTAATTATGTGCAGCTGCTCCACTGAAAGTCCTTAGTGTATCTTATGCTTAGTGTTAATTCTTTGCAGCTACTCCAAAAGGTGAGTAGATACACAGATAACAAATATGTGGTTCCATACTAGTTGGAACACTTTTTGCTTAAATGATGTGCATGATAGATTTATCCAGCCGCTGCACTTTACTGAACAGTTGTTTCCTAGACATGTTGGGTTTTTCAAACCTTCTCTTGGGAGTAATTATACTTGTTAACTGTTGTCCTTTTGCAAGAAAAAGAAAAGCTATTGTCCTGAATGAATGTAAAAATACTATAACAAGCCCTTCTTTGTTGCATTTAGGGGCATTGCAAGGCACTGCAATTACCTCGGAGATCTACTCTTGGCGCTGATTAGCTACAGAACCAGAAGGCCATGCTGTATTGTTATTGTAGACCGTGATGATCATGCAGAACTAAATGGCAAGTCCTTCTGTACATTGTTCTTTGATATCCAGTTTTGAATTGAAGTTGCATCGATCTCTAGCTTCGACGTCGTGTTGTGATCTAATCTGGTGCGTGCAGGCGCTGCGGGCCAAGGACCTGAACGAGATGTTCCCGGTGGTGGACGCAGAGGCGGCGCCCATGGAGGACGCCCCTCCACCACTGCTCCGACGCCATCCAGGTCTTCTTACGTTTAGTTTCTTCTTCTTCTTCCCGTACCCTCCATTCCTTTGACTGAGATGTGATGTGGTTTCCTGCCATGAATGAGCACTTGTCGCTGGATGGATGTACCGGCACACAGCCCCTCCTCGCCTTCCACTTTGTCTTCGTCGCCGGCAAACTGCAGATTCAGGAGGACCACCTCTACCTCAGCGGCCCTATCCCTGAATTCGGCGACCACAGCCACAACCAGGTAACAACTTCCCTACCCTTGTTTTTCGTAGACCAACTTTGTTTTAGACCGAAACTGTATTGCAGATACGCACAGAAAAACTCACTCTGTTTTCTGCTAATAAGTCATGAGGAATAAATATATGTTGGTTGGTTCTGATGCTTATTGGTTGACACTACTATCTAGTACTATTGCTGCTGCTGCTGCTGATTAGTACGTACTAGAGCAATAATAATACATCTGCAACCAAGAGTTGCATTGAAATGAACTGACCTGACATTTAAGTAAAGGGCAAACTAACTATACTGTTGGTAATGGATCAGCGAATCAAGTGGCGTCTAATCCTGTTATGTGTCTATGTATGTCTGCTGCATCATACCGTTGTACCCGTATGCTTTGCTTTGCTCGCTTGTGAATAACCTTTGCTGGGAATTACTTTTACTTGGTGCACAACCTTTGGTTGCAGCAAATTTGCAAATGCCATGCCCGCGTTGTGAATTCAGAACCTATAATAACATAGCAAATTTGCAAATGCCATGCCCGCGTTGTGAATTCAGAACCTATAATAACATCACTGATTCATTCTGCACTAGTGTACTGTAGTAATTTAATCTGCCTAGTGAGTTTGATGTCTATTAAGCTGTTACTTGCAACTGTTCAATTTTTTGAAAGAACAATGTTGTATTGAATATCTTACTAGAGAATTTAAGTTCTAGTTTGAATTGCTACTATTAATGATGAATGGTTGAGTTTTAAAACTTGAAGCAGAAACTACTTTCTAATGTGAAATTTCGTTAAATATATATTTTCCCGATAAGTGTATCTGTTGTCATCACCCATTTGTTGGCAAATATGTAATCTCATAAATTTCCTATTCTATATTTTTATCTTGTCATCATCACCCATTTTTTGGGCTGTATAAGTGTATCTATTGTCCGGTTTTTCTATCATATTCCTGATGTACTTCTACATATATATGTTGGTTGTAATCTGCTTGAACGATCCAGTACTTGATATTCCATTCTGTTCTTGTAGGTGAATGGAGCTTGTGTTGTTGGTAGAACTCCGTTGATGGCTTCTTCCTATGTTGAAGAGCATGTTTCGTGGTATCCAAGAGTAGCTAGCTTTAACTTGGCAGAGTGTTTTATTTTTCAATCGCAATATTTGTGATTGTGTGGAACATTGTATGGTTATGTACGTGAAGTTTTAAGTTCCTGGGCATGCAATATTTGTAGGTTAAACTGGTTGTTGTGATGTGAATGAGTGTATGGAGTTTCACATGTTCTGTTCTGTACAGAATATATTGTAATAAACCTATTTTGGTGTTATTTGAAGATTTTCATATTCTTTTCTTCTTTCTGTTTGATATATACTGCTTAAAAAGCGATGTGGATCCACTGCCAGGAAAAATCTGACAATTGGGACCCATCTAAAAACTGGACCACAAAAAACCCTCGAAAATAAAAATGAAATGGACCGCAAAAGGCCATGCCTATAAAATAAAAAGGCCAAATTGTTGGGCCAGGCCCATGTAGCTAGAGAAAATTAATAGAGAAAATATACAGTAAAAAGGCCGAATTGTTGGGCTAGGCCCATGTAGAAAATCGAATTGGACCGGGCTGAATCTTGTGCCACGTCAGATTGCCACGCTGGATGCCTACGTGGCCTGGGGAGGTTGCTAGTGACCAAGACGCCACAGTAGACGTATTTTGGTCGTAAACGTCTTCGACCATTCCAGAAGAAAGGTCGCTATAGTCAGTTTATGACCGCCAGCTTTTGACCTTCTGTTTTTGGTCACAAAAAGGTCGCAAATGGAAATTTGTGACCTTTCAGTGACCAATAGTGGTGGTCACAAGTTGACATATTTCTTGTAGTGTGCGAGGATCGAGCATCAGAAAGCAGGGTGTCTTCAAAAGTGCCAGCCGGTTGCAGAGGAGTAGACGGTACAAAGACACCGAGCATGGGGCCAGATGGACTGTGCTGAGTTGGTCCATACGATTACAGATTTGCTACAAGAGAACATCGGGGAGGGAATTCCAATCGCGGCTCTAAGTGTCAGTCTGTTCTGCCATTGGGGTTTTCGGTGCCTGCGAGCCAGCGGGGAAGTGGATTCGGGCGGGCGAGCGAAGAATCTTCTCCTTGTGTGACCGAGCAGTGAGCCAGGGAATATGGTACGCGCGAGCTACCAAGGAAGATAGCGCGGGTGGGCGAGCAGTGAGCGGGGGGAAATGGTGTGTGGCCGACGATGGGGAAGAGAGGAGGAAAAAGAGTGGAAGACGGGGAAGAAAGTGCATGAAATCTCAATTCTACTAGTACTACTACCAGGATATACCATCCTTCGGAGTGTAAATAGTCACACCGATGACATGTGGGTCTACCACGAGAGGGCCCATATGTCAGTTAATGGAGGACAGAAGCATGCTCTACTGGCAAACATGATGGCAGTACTGGGTAAGGCTGATTTAGTAACACCAACACGCTGATTCAGCTTATTAATTAAGTGTCCCATCTGCTGCAGCGTGTATTGTCACTTCACCGCGAAAGACTAGTTGAATACTTCTCTCTGACCGAGAAGGGGAATAATGGATCGCGAAGACTTCCTTTCTACAGTATCCCTATGCCTCTACGCTCACTTCACTCATTTTGCTCCGTACGTAGTCACCTGTTGAAATCTCTAGAAAGACAAATACTCCGTATTTGGGAACAGAGGGAGGATTTTACTCCGTATTTGAGAACAAAGGGAGTATCACCATATGGAGGGAACAGAGGAAGCTTGAAATATGAACATGTCAATGGGAGGGAGTAAGCCCCATGCATGCGTGCATGCATGCAACATGCAACACTCCCAAGTACACATGTACGCACGGAACACTCACACACCCATGCGGCACACAGCACACGACGCAACATACATGCTCACGCTCAAGTACTCAACCTACTCCCTACGTCTATGAAAGACTGTACATTTAGAGATTTACACATTGACCAGGGCATAATTAACGCCCAAAAGTAGCAAACTTATGTGTGCATGCGACCATTGAGAGAAGAAGACTAAATGAAGTTCGTTGCATGCTGTAATTAAGGATAGACATCTAGCCTATACCTAGAGCACAAGTTGGTGCATTAGTCAATCAATATCGATTTAGATTAAAGGCTAAATTCATTCGAAGTGTAGATGTACTACACTCTTTGTTTTTTAGCTAATTTCTTTGCTCTGCCAACTGACAGGTGGGACCAAGAAACCAGGTGACAATTTAACCAGTCAACAAAGGGCCACATCGACTATGTGGCTAGTCAGTAGGGTGCAATACGGTGCTCTACGATGAGCTAGTGATCGTATAATCACCACAAAACTATATATAGTGACCGTAAAGAGCGTATTGTTACATACGTTGACCGCCAGTGTATTTTTATCATTCCAAATTAAGCCATATTAACCGGAAAGGGCACAATATGGACTAATACTAGTACTTCTTTGATGTGTCCCGTCAACTCGCCAAACAAGGAGAAGCTTGCTTACTGGTTCGCAGGACGAGGAGAGGGTTTTGGCTACAACGCCCGCTCCCTCGCCCTCTCCCTCGCCCTCGCGGTGGACGTGCAGCAGTTCAATCGGTGTCAGATTGCCAGAAGCATATTGTACTGTAGTATCATCATTGTTGGACCTTCCGAAGAGGCGAAGAGCCAAGTGCAAGGTTCACACGAGTACGAACTGTTGAACCTCCCGAAGATGCAAAGAGCCAAGCGCAAGGTTTTATAGGATTTTTCGTCCTAGTAGGAGTGTACTACAACTATAGCGAACGATGCTACTGTATGATGCCACCACGTCACGTATATCCAAAGTTGTGCCACCTTTTTTTTCTTAAAGAGCGTGTTGGAGCCCGTGAAACAACCACACAAGTTGCACGTACACATAACACATTTACTAGTAATAAATTCTAAAGGACAAATGCCCAGTATGCCACACAAGTTCATCTCCAATTCATGTGATAAATTTGTGCATGACTAGTCTACATATATTCACAGCGCTACCGTTCACAATTTACCGTACTCCACTTACACGTTATACATGGGCTACATGTCCTCCTCTAGGTTCCAGTCCCAGGTGTTTTTCATGTATGGCACGATCCATAGCGGTGGGCAACGGGAATCATTGTCGCAGCTTTCTAGTCTGGTTCCACACAATGGAGACTTATCCAAGTTGAAGTGGCATAAATCAGGGATAGCGTGTCCCAGCATGTCGTTCATCCGGCGGTGCGCACTGAAGACACAACCATGCTTCATGAACGGCAGGCCTTCCGTGTCGTGCACGGAAGGTGACATCTGCGTCACAATGGGGTAGCTGTCCCCTAATGAAAAGCGAGTAATCTCCAAGAGTGTTCCTCGGCACCCACGTAGCATCACGGGGGTCGAACTCGGCGCCGTTCATCTGGTACACACGGCATCTCAGATCTGGACACATGGTGACGTACATAGTCAAGGTCCATGCATAATAATGTTGTGCTCAAATATGGCGGTCAGTAATACTGTGCAGCAAATAGAACTACTCCAGTATAGAGGAAGTAAAATAACCGGCTTATTATATATAGCCACTCTTGGCTATATGGATGAGATAGTAAGACATGGAAAAACAAAAATGGTGGCAACTAGTGGGTTCAAGTCTTCAAGGGCCTAGCTAGCTATACGCGTCCTCCAACGTAAAAAGTACTCCTACTAGTACTAGTAAGTAGAGTACTAGTACAACAATGAAAGAGAAGGCGAGAGGGTTAAAAAATGGAATACATGGGTTGATGGTGACGGTCCGATCGTGGTAGATTGTGTGACCATGTTGCACATCAGTGGTACCATGGGTAACGACTGCTAAGATAGTTGATCCCAATATGCCAAAGTCAGCTACGAGGTTCCAGGTTAGACCGAATCACGGATGCAAATGCACATCCAGGATCAACGATCTTATTTTGATCGAGGGATGACTGGTCCCCGCAAAATAATGGAGTACCATTAGAGATGCAAGTGATGGTTTGTGCATTCCGTTTGTAATCTCCTGTACTGTAGGATGGCAACCAGATGAAACAAGTCCCCTAGCTTGTCACCGCGAAGATGCGGCCTAGATGGCGCACGGCCTCTTCAAATGTGTAGGGGTACAAATCTACCGCCGCCAACATGCGCCAGCCTCTGCCGTTACTACCTCTTGCATTGATGACAATCCTTATGTCGAACACCGCGATGAGATAGTAATCGTCGTATCCACGTCGCTTTGTCGGCGGGTCCACAATTGCTATCTTCTTCAATCTCATGTAGGCATCATCATACGTATTCAAGCCTAGCTAGTCCAGAAGGCCGATCCCAATGGTGGAGAAGGGGTCTACCAGAACAGCCGCACTGCTGTGGATGTTGTGCAAAATGATGGTGGTATCCGGCCGGAGGTATGCAAGCCAATCTTTGTTGGCACCGACCCAGACCTATATATAAGACGGTGGGCAGCAGAGAAATTACGGGATGGAAATGGAATAACTAAGTACTACATGATCAAACTCCATTACTGACCTGCTCATCGGACAAAATCCGACTACCTCTCAACGTCGGCAACTCTAGCGGAGTCAACGTGCAACCATGGCCAGGGAGAGGTGGACTGTTCGAAGGATTGTCCCATAGAAAAACCTTCTCCTCGAGGACGCATGGAAGACCAACAAGCATGGCCTTTTCCCAAGCCTGTTTAAGGACTGTCTTGAAAAAGTTGGTGCAGGAAGCACCGAGTCTTGCGGCGGTGAGGACGTCGGAGCGATGTGCGATTTCTCCTAGAGGATCGTTGTCGGTGTCAAAACCGGCGGATCTCGTGTAGGGGGTCCCGAACTGTGCGTCTAGGCCGGATGGTAACAGGAGGCAAGGGAAACGAAGTTTTACCCAGGTTCGGGCCCTCTCGATGGAGGTAAAACCCTACGTCCCGCTTGATTAATATTGATGATATGGGTAGTACAAGAGTAGATCTACCACGAGATCAGAGAGGCTAAACCCTGGAAGCTAGCCTATGGTATGATTGTTGATGTGTATGTTGTCCTACGGACTAAAACCCTCCGGTTTATATAGACACCGGATAGGGTTAGGGTTACATAGAGTCGGTTACAATGGTAGGAGATCTGAACATCCGTATCACCAAGCTTGCCTTCCACGCCAAGGAAAGTCCCTTCCGGACACGGGACGGAGTCTTCAATCTTGCATCTTCATAGTCCAGGAGTCCGGCTGAAGGTATAGTTCGGCTATCCGAACACCCCCTAATCCAGGACTCCCTCAGTAGCCCCTGAACCAGGCTTCAATGATGACGAGTCCGGCGCGTGGTTTGTCTTCGGCATTGCAAGGCGGGTTCCTCCTCCAAGTACTTCATAGAAGATTTTGAACACAAAGATAGTGTCCGGCTCTGCAAAATAAGTTTGCACATATTGCCATAGAGAGAATAATATTTACACAAATCTAATCTGCTGACGTATCCGTAGCGTGACACACCATGGCCAAGCCTTTATCTGAGTCGTTTCAGTATCCCACCTCAGCGTGTTAGGCAAGGCGGTTTCCTTGGCACGTCTTGTCAAAGCAGAGATCGTGTCCCCTTATTCTCGGATTCTCATCAATACGGGCGTGGGTAACCCAACCGCGCCTTTGATTACGGTGCTTGGAGATAAGCGAGTTTTACCATGCTGGTGGGGACATGTAGTTGCGTCCACCCATATAAGGGGATAAGGATCCACCTTTTCACCCACGCCTTCTTCCTCCTTTGCCTATCCATTCTTGCGCACTCGAGCTCCAGCGCCCAAGTCCGCACTACCACCTCAACCTTCTCCAGTCATGTTCGGAGCGGGAGGCAAGTGGATGGTCTCCTCCATCACGGAGGGACACATCAAAAATCTGAGGAAGGCCAGATATCTGGCTAGCAACATCGCGCACCGGCTTCCCGAAAAGGGGCAGCTCATCCCCACTCATAGGCCCCATGAGAGGGTGGTATTCCTCCCCCATTTCCTCCGCGGACTGGGCTTCCCTCTGCATCCATTTGTCTGGGGGCTCATGTTCTACTACAGCCTGGATTTCCATGATCTGGCCCCGAACTTCGTCCTCAACATCTCGGCGTTTATCGTCGTGTGCGAGGCGTTCCTACGCATCCGCCCCCATTTCGGCCTATGGCTTAAGACTTTCAACGTCAAGCCAAAGGTGGTGCGCGGCAGCCAGGCGGAGTGCGGCGGTGCGATGGTTGGCAAGATGGCCAACGTCCTGTGGCTCGAGGGCTCCTTTGTGGAGACCCTGAAGGGGTGGCAATCATGGTGGTTTTACGTCACCAAGCCGTGCGACGCCGAATGGGTTGCACCCCCTGAGTTTCGATCCGGCCCCCCTACGCGGCTCACCTCCTGGAAGGAGACATGCCTGTCTTGGGGTAAAAAAGGAGAGCTGACCGGACTCCAAACATGCATCCAAACCCTGGTGGACAAGAGGCTCAAGCTTGTCAACGTAGTCCAGGTTATGCTCATCCGCCTGATCCTCCCGTGTCAACAACGGGCCTTGAACCTGTGGGAGTTCGACCCGACGCAGCACCGAACTCTAAACAGGCTCTTCGACACGACGTACGAAGATGCCTGGAGGATGCTTTTCAAGGGCGCCGAGGCTCCCGCATCTGCTGCCGAGGATCGCGGATTCAGTACTTAGCATCACGCTCATGCGGTAAGCTGTTTTTGTCCTTTTACAGGGTATCAGTTTTTCATAGTTTGACTCTATGCGGGATCTAAGTTCCCTTATCTGTGATAGGATTGGGAGGTGACGTCCGGACAGATCAACTGTCCAACTCCTTTGCCCGAAGGCCCAGCGGACGCTCGCTTGGCGAGGCTGCTGGTTCCGGCGCCCTATGTGGTGCCGGAGAAGAAGGTCACGAAACGGGCGACGGGGACTCGAAAAGAGTGCCCGGCGCCAGGAGGTGTCGGATTCGTCATCCGACGGTCCCGAAGCGCCTTCCTGTCGTGAAGACGAGGAGGAAGAAGAAGAGACCTCTCCCCCTCCAGCGGGAGGAGAGAAGAAAAGGAAGGCCGCCCTCTCTGAGGAGGCCGGAGGGTCCAAGAAGGGGAAAACCCTTCCTCCGGACTACTCCAACGACGTCGACAACGGCGAAGAGGAGTGGCTGCCTAGGGCCAAGCCCCTGGCAAAATCGTAAGTATCCGGATACCGGAGTAATTCATAATATTCGTTTATTGCACAGCTTTCCCTTATGTCGAATATGCTTATGCAGCCCACCCAAAGACCGGCTCGACGCGTCGTCGAGCGGCTCACTGGACTCGTCGGATGTGAACTCGCTTCCGACAGCTTCCTCCCCCCGCCCTATGGACGACACCGAGGTGTTGTCCCAACAGGTTCCCAGCAGGGAGGAGGTGGTCCCGGAGGCGCCGCGAGGCGACCTCCCGGACTCCAGGAGTAAAGGGGATGAAACCCCTAGGGCTCCAAGTCCGGCTCTAGGCCGGACACCGCTCCGGAACCTTCAAGGGTTCCGGAGTCCAGCCGGGGACCTCCTTCCAAGAGGAGCAAGTCCACCATGACGGCGACCCCCGTCCACCCGGAGGCGCCGGACAATATGTTGGAGGCGCTCCAAGGCGCCTCCATCGACGAGGAGCACCGCGCTATTATGAGTGCGGTGGTCCAGAAGGTTTAGTCCGCCAAGAGCGGACTGAATGAAGCTTGTACTAGCCTTTTGACAGGCTTTGAGGTAAGTAAATAATGTGTAAATGATATTACCGCATAGACAGTAGCCCTTGATGTTCTGTTGGGAGTTCGGGAAGAAAAGCCGAATAGAGGATCAAAAAATTCGCAGGAGTCTAACAAAAGGAGTCAATATGCGTGTGCAGGCTTCTCTGCTGGCATCCGCCGTACTCACTGCGGAAGTGGACACGCTGAAGCAGAGCCTGGAGAAGTCCGAGCAAGAGCTCGGGTGTGCCAAGAAGCAGCTCGAGGAGAAGGAAGGTAATAAATACCTTGGTTGAATATGTATAAAAAAGGTGCAATTGCAAGAAATGACAGGATTAACATGGCTATTGTAGGGGCCACATCTGAGGTGGCGACCCTTAAGCAAGCGCTGCTCGAGGCCGAGAAGAGTGCGGCCGCGGAGCGCACCGAGCGGGAGAGGTATGAGGCCGAGGTTGGCAAGGTGCGGCAAGATCTCCAGGTTCTCATGAAGAAACATGAGAGTTTGGAGCTTGACTCGAAGACGCGAGCGTCCGAGCTCGCGGGGGCTATTGAAAATGCCAAGTCTGCCAAGGCCGAATCCTAGAAAACCCTCCAGGAGTTGGATGAGGTGAAGAAAATAGCGGCGGGTAAGGCATTCTCTATGCAAAGTAAACACATAAACGTGAGTTACTTGATACTTACCTGAATCCGGAGCTCTCCAGGGGCATTTGCAGATCTTCCCCGGAGTGTATCCGATGCCGCTGCATTCTATCGAGCCGAGGAGGGCAGCTCAACGGAGAAGGTGTTCTGGTCTCAGTATGCTGAGGCCGGACACCCCGTGCCCCTGAGCGACTAGCTGAAGGAACTGGTCGAGCTCCACAAGGCGGCCGAACAGGCCATGAAGGGCCTCCTAGTTTGGCTGTGGCCTAGAGAGGCCCTGCATGGGAGCTATTTCGGGCTGGTGCGGCGGCTGGTGGAGTCCTGTCCAAGGCTCGAAGTCATCAAGTGCTCCGTATGTATTGAAGGTGCCCGTAGGGCCTTGGCCCGTGGTAAGGTGCACTGGGGCAGGCTGGATGCGGAGAAGCTTGTGAAGGACGGGCCACCAGCGGGGAAAGAGCATCGCAAGCCTGAAAATTACTATAAGGATGTTCTGAGGGGTGCCCGCCTTGTGGCGGATGAATGTACTAGGGATGTAATTTTTGAGTAAAACTCGCTCGTTTTTGTCCTGAGCGCTGAAAACTTGTTCATATGCGCTGAGCAATGCTGCTTGAATTTAAGATATTACCTTCTGTGCGGTTGTTTATCAATACTGAGAGATGGCGAGTCGTCGGCTTCTGCCCCCTTACCACTACTGCTCAGGTGTTCGGGGATAAATCTGGGCGCTCTTTTTCCCATGTTTGGGTCCTTCGAGGGAGGCGCTCAGCCCGACGAACGAGGCAATTGGACTATAATGCGTGAACACTCTCACTTAGCCATAGAATTCTATAATTTTAAATTTCGGCGAAGCCCCTCGTATTCGGAAGACCGAGTTCGGGGCGCTATCCACGCCTTGGCCGGACAGAGCCGACTCGTCGCCCTAAGCGGCATAAGTCTTTAGGGACTCAAAAAAACCTCTCGAACAGCGACCAGCTCTCGCTTCATCATGACAGTCAGTTTTAGCTTTCTCCACTGAGGTGCTCGGCCCAGCTCAACTGGGGCACAATCGTAGTGGTTCTCCTTGTGCTACCTTAGCCGATATAGCGGAACGTAAGGCACCAAAACATAGGAGCCGGGCAAACCCAACTATTGACCCAAGACATGATTTGGAGCCGATGCATATAATACTATAAGTTCGGGGTGCCGCACTTGTGGAAGTGTTCGGACTTCTCACACCATATTGAGGGGTGCTAAAAGCCCCTGGCGTATTTTGGCCGTACCAAGTTGTACGGGTGCAACATGTCGTTAAGGAACATTTATTTATAAAATGATAGTGCAAAAATAGACAAAAGCTATGCATTGTTTATTAGAAATAGCTGCGATCAAAGCAGAATGATACAAGTAATGCGATAAACAAAAAGTTGGACTATTTAACTTGTCTGCTCCAGGGACAAGCTGCGGAATAGTACGCGAAATTGGTATACTGCTCGTGATAGAGACCACCTGGGATTTCCGTGATGTGGCATGGCTTGTCTGCTTCCCTGGTTCTTGCGTCGTTTGTGCGGCAATTGAAATGCCGAACAGGCCTTCCGAAGAGTGGAGTCCTGGAGGTAAGAGAAAAGTAAAAAATCGGCAGCCCCTGGTGCGGTTTAAGCCGTGTTTTGGGCGTGCCGTGATGGTGCCCCTCCCCCTATGCCCATGGTATTTCTAGAGCGTAATTATGTACGCGAAGTAATGGCGTCGCCTTTTTGCTAGGGTTGGGGTTGGGGCCGCATTGCTACGCCTGCTCGGAACGTACCAGGTGGTCTTGTTGTAGGTTACTCCGGGCGCGCTTGACGGTGTTCGGACGTTTAATGGTCGGACTGGAGAACTGCCTGGAGAGGCTGCTTTGTACTTTCGCTGCAAGGGCCGCCGTGTGCTCCTCCGTTCGGAGGGAGCGTTCAGTGTTTCCATTGACCGTAATTACTCCACGAGGGCCTGGCATCTTGAGCTTAAGGTATGCGTAGTGCGGTACCGCATTGAATTTGGCGAATGCGGTTCGTCCAAGCAGTGCATGATAGCCACTGCGGAATGGGACTATGTCGAAGACCAATTCCTCGCTTCGGAAATTATCCGGGAATCCGAAGACCACTTCAAGTGTGACTGAGCCTGTACAGTTGGCCTCTACACCTGGTATTACGCCTTTAAAGGTTGTTTTGGTGGGCTTAATCCTCGAGGGATCGATGCCCATTTTTCATACTGTATCCTGGTAAAGCAGGTTCAGGCTGCCGCCGGCGTCCATGAGGACTCTAGTGAGATGAAATCCGTCAATAATTGGGTCTAGAACTAATGCGGCAAATCCGCCATGACGGATGCTAGTGGGATGGTCTCTTCGATCAAAGGTGATCGGGCGGGAGGACCATGGGTTGAACTTTGGGGCGACTGGCTCTACCGCGTATACGTCCCTTGACGCGCGCTTCCGCTCCCTTTTTGGGACGTGGGTGGCGTATATCATGTTCACCGTCCGCACTTGTGGTGGGAAACCCTTCTGTCCATTGTTGTTCGGCGATCGGGGCTCCTTGTCGTCGTCTCTATGCAGCCCCTTGTCTTCATTGTCGGCGCTTAACTTGCCTGCCTGCTTGAACACCCAACAATCCCTGTTGGTGTGATTGGCCGGCTTTTCGGGGGTGCCATGTATTTGGCACAAGCGGTCGAGTATTCGGTCCAAGCTAGACGGGCCCCTAGGATTCCTTTTGAATGGCTTTTTCCGCTAACCGGATTTAGAGCCTCTGAATCCGGCATTAACTGCCGTATTCTCAGCATTGTCGCCGTTAATGCGGCGCTTCTGCTTGTTGCGACGCGACCTGCAACTAATGTCCCTGGTGTCCGAACTACCAGGGTTCTTGGTCATATTGTTGCTACGAGCAAGCCAGCTGTCTTCTCCCGTGCAAAAGCGGGTCATGAGTGTCGTGAGTGCTGCCATAGATTTCGGCTTTTCCTGTCCAAGGTGCCGGGCCAGCCACTCGTCACGGATGTTGTGCTTGAAGGCTGCTAGGGCCTCAGCGTCCGGATAGTCGACTATTTGATTTTTCTTTGTTAGGAACCGTGTCCAGAATTGCCTGGCCGATTCCTCTGGCTGCTGAATTATGTGACTTAGGTCATCGACGTCTGGGGGTCGCACATAAGTGCCCTGGAAATTGTCGAGGAATGCGGCTTCCAGGTCCTCCCAACAACTGATTGATCCTGTTGGCAAGCTGTTAGGCCAGTGCCAAGCTGGTCCTTTAAGCTTGAGTGGGAGGTATTTGATGGCGTGAAAATCGTCGCCGCGGGTCATGTGAATATGAAGGAGATAATCATCGATCCATACCGCAGGGTCTGTTGTGCCATCATATGATTCGATGTTTACGGGTTTGAAACCCTCGGGGATTTGATGATCAATTATTTCGTCTGTAAAGCACAGTGGGTGTGCGGCGCCTCTGTACTGGGCGATATCATGACGTAGCTCCAATGAGTTTTGTCTACTGTGTTCGGCCCTGCCGATTTGTGGCCGGCGTGACGGTTACCGTCTCGAGCCGTGGGGTGCCCACGCGATTCGTAGATCAGTGGTGTTTGCCTTGCCTTGTCCTCCAACATGTCTCGTAAGTCCGGCACATATTCCTGTGCCTTGGTACGGGGTGCGGCTTGAGTGGAGGGCCGGGAGGCCTCTCTGTCGCGGCCACGAGGTGGCCGTTCGGCCGCATCAAGTGCTTCCTCCTCTAATTGGGGTAGCAACCTGCACTTTGGGTAACTCTTGGAGGGTCGTTCGAGTTTATGCTCTTCGGCCGCAAGGACTTCGGTCCATCTGTCAACCAGCAAATCTTGATCAGCTCGGAGCTGTTGCTGTTTTTTATTGAGGCTTCTTGCCGTGGCCATAAGCCTGCGTTGGAAACGCTTTTGCACAATGGGATCCTCTGGCACGACGAATTCGTCGTCGTCGAGGCTTGCCTCGTCTTCGGAGGGAGGCATATAATTATCGTCCTCGACCTCTCTGTCTGTCGCTATCTCATGAGGGCTGGTTTCTCGATCCTCCTGTGCTAAACCTTGCAAGAGGGGGTTTTTCTTCGGCACTCTCCGGAGTATTATTATCTCCCTTGCTAGAATCGCCGTTTTTGTGTTGGCGGGATTTTGAGCGGCGCCGCTGACGCCGGCGCTTGGGCTATTTCTTGGAGGGGTCATCCTCCGCTATTCCATTGCTCTCTCCCTCTTTTGGGGTCTCCACCATGTATATGTCATATGACGAGGTGGCTTTCCAGGGCCTGGTAGGCGCTGGTTCTTCATCTCCTTCATCGGCGTCCATACCGTCGATGTCTTCGGAGTCGAAGTCGAGCATGTCGGTTAGGTCGTCGACAGTGGCTACATAGTGGGTGGTGGGTGGGTTTTAAATTTCTTCATCGTCCGTACCCCAACCTTGCTGATCGTAGTCCGACCAGGGCTCTCCTGATAAAGAGAGAGACTTCAGTGACTTCAGGATATCGCCGGAAGGCGAGTGCTGAAAGACGTCCGCGGCCATGAACTCCATGATCAGCGCCCAATCGGATTCGATCGGCAGGGGCGCGGAGGGTTCGGAGTCCGGAGAAGAATCTGGCTCCGTGGAGTCACGAGTTTCGCAGAGTACGGGGCTGGTGTTCGGCTCAACCGCCGTTGGGATCGCAGCCCCCGAGGTGGCGTCCAACCGCCCATCCTCGATCGGCGCGGTTGGCTCCGAACTAAGGGTCAGAGCCAATGCGGGTGCGGCCTCCAGGGCACTGTTCGGCGGCAGAGCTAGATCATGCTCGCGCTCGGTGGTGGTTCGAGTCCTTTGAAGATCAAGTCCCCGCGGATGTCAGCCGTGTAGTTTAAATTTCCGAATCTGACCTAACGGCCAGGGGCATTGCTTTCGATCTGCTCTAGATGGCCAAGTGAATTGGCCCGTAGTGAGAAGCCGCCAAAGACGAAGATCTGTCCGGGGAGGAAGGTCTCACCCTGGACTGTATCGCCATTGATGATCGTAGGAGCCATTGGGGCTGACGGCGACGGCACAGAGGAACTCTCAATGAAAGCACCAATGTCGGTGTCAAAACCGGCGGATCTCGGGTAGGGGGTCCCGAACTGTCCGTCTAGGCCGGATGGTAACAGGAGGCAAGGGACACGAAGTTTTACCCAAGTTCGGGCCCTCTCGATGGAGGTAAAACCCTACGTCCTGCTTGATTAATATTGATGATATGGGTAGTACAAGAGTAGATGTACCAAGAGATCAGAGAGGCTAAACCCTGGAAGCTAGCCTATAGTATGATTGTTGATGTGTATGTTTTCCTACGGACTAAAACCCTCCAGTTTATATAGACACCGGATAGGGTTAGGGTTACATAGAGTTGGTTACAATGGTAGGAGATCTGAACATCCGTATCGCCAAGCTTGCCTTCCACGCCAAGGAAAGTCCTTCCGGACACGGGACGGAGTCTTCAATCTTGCATCTTCATAGTCCAGGAGTCCGGCTGAAGGTATAGTTCGGCTATCCGAACACCCCCTAATCCAGGACTCCCTCAATCGTCATCCAAGATCTCCCAGCCCCGACGAGGAGGAGAACCGCCTGGCGAATCCATGGGAGTAGCGACGAACTACCTTCTCTTCGGGGGGGGGGGACTGGCGAGGAGGAGATAAGAGCATAATAACCGCAGGGCCTCGTCCCTTCCAACTTTAGATCATTCCTTAGCGATGGGGTGAGGCTATTATTTACTACTAGTACTAGCATTATGGGACGTTATGGGATTGCATTATACTGTAAATAATAGCACTAGTAAGAAATTTTTGGCACTAGCTAGTAGTTTTTGGCGTGGATTAAGAAATTTTGGGTATGTGTTTGCTATTTTTTGTACACGCCAACTAGTGTCAAAAAACGTCTTACATTATGTGACGGAGGAGTACGTACTCGTACTGTAGTAGTACTAGAACTACTTTCTCAACTAGTAGTGCGATGTACTGTACTTCTAGTATGTGCACCAGTTTTGAACTCTTGAATCTCAGGGCCAAGGAGCTACAGTTGGAAATGGAGGGTACTACTGTTCTTTAGAACCATCGCTATACTATCAATGCAGGGAAAGTACACCTTCGTAGTGGCCTAGTGGGTACTCTCGGTGCTCTATTCAGCCGCTCCTCTCACGTAGCTGGCTTACTCAGCTGCTCCTCTCACGCACACACTAGACGCCTGTTTATCAGCGACGGCTACTGCGGGGGCAGAACATTTGAGTTATTTGATACAACGATACTAGGCCTTTCACTTCCATTTGTGGAGGTGTAATGGATCTCGTCAAACTTTGTTAGTAGTTCCTTCTTTATGAATGAGATGAAGCAAAGCTTTTGCCTCCGTTTCGAAAAACACGTCAAGAGGAATTTCTTTTTTAGTAGAGCCGATAATGGAGTGAGGTCCATGCATGCAACGCCACAAGCTACAGAGTAGTAGTAGAGCACTTTACGTACAGAGCCATATTGCACAGTTCCCAATGCCCCACCATGCTTTTCCGGCTCCTCGGGATTAATTGGGAGGCGCTAGTTTAAATATGCTACTAGCTGATGAGGAAGCTACAAGCGAGGTGCGGCTAGGGCGAGCACGCGAGCCACGAGATGCTGGGAAGGAAAACCCGTTCACGTGGCTAAGCTATCGAGTGCACCCATATTGTGGTGCCGCACGTCTGTTTGACTTAAAAACTCACACTACCCGTGTAAAATATTGGCTCGCAGCGAAGTTACTATTTTAAAAAAAGTCCGCCATGCGTTAGGCCAGGATCGAACCCACAAAACAAGGTATACACTCCCGCGACCACTAGTAGTACTCGTTGGAGTACAACGCAACCTAGAATCGCCTTTTGTCGCTAGTAGTACATTGTTCCTTACAAGAAACCCCTAATAATGCAAGAAACCACTAATAATGCCAAGAAACTACTACCACTTGCATACGTGGCAGACTTAAGATAAGACTACCTTATCAACCATTGTACATGCTCTTACCAACCAGCCCTACCAAGAAATAACTACTCTACAAAGTGTCGTTATAGGCACGTTTCAACCCATGGCCCAGTTTGGATACATTTGTTGTCAATCTAAACCTGCCATCCAAACACCACTTTGGTTAGAGTTAGTTCAGGGTTAGAATCTAACTCTAACCTCTGACTTAGAGTATCCAAACAGGGTCCATCTCACCCATTAAGTCAACGCCTTCTATTCGACCGGGTGTTATGACTTGTGGGACCTACATGTCAGTCTACACAAAAATCCCCGAGTGACTTCCTACCTCCGGCCCATCCACCTAGTCATCCTCGGCCATGGGACATAGCTACCACCACCGGCAGAAGGTAAGGTCAAAATTGCCGGTGGTGCGGAGCCAATCTTGCGGCAGCCCGGATGCCAGCTCCGTCCGACGCTCGCGGCCGCTAGCTAGCCAAGATAGCTCCATCCAGCTGCTTTTCTGCAAGGTTTGCTAGCTAGATTGGCACGGTGGCATGGCGGCTTGCTCGCGCGCGCTGCGCTAAGGCCATCCATCTGGCTTGAGCGAAGGCCAGCGTGGCGGCTTGCTCGCTCGTGAGTCACGCTCGGGCCAGCCTGCCAACCTGTGCGGAGGCCAGCGCGGCGTCTGGCCCGTCCGGCGGAGCGGCGGCCAACTCGCTCATCATCGGCGCCACCGATGAACACGCACCAGTACTGTTTGAAGTAATGTTCAGGAAAAATAATGATTTTAGTGGGAATAAAAGGATAGAAGGTCAGATGTGGGTCCCTCGTGTTAATGGTTAAACAAAATGTGTTGGTTTAAGCTGCCTCGTCAGCATGGACGTGTGGGCCAACCTTGTCATAAATGGGTTTAAACTAACCTAAATGGTACTCCCTCTGTCCCATAATATAAGATGTTTTTGCAAGCTAAGCTAGCTTGCAAAAACGTCTTACATTGTGGGACGAAGGGAGTACTAGGTAGTAGTTTTTGGCGTGGATTAAGAAATTTTGGGTATGTTTTTGCTATTTTTTGTACAATAGATTCTTCCTAGGGCTGGTTGAAAGTGGTAGTTTTTTGTTAATTACTCTACATATTGTAAGTAGGGGTGAAAGTTAAGCTTTGGAAGCCAATAAGCAAGGCTAGTTACAAGTGCATATGTGTACATGATTGAAAGTCAATATCAACCATGAGTGACTACTATCTTGATGGAAAACTCAAAACTATGGAATACTAGGAAAAAATTGCATGGTTGGAAAACCAGCAATGTTCATGTGCGTTGCAACAAATCATAATTAGATAATACTTATTCACAAACTTGATACAAAACACTCTAATTGTGATATACATATATCACTAGAGACATATTATGTTTCAATTCAAATATATTCCTTAGGCTGTTTTGGTGAGGCTAGGGAGGGATGTGGTTGGTTTTAAGATACTCATTATGGGTTTTTCTGCAAATTGGTAGACAAGTGGGATGTTGGTGAGAAAAGGCAACAACTTACCTCACAGTCGTTAGATGTAGATCTAATGGTCACAAACGACAGATGGCAGACACACCATCATCACCAACTTAGTCTTTTGTAGGAGTACTAGCAAGATCCATGCATAGCACGGAACATCAAGATGCATTTTTTATAAAACACTTGTTGTGATTGACCCATGCGGGAGTAATTCCATGTGTAAAAACTAATGATATCTCAAGAAATGGGAGATAAGGTGAAGAGGAGTGGGGCATGGTGGTGATTGGTGGTCGGACTAAGCGGAGGCATGGGGATTGACGATGCCGGCAGCGGCCACCATGCCAGTTTGTTCCAGAGGCTTCCTTTCTTAATTTCTCAACAATGAGGTTGTTGGAGATAAGGATGAACGAGGGAAGGCCTTGTCTGCAAATGTGGAGAGGGGTGCGGGTATCTTTTAGTTTAATTTCCATCCATCAGATATAGATCGGACGGTCTATATTGCAAGATGGCATGCGTACCCACTACAAGAAATATGTCAACTAGTGACCTTCTGTCAGTGACCCTGGAAGAATTGGTCATAGATCTATGACCATTTGAGACCAATTGGTCAAAAGCTGCTCGAGGGACTCCAAGCCGTCAACTATATCGACCATTTTGGCCATAAAGGTTGTAATTTCCTTACACGAAATGGTCATAAAGCAGACAACACTGATCCACTACCTTATTTCTAGCTGATCATGACCAATATAGATGGTCATAACCTTGTAAGTTGTGGTGGATTGCTATGACTAGGCGCCATCTCATTCGTTTTGCGTATGTGTCATGTCCATGTGTCCATTTTTTCCCTAGGTTGTGAAGCAACCTATATTTCTGTCATTCCGAAAATTCCCAAAAAATTGGGCATTCTTTACTATCCAAATCATTGCCTCATGACAATATTCAACTCCATTTTCCCGATAAATCTTCCTCGACAACTTTCCAAAGTTTTTGTTCAACTCGAACTGTTCTGAAGGAAGTACTAGCTAGGCATATCTTCTATATTCCCAAATCATTGTTGTCCACAAAATTTGAGCCCCATCTAACAATACATGTGAGTGTGGCTTCAACATTCATATTTCTGTCCAGTGTGGTACGTTGCAAAGCAAGTGTCACCTAGGCTCCTCCATTTGAGATGCAAATTTTCCAAGATAGTGTCCTTAATAGATGATCATCCTCGGCCAAACCTCATGCCCATTGGCCATATGCATTTCCCGTACGACTAATCAAACACTTGGCTGCTAATTCATGTTTGAGCATTGTTCGGTCTCCTCGTGAGATTCTTCTATTGTTATTTTCTTCCAAGCTTCTACCTGGGGAGTGCCAAACCTACTAGACATGCCTAGGCTTCCCAGAACGCATGGCAACGCCACAGTCACGTGGTGACCATGCGGCGAGCATGCGAGTCTACGCGCTTTGATGTTGGGGCCCTGGGCCACTGTCCAAACCTCAATGTATCACCACCAAACCATGTATTTATGCTTCAATAGATACTTATGTACCTAAAAATGAGTTTTGGAAAAAAATAAAGAGCAAACTATAAGGCAGCTACAGTTCAAATTTGACCCGCTTCCTGCTGAATCGGCGGAAATTTGTCTTTTTTACCAGAGGTGGATAATTTCTTTTACACCCACCATTTGGTCAATTGTGCATTAAACATGTCCTAGTATTTTATAAAATTGATTTGGTCTGTTTTTGCAACAATTATTTGGTAGTTCCTTCACAATAAAACCTCATTTTGAGCACTCGAAAAATGGAAAATGAATTTTCCATGCAAAGAAAATGAAAACTCCCTTAGGCAACATTGTTTGGAATTCCAAGATGCACCCTTGTGCAGAATATGAGATCATTTGAACAAACTATGCCATGAATGTGGCCATAAGATTGATCATTTGGCTTGAAAGCCATGAATCTTCACGCATGATAGCTCATTTTTGATAACACTTTTTTAAAATAACTATCGTATTGCAAGTTTATTATTTTCCTGGAAACTTGGTCACATATGATGACACAATGCAAAGGTTTTCCAATTTTTTGATTTTTTTGAACTTTTTATGCCCATTTCAAAATGCGGTCAAAACGACGGGCTTGACTGTTCCTAGCTAGTGGTTGAATCTTGGAATTTTTTTGACATTTCTCTAATTAAATAGATACTTATGTACCTAGAAACGATTTTTGGAAAAAATAAATAGCAAACTATGAGGCAGCAACAGTTCAAATTTGACCCGCTTCCTACTAAACCGGCGGAAATTTGTCTTTTTCACCAGAGATGTATCAAAGCTTTTGACAACCAACCATTTTATCAATTGTGCATTAAATATGGCCTAGTATTTTAGAAAATTGATTTGGTTCAATTTTGCAACAAATATATGGTAGGTCCTTGACAAAAAAAACTCATTTCGGGCACTGGGAAAATGGAAAATGAATTTTCCGTGCAAAGAAAATGAAAACTCCCTTAGGCAACATTGTTTGGAATGCCAAGATGCACCGTTGTGCGCAATATGAGATCATTTGAACAAACTATGCCATGAATGTGGCCATAAGATTGATCATTTGGCTTGAAAGCCATCAATCTTCACGCATGATAGCTCGTTTCTGAGAACACTTTTTTAAAATAATTGTTGTAGTACAGGTTTATTAATTTTCCTGGAAACTTGGTCACATATAATGACACAATGCGAAGGTTTTCCATTTTTTGATGTTTTTGAATTTTTTATGCCCGTTTCAAAATGCGGTCAAACGGCGGGCTTGACCATTCCTAGCTAGTGGTTGAATCTTGGAAAACTTTTGATGTTTCTCTGATTAAATAGATACTTATGTACCTAGAAATGATTTTTTGAAAAAATAAAGAACAAACTATGAGGCAGCTGCAGTTCAAAATTTACCCGCTTCCTCCTGAATCGGCGGAAATTTGTCTTTTTCATGAGAGGTGGATCGAAACTTTTGACACCCAACCATTTGGTCAATTGTGCATTATATATGGCCTAGTATTTTATAAAAATGATTTGGTCCAATATTGCAACAAATATATGCTAGGTCCTTCACAAAAAACTCATTTTGGGCACTAGAAAAATGGAAAATTGTTTTTTCGTGCAAAGGGAATAAAAAATCCCTTTGTCAATATTGTTTGCAAATCCAAGATGTAAACTTGTGCAAAATATGATATCATTTGAACAAATATTTGATAGGACTTTCACAAAAAAATCATTTTGAGCACTGAAAAATGAAATGAAATTTTTATCTTGAATTGATCACGACCAATTTATATGGTCATAAGTGAGGGAAATATGCCCTAGAATCAATAATAAAGTTATTATTTATTTCCTTATATCATGATAAATGTTTATTATTCATGCTAGAATTGTATTAACCGGAAACATAATACATGTGTGAATACATAGACAAACAGAGTGTCACTAGTATGCCTCTACTAGACTAGCTCGTTAATCAAAGATGGTTATGTTTCCTAACCATAAACAAAGAGTTGTTATTTGATTAACGAGGTCACATCATTAGTTGAATGATTTGATTGACATGACCCATTCCATTAGCTTAGCACCCGATCGTTTAGTATGTTGCTATTTGCTTTCTTCATGACTTATACATGTTCCTATGACTATGAGATTATGCAACTTCCGTTTGCCGGAGGAACACTTTGGGTGCTACCAAACGTCACAACGTAACTGGGTGATAATAAAGGAGTACTACAGGTGTCTCCAAAGGTAGATGTTGGGTTGGCGTATTTCGAGATTAGGATTTGTCACTCCGATTGTCGGAGAGGTATCTCTGGGCCCTCTCGGTAATGCACATCACATAAGCCTTGCAAGCATTGCAACTAATGAGTTAGTTGCAGGATGATGTATTAAGGAACAAGTAAAGAGACTTGCCGGTAATGAGATTGAACTAGGTATCGGATACCTACGATCGAATCTCGGGCAAGTAACATACCGATGACAAAGGGAACAACGTATGTTGTTATGCGGTCTGACCGATAAAAGATCTTCGTAGAATATGTAGGAACCAATATGGGCATCCAGGTCCCGCTATTGGTTATTGACCAGAGATGTGTCTCAGTCATGTCTACATTGTTCTCGAACCGTAGGGTCCGCACACTTAATGTTAAGATGACAGTTATTATGAGTTTATGCATTTTGATGTACCGAAGGTTGTTCGGAGTCCCGGATGTGATCATGGACATGACGAGGAGTCTCGAAATGGTCGAGACATAAAGATTGATATATTGGAAGCCTATGTTTGGACATCGGAAGTGTTCCGGGTGAAATTAGGATTTTACCGGATTACCGGGAGGTTACCGGAACCCCTCGGGAGTCATATGGGCCTTATTGGGCTTTAGTGGAAAGGTGAAAGGGGCTGCCCATAGTGGGCTGCGTGCCTCCCCCCTCCCCTAGTCCTATTAGGACTAGGAGAGGTGGCCGGCCACCTCTCTCTCTCTTTCCCCCTTGGGAGTCCTATTTGAAATAGGATTGGGGGGGAAGTCCTACTCCCGGTAGGAGTAGGACTCCTCCTGCGCCTCCATAGGGCTGGCCGCACCCCTCCCCCTTGGCTCCTTTATATACGGAGGCAGGGGGCACCTCTAGACACACAAGTTGATCATTGAGATCGTTCCTTAGCCATGTGCGGTGCCCCCTGCCACCATATTCCACCTCGATCATATCGTTGTAGTGCTTAGGCGAAGCCCTGTGTCGGTAATACATCAAGATCGTCACCACGCCGTCGTGCTGACAGAACTCCTCCCCGAAGCTTTGCTGGATCGGAGCCCGGGGATCGTCATCGAGCTGTACGTGTGCTAAGAACTCGTAGGTGCCGGAGTAACGGTGCTTGGATCGGTCGGATCGGGAAGAAGACGTACGACTACTTCCTCTATGTTGTGTCAACGCTTCCGTTGCGATCTACAAGGGTACGTAGATCATACTCTCCCCTCGTTGCTATGCATCACCATGATCTTGCGTGTGCGTAGGAAATTTTTTGAAATTACTACGTTCCCCAACAGTGGCATCCGAGCCTAGGTTTTATGTGTTGATGTTATATGCACGAGTAGAACACGAGTGAGTTGTGGGCGATATAAGTCATACTGCCTACCAGCATGTCATACTTTGGTTCGCGGTATTGTTAGATGAAGCGGCCCAGACCGACATTACGCGTACGCTTACGCGAGACCGGTTCTCCCGACGTGCTTTGCACAGAGGTGGCTTGTGGGTGACAGTTTCTCCAACTTTAGTTGAACCAAGTGTGGCTACGCCCGGTCCTTGCGAAGGTTAAAATGGAGTCAAATTGACAAACTATCGTTGTGGTTTTGATGCGTAGGTAAGATTGGTTCTTGCTTAAGCCCGTAGCAGGCACGTAAAACTTGCAACAACAAAGTAGAGGACGTCTAACTTGTTTTTGCAGGGCATGTTGTGATGTGATATGGTCAAAACGTGATGAGATATAAGTTGTTGTATGAGATGATCATGTTTTGTTAAAGTTATCGGCAACTGGCAAAAGCCTTATGGTTGTCTCTTTATTGCATAAGATGCAAGCGCCAAATAATTGCTTTACTTTATCGCTATGCGATAGCAATAGTTCCAAGAGCAATAGTTGGCGAGACGACCATGTGACGACACATTGATATAGATCAAGATGATGGAGATCATGGTGTCATGCCAGTGACGATAGAGATCATGACAGTACTTTGGACATGGAGATCAAAGGCGCAAGATGATGATGGCCATATCATGTCACATATTTTGATTGCATATGATGTTTATCTTTTATACATCTTATTTTGCTTAGTTTGACGGTAGCATTTTAAGATGATCTCTCACTAATTATCAAGAAGTGTTCTCCCTGAGTATGCACCATTGCGAAAGTTCTTCGTGCTGAGACACCACGTGATGATCGGGTGTGATAGGCTCTACGTTCAAATACAACGGGTGCAAAACAGTTGCACATGCGGAATACTCAGGTTATACTTGACGAGCCAAGCATATACAGATATGGCCTCGGAACACGGAGACCGAAAGGTCGAGCGTGAATCATATAGTAGATATGATCAACATAATGATGTTCACCAATGAAACTACTCCATCTCACATGATGATCGGACATGGTTTAGTTGATTTGGATCACGTAATCACTTAGAGGATTAGAGGGATGTCTATCTAAGTGGGAGTTCTTAAGTAATATGATTAATTGAACTTAAATTTATCATGAACTTAGTCCTGGTAGTATTTTGCAAATTATGTTGTAGATCAATAGCTCGCGTTGTTGCTTCCCTGTGTTTATTTTGATATGTTCCTAGAGAAAATTGTGTTGAAAGATGTTAGTAGCAATGATGCGGATTGGATCCGTGATCTGAGGTTCATCCTCATTGCTGCACAGAAGAATTATGTCCTTGATGCACCGCTAGGTGACGGACCTATTGCAGGAGCAGATGCAGACGTTATGAATGTTTGGCTAGCTCAATATGATGACTACTTGATAGTTTAGTGCACCATGCTTAATGGCTTAGAATCGGGACTTCAAAGACGTTGTGAACGTCATGGAGCATATGAGATGTTCCAGGAGTTGAAGTTAATATTTCAAGCAAATACCCGAGTTGATAGATATGAAGTCTCCAACAAGTTCTATGGCTAAAAGATGGAGGAGAATCGCTCAACTAGTGAGCATGTGCCCAGATTGTCTAAGTACTACAATCGCTTGAATCAAGTGGGAGTTAATCTTCCAGATAAGATAGTGATTGACAGAATTCTCTAGTCACCATCACCAAGTTAGTAGAACTTCATGATGAACTATGATATGCAAGGGATAACGGAAATGGTTCCCAAGCTCTTCGTAATGCGGAAATTGACGAAGGTAGAAATCGAGAAAAGCATCAAGTGTTGATGGTAGACAAGACCACTAGTTTCAAGAAAAGGGCAGAGGGAAGAAGGGGAACTTCAAGAAGAATAGCAAACAAGTTGCTGCTCAAGTGAAGAAGCCCATGTCTGGTCCTAAGCCTGAGACTAAGTGTTTCTACTGCAAAGGGACTGGTCACTGGAAGCGGAACTACCCAAAGTTTGGCAGATAAGAAGGATGGCAAAGTGAACATAAGTATATTTGATATACATGTTATTGATGTGTACTTTACTAGTGTTTATAGCAACCCCTTAGTATTTGATACTGGTTCAGTTGCTAAGATTAGTAACTCGAAACGGGAGTTGCAAAATAAACAGAGACTAGTTAAGGGCGAGGTGACGATGTGTGTTGGAAGTGGTTCCAAGATTGATATGATCATCATCGCAAATTCCCTATAAATTTGGGATTAGTGTTGAACCTAAATAAGTGTTATTTGGTGTTTACGTTGAGCATGAATATGATTTGATCATGTTTATTGTAATACGGTTATTCATTTAAGTAAGAGAATAAATTGTTGTTCTGTTTACATGAATAAAACCTTGTATGGTTACACACCCAATGAAAATAGTTCGTTGGATCTCGATCGTAGTGATACACATAATCATAATATTGAAACCAAAAGATGCAAAGTTAATAATGATAGTGCAACTTATTTGTAGCACTGCCGTTTAGGTCATATTGGTGTAAAGCGCATGAAGAAACTCCATGCTGATGGGCTTTTGGAATCACTTGATTATGAATCACTTGATGCTTGCGAACCATGCCTCATGGGCAAGATGACTAAGACTCCGTTCTCCGGAGCGAGCAACTGACTTATTGGAAATAATACATACTGATGTATGCGATCCGATGAGTGTTAAGGCTCACGGCAAGTATCGTTATTTTCTGAACTTCACAGATGATTTGAGTAGATATGGGTATATCTACTTGATGAAACATAAGTCTGAAACATTTGAAAAGTTCAAAGAATTTCAGAGTGAAGTGGAAAATCATCGTGACAAGAAAATAAAGTTTCTACGATCTGATCGCGGAGACAAATATTTGAGTTACGAGTTTGGTCTTCAATTAAAACAATGTGGAATAGTTTCACAAACTCATGCCACATGGAACACCACAGCATAATGGTGTGTCTGAACGTCATAACCGTACTTTATTGGATATAGTGCAATCTATGATGTCTCTTACCAATCTACCACTATCGTTTTGGGGTTATGCATTAGAGACAGCTACATTCACGTTAAATAGGGCACCATCTAAATCCGTTGAGACGACACCATGTGAATTATGGTTTGGCAAGAAACCTAAGCTGTCGTTTCTTAAAGTTTGGGGTTGCGATGCTTATATGAAAATTTTCATCCTGATAAGCTCAAACTCAAATCGGAGAAGTGCGTCTTCATAGGATATCCAAAGGAAACTATTGGATACACCTTCTATCACAGATCCGAAGGCAAGACTTTTGTTGCTAAATTCGGAAACTTTCTGGATAAGGAGTTTCTCTTGAAAGAAGTGAGTGGGAGGAAAGTAGAACTTGACGAGGTAACTGTACCTGCTCCCTTATTGGAAAGTAGTACATCACAGAAAACTGTTTCTGTGACACCTACACCAGTTAGTGAGGAAGCTAATGATGATGATCATGAAACTTCAGAACAAGATACTACTGAACCTCGTAGATCAACCAGAGTAAGATCCGCGCCAGAGTGGTATGGTAATCCTGTTCTGGAAGTCATGCTACTGGATCATGATGAACCTACGAACTATGAAGAAGCGATGGTGAGCCCAGATTCCGCAAAGTGGCTTGAAGCCATGAAATCTGAGATATGATCCATGTATGAGAACAAAGTATGGACTTTGGTTGACTTGCCCGATGATCGGCAAGCCATAGAAAATAAATGGATCTTCAAGAGGAAGACGGATGCTGATAGTAGTGTTACTATCTACAAAGCTAGAATTGTCGCAAAAGGTTTTCGACAAGTTCAAGGTGTTGACTACGATGAGATTTTCTCACTCGTATCTATGCTTAAGTCTGTTCGAATCATGTTAGCAATTGCCGCATTTTATGAAATCTGGCAAATGGATAAACAAAACTGCATTCCTTAATGGATTTACTAAAGAAGAGTTGTATACGATGCAACTAGAAGGTTTTGTCGATCCTAAAGGTGTTAACTAAATATGCAAGCTCCAGCGATCCATCTATGGACTGGTGCAAGAATCTCGGAGTTGGAATATACGCTTTGATAAGTTGATCAAAGCATATAGTTTTATACAGACTTGCGGTGAAGCCTGTATTTACAAGAAAGTTAGTGGGAGCACTACAACATTTCTGATAAGTATATGTGAATGACATATTGTTGATCGGAAATAATGTAGAATTATTCTGCAAAGCATAAAGGAGTGTTTGAAAGGAGTTTTTCAAAGAAAGACCTCGGTGAAGCTGCTTACATATTGAGTATCAAGATCTATAGAGATAGATCAAGACGCTTGATAAGATTTTCAATGAGTACATACCTTGACAAGATTTTGAAGTAGTTCAAAATGGAGCAGTCAAAGAAAGAGTTCTTGCCTGTATTACAAGGTGTGAAGTTGAGTAAGACTCAAAGCCCGACCACGACAGAAGATAGAAAGAGAATGAAAGTCATTCCCTATGCCTTGGCCATAGGTTCTATAAAGTATGTCATGCTGTATACCGGATCTATTGTATACCCTGCACTGATTTGGCAAGGGAGTACAATAGTGATCTAGGAGTAGATCACTAGACAGCGGTCAGAATTATCCTTAGTAAAATAAGGATATGTTTCTCGATTATGGACGTGACAAAAAGGGTTCGTCATAAAGGGTTACGTCGATGCAAGTTTTTGACACTGATTCAGATGATTCTAAGTCTCAATCTGGATACATATTGAAAGTCGGAGCAATTAGCTAGAGTAGCTCCGTGCAGAGCATTGTAGACATAGAATTTTGCAAAATACATACGGATCTGAATTTGGCAGGCCCGTTGACTAAATTTCTCTCACAAGTAAAACATGATCACTCTTTGGGTGTTAATCACATAGCGATGTGAACTAGATTATTGAATCTAATAAACCCTTTGGGTGTTAGTCACATGAAGATGTGAACCAATCACATAAAGATGTGAACTAGATTATTGACTCTAGTGCAAGTGGGAGACTGAAGGAAATATGCCCTAGAGGCAATAATAAAGTTATTATTTATTTCCTTATATCATGATAAATGTTTATTATTCATGCTAGAATTGTATTAACCGGAAACATAATACATGTGTGAATACATAGACAAACAGAGTGTCACTAGTATGCCTCTACTAGACTAGCTCGTTAATGAAAGATGGTTATGTTTCCTAACCATAAACAAAGATTTGTTATTTGATTAACGAGGTCACATCATTAGTTGAATGATCTGATTGACATGACCCATTCCATTAGCTTAGCACCCGATCGTTTAGTTTGTTGCTATTTGCTTTCTTCATGACTTATACATGTTCCTATGACTATGAGATTATGCAACTCCCGATTACGTAACTGGGTGATAATAAAGGAGTACTACAGGTGTCTCCAAAGGTAGATGTTGGGTTGGCGTATTTCGAGATTAGGATTTGTCACTCTGATTGTCGGAGAGGTATCTCTGGGCCCTCTCGGTAATGCACATCACATAAGCCTTGCAAGCATTGCAACTAATGAGTTAGTTGCGGGATGTTGTATTACGGAACGAGTAAAGAGACTTGCCGGTAACGAGATTGAACTAGGTATTGGATACCGACGATCGAATCTCGGGCAAGTAACATACCGATGACAAAGGGAACAACGTATGTTGTTATGTGGTCTGACCGATAAAAGATCTTCGTAGAATATGTAGGAACCAATATGGGCATCCAGGTCCCGCTATTGTTTATTGACCAGAGATGTGTCTCAGTCATGTCTACATTGTTCTCGAACCATAGGGTCCGCACACTTAATGTTACGATGACAGTTATTATGAGTTTATGCATTTTGATGCACCGAAGGTTGTTCGGAGTCCCGGATGTGATCATGGACATGACGAGGAGTCTCGAAATGGTCGAGACATAAAGATTGATATATTGGAAGCCTATGTTTGGACATCGGAAGTGTTCCGGGTGAAATCAGGATTTTACCGGATTACCGGGAGGTTACCGGAACCCCCCCGGGAGTCATATGGGCCTTATTGGGCTTTAGTGGAAAGGTGAAAGGGGCTGCCCATAGTGGGCTGCGCGCCTCCCCCCTCCCCTAGTCCTATTAGGACTAGGAGAGGTGGCCGGCCACCTCTCTCTCTCTTTCCCCCTTGGGAGTCCTATTTGGAATAGGATTGGGGGGGAAGTCCTACTCCCGGTAGGAGTAGGACTCCTCCTGCGCCTCCATAGGGCTGGCCGCACCCCTCCCCCTTGGCTCCTTTATATACGGAGGCAGGGGGCACCTCTAGACACACAAGTTGATCATTGTGATCGTTCCTTAGCCGTGTGCGGTGCCCCCTGCCACCATATTCCACCTCGATCATATCGTTGTAGTGCTTAGGCGAAGCCCTGCGTCGGTAATACATCAAGATCGTCACCACGCCGTCGTGCTGACAGAACTCCTCCCCGAAGCTTTGCTGGATCGGAGCCCGGGGATCGTCATCGAGCTGTATGTGTGCTAAGAACTCGGAGGTGCCGGAGTAACGGTGCTTGGATCGGTCGGATCGGGAAGAAGACGTACGACTACTTCCTCTATGTTGTGTCAACGCTTCCGTTGCGATCTACAAGGGTACGTAGATCATACTCTCCCCTCGTTACTATGCATCACCATGATCTTGCGTGCGCGTAGGAAATTTTTTGAAATTACTACGTTCCCCAACAATAAGGTCATCAAATGGTTTGCTGCGTTCTGATTGGTCCATGGGCATATCATACGGATCATGCATCAACCACCGTCGGATGCTTCGGGATCCAACGGCAGCCCTCATCACCCCTCACCCAACCACAACCCAACTACCCAAACCCTAACTCAGATCCCTGCTCTCTCCCCGATCCACTCCCGCCGCCGCGTCCACCCCGCCCCTTTTACCCAGACTGAGAGAGAGGCACCGCCGCAACAGAGAGAGGAGCGTCGCTGTGGCTGGCTTGCTCGCCGGCGTGTGTGTGCGTGCTTCGATGCACGACGCTCCGTCCTCCCGATTCCCCATCATCTCCCACCGCCGCCAACCACATCTTCGCCTCTGTCCTCCCATTGCTTGTCACCAGGCCTCCCTCTCCCCTCCTCATGGCTCCACAGCTGCCAGATCTGCCGCTCTCCGACCCCTCCATCCTCGAGGTCGACTGGATCCGCCCCTCCCACTACCCGAAGCTCGCCGCGACCTCTAGCCCGTGGCTAGGGTTTCGGCTTCGGCGCTGCGTCCATCGACGGCGTGTCTCAGGTGGCTCCTCTTCATTGCCCACCGTGCCCCTGGCGCCCTTTGCGCCTCCAGGATGGCGCCCCCATGGCTTGGTGCGCTCGCGCGTGTTGGCTGGACAGCGGCGACACCGAACTCCTCCGCTGCCCTCTGCACCAAGTGCGACGACGATGACCACCCCGACTGCGACTGCCTCCTCTTCGATACCACGTCTCTCTGCCCTCTGCTCTCTCCTCTCTGCTACGCCCGAAACACAGGCTACCTCCTCTTTTAGTGTGGAACTAAGGGAAGCAGAGAAAGGAAGGTTCGATTACTATTCAGTTTATTAGCCCAAATTTGATTGCATCAGCCATGTGTGCCATGAAATTAGCTCGATCTGAAGATAGTATGAGTAGGCATACTCTGTAGCTCCTAGTGTAGCTAGCTGGACTATGCAGCTATCATGTTTGAATTCAGATAGCGATTTCGTAGTTCCAAAAAATCAGGGATTCAATATAAATCTTAAAGGTGTTCTTATGTATTTGAGCGCTTGCTCTCCTTAGTATTGAGGGAGTCCTGGACTAGGGGGTCCTCGGACAGCCGGACTATATACTTTGGCCGGACTGTTGGACTATGAAGATACAAGATTGAAGACTTCGTCCCATGTCTGGATGTGACTCTCCTTTGCGTGGAAGGCAATCTTGGTGATTCGGATATGTAGATCTCCTCCCTTTAACCGACCCTGTGTAACCCTAGCCCCTCCGGTGTCTATGGAAACCAGAGGGTTTTAGTCCGTAGGACAACAACAATCATACCATAGGCTAGCTTCTAGGGTTTAGCCACTCTGATCTCATGGTAGATCAACTCTTGTAATACTCATATCATCAAGATCAATCAAGCAGGAAGTAGGGTATTACCTCCATCGAGAGGGCCCGAACCTGGGTAAACATTGTCTCCCCCGCCTCTTGTTACCATCCGCCTTAGACGCGCAGTTCGGGACCCCCTACTCGAGATCCGTGGGTTTTGACACCGACATTGGCGCTTTCATTGAGAGCTCCATTATGCCATCACGGTAAGGCCTGATGGCTCGCCTTGTTGTCAGGGACAACGTTACCTCTGGGGGAGCTCTGGCTGTAGGCCAAACTCTCCGATTAGGCGGCTTCGTCGTGACCGCCCCATCGGCCGTCGTGCCGACGATGACTTCTCGGGTCATCAAAAACAGCCTCCACGTCGGCTCGGGATTCACCGAGCAGATGGATCCAATGGAGCTCTCTTCTTTGAACGAGCACTTGGATCGCATCGCCTCCTTGGGAGTCGCTACGGACTATGATCGGATCGGGCTTATACCCAACCAATGGGAGATCAACTCTCTGCCGGTTACCCATCAGATAGCAGTGGTGGATGAGCGATGTAGCGATTCTTCCTCTATTTGAGGCCAAACTATGTCTAGATTCCCGAGCTCTCCGAGCCGGATACACGTCTATGGGAGGACATGGCCCAACCTTTGAACCTGGAATCGAACATCGGGCTAGTACAGTTGGGAAACGTCCCAAAGCCCGAACTATCAAGCTCGGAAACTCCTTTGGGTCTCAGACCGGGCCAGGGTTTGGACTTAAATCTACCCACCCACCCTCACATAAGTGATCTTTCCCATATTAGACAAGAGCCCCAAGAGACAGTACATCACTATTGGGCCAGATTCCTCCTTGCAATAAGCAAGGCGAAGGACTGTCACGAGGAAGACGCAATTTCATTCTTTTGCAAAAATTGCACGGACAAGGGAATCCTCAATGTCATAAGTCGCCGTGATATAACACACTTCGCTGAATTGGCGTCCATAGTACGGAAGTGCTATGCGATGGAAAGCACTTGGAAGTCCCAAACACAATTCTGGGATCCTCCGGCTCTAACTAAACCCTCTGTCTGAACTCAAAGGGTGTACTCTTGTAAGTCACCCAATCCAATTACAAAGAAGCGAAAACCCACTATAGGGCGTGGAACCGTATTGGAGGGATGGCTCAATGGGCCATGCAAAATTCACAGTACATCGGATACCATGCCAACACACAGCCTTAGAGCATGTTGGATACTCTGGCAGGTGGCCAGGAGCGGCGAGGACCTCCTCGTCAATAATAGCGCAGAGCACCCTCCCGCGGAAAATAACAATATAGTACTGACAGTCTTCGAGACTTTCGCCTCAAACAATAGGCGCAAGTGGGCACTTCGCAGCCTCGCCGAAGTTTGCCACGTTGCAACGATAAATCCATGGAACGACATGGCCATAACCTTCAATGCCAGTGACGAACCTCAATTCCGCAGAGCCCGAGCTCCAGCCACTTTGGTCCTAGTCCAATTGTGGATGGCTTCCAGCTTACTAAAGTACTCATGGACGGTGGCAGCGGATTAAACCTCGTCTATGAGGCGACTCTTCGAAAAATGGAAATAGACAAGAGCCGCATTGAGAAAAGCAGCACGACCTTCAGAGGAATCATCCCTAGTAGGGAGGCATGATGTCTACTACACAACCTTCTTCTTGTAGACGTTCTTGGGCCTCCAAGTGCAGAGGTTTGTAGGACAGTAGCAAAATTCCCTCAAGTGGATGACCTAAGGTTTATCAATCCGTAAGAGGCGTAGGATGAAGATGGTCTCTCTCAAGCAACCCTGCAACCAAATAACAAAGAGTCTCTTGTGTCCCCAACACACCCAATACAATGGTAAATTGTATAGGTGCACTAGTTCGGCGAAGAGATGGTGATACAAGTGGTATATGGATGGTAGATAAAGGTTTTTGTAATCTGAAAATATAAAAACAGTAAGGTAACTAATGATAAAAGTGAGCATAAACGGTATTGCAATGCGTTGAAACAAGGCCTAGGGTTCATACTTTCACTTATCAAGTCCACTCAACAATAATAACATAATTGGATCACATAACTATCCCTCAACATGCAACAAAGTGTCACTCCAAAGTCACTAATAGCGGAGAACAAACAAAGAGATTATGGTAGGGTACGAAACCACCTCAAAGTTATTATTTCCAATCAATCCGTTGGGCTATTCCTATAAGTGTCACAAACAGCCCTAGAGTTCGTACTAGAATAACACCTTAAGACACAAATCAACCAAAACCCTAATGTCACCTAGATACTCCAATGTCACCTCAAGTATCCGTGGGTATGATTATACGATATGCGTCACACAATCTCAGATTCATCTATTCAACCAACACATAGAACCTCAAAGAGTGCCCCAAAGTTTCTACCGAAGAATCACGACGAAAACGTGTGCCAACCCCTATGCATAGGTTCATGGGAGGAACCCGCAAGTTGATCACCAAAACATACATCAAGTGAATCACGTGATATCCCATTGTCACCACAGATACGCACGACAAGACATACATCAAGTGTTCTCAAATCTTTAAAGACTCAATCCGATAAGATAACTTCAAAGGGGAAACTAAATCCATTACAAGAGAGTAGAGGGGGGAGAAAATATCATAAGATCCAACTATAATAGCAAATCTCGCGATACATCAAGATCGTAACACCTCAAGAACACGAGAGAGAGAGAGATCAAACACATAGCTACTGGTACATGCCCTCAACCCCTAGGAAGAACTACTCCCTCCTCGTCATGGAGAGCACCAGGATGATGAAGATGGCCACCAGAGAGGGATTGCCCCCTCCGGCAGGGTGCCGAAATAGGTCTAGATTGGTTTTTGGTGGCTACAAAGACTTCTGGCAGCGGAATTCCCGATCTATTGTGCTCCCCGATCGTTTTAGGGTATATGGAGATATATAGGAGGAAGAAGTATGTCAGGGGAGCCACGAGGGGCCCACGAGGGTGGAGGGCGTGCCCAGGGGGGGTGGGCGTGCCCCCCTGCCTCGTGGATTCCTCGTTGATCCCCCGACGTGCACTCTAAGTCTTCTGGGTTGCTTCCGTTCCAAAAATAAGTTCCGTGAAGTTTCAGGTCAATTGGACTCTATTTGATTTTCCTTTTCTGTGATACTCTAAAACAAGGGAAAAAAAACAAAAACCGGCACTGGGCTTTGGGTTAATAGGTTAGTCCCAAAAATCATATAAAATAGCATATAAATGCATATAAAACATCCAAGGTTGGTAATATAATAGCATGGAACAATAAAAAATTATAGATACGTTGGAGACGTATCAGCATCCCCAAGCTTAATTCCTACTCGTCCTCGAGTAGGTAAATGATAAAAACAGAATTTTTTATGTGGAATGCTACCTAACATATTTATCCATGTAATTCTCTTAATTGTGGCAAGAATATTCAGATCCATAAGATTCAAGACAAAAGTTTAATATTGACATAAAAATAATAATACTTCAAGCATACTAACCAAGTAATCATGTCTTCTCAAAATAACATGGCCAAAGAAAGCCATCCCTACAAATCATATAGTCTGGCTATGCTCTATCTTCACCACACAAAATATTTAAATCATGCACAACCCCGATGACAAGCCAATCAATTATTTCATACTTTTGATGTTCTCAAACTTTTTCAATCTTCACGCAATACATGAGCGTGAGCCATGGACATAGCACTATAGGTGGAATAGAATGGTGGTTATGGAGAAGACAAAAAGGGAGAAGATAGTCTCACATCAACTAGGCGTATCAACGGGCTATGGAGACTCCCATCAATAGATATCAATGTGAGTGAGTAGGGATTGCCATGCAACGGATGCACTAGAGCTATAAATGTATGAAAGCTCAACAAAAGAAACTAGTGGGTGTGCATCCAACTCGCTTGCTCACGAAGACCTAGGGAATTTTGAGGAAGCCCATCTTTGGAATATACAAGCCAAGTTCTATAATGAAAAATTCCCACTAGTATATGAAAGTGATAACATAGGAGACTCTCTATCATTAATATCATGGTGCTACTTTGAAGCACAAGTGTGGTAAAAGGATAGTCGCATTGTCCCTTCTCTCTTTTTCTCTCATTTTTTTATTTGGGCCTTTTCTCTCTTTTTGGGCCTCTTTTTTTTCTTTTTTTATATATTTTTTTGTCCGGAGTCTCATCCCGACTTATGGGGGAATCATGGTCTCCATCATCCTTTCGTCACTGGGACAATGCTCTAATGATGATGATCATCACACTTTTATTTTCTTACAACTCAAGAATTACAACTCGATACTTAGAACAAAATATGATTCTATATGAATGCCTCCGGCGGTGTACCGGGATGTGCAATGACTCATGAGTGACATGTATGAAAGAATTATGAACGGTGGCTTTGCCACAAATACGATGTCAACTACATGATCATGCATAGCAATATGACAATGTTGGAGCATGTCATAATAAACGGAACGGTGGAAAGTTGCATGGCAATATACCTCGGTATGGCTATGGAAATGCCATGATAGGTAGGTATCGTGGATTTTTTGAGGAAGGTATATGGTGGGTTTATGGTACTGGCGAAAGTTGCGCGGTACTAGAGAGGCTAGCAATGGTGGAAGGGTGAGAGTGCATATAATCCATGGACTCAACATTAGTCATAAAGAACTCACATACTTATTGCAAAAAATCTATTAGTTATCGAAACAAAGTACTACGCGCATGCTCCTAGGGGGATAGATTGGTAGGAAAAGACCATCACTCATCCCCAACCGCCACTCATAAGGAAGACAATCAATAAATAAATCATGCTCTGACTTCATCACATAACGATTCACCATACGTGCATGCTACGGGAATCACAAACTTTAACACAAGTATCTCTCAAATTCACAACTACTAAACTAGCATGACTCTAATATTACCATCTCCATATCTCAAAACAATCATCAAGTATCAAACTTCTCATAGTATTCAATGCACTTTATATGATAGTTTTTATTATATCCCTCTTGGATGCCCATCATATTAGGACTAGTTTTATAACCAAAGCAAACTACCATGCTGTTATAAAGACTCTCAAAATAATATAAGTGAAGCACGAGAGTTCATTTATTTCTACAAAATAAAACCACCACCGTGCTCTAAAAAGATATAAGTGAAGCACTAGAGCAAATGACAAACTACTCCGAAAGATATAAGTGAAGATCAATGAGTAGTCGAATAATTATGCAACTATGTGAAGACTCTCTAACATTTAATAATTTCAGATCTTGGTATTTTATTCAAACATCAAGAAAAACAAAATGAAATAAAATGACGCTCCAAGCAAAACACATATCATGTGGTGAGTAAAAATATAGCTCCTAGTAAAGTTACCGATGAACGAAGACGAAAGAGGGGATGCCTTCCAGGGCATCCCCAAGCTTAGGCTTTTGGTTGTCCTTGAATATTACCTTGGGGTGCCTTGGGAATACCCAAGCTTAGGCTCTTTCCACTCCTTATTCCATAGTCCATCGAATCTTTACCCAAAACTTGAAAACTTCACAACACAAAACTTAACAGAAAAATCGTAAGCTCCGTTAGTATAAGAAAACAAAACACCACTTCAAGGTACTGTAATGAACTCATTCTTTATTTATATTGGTGTTAAAACTATTGTATTCCAACTTATCTATGGTTCATACCCTCCGATACTTCTCATAAATTCATCAAAATAAGCAAACAACACATAGAAAACAGAATCTGTCAAAAAACAGAACAGTCTGTAGTAATCTGTAACTAATGCAAACTTCTGGAACTCCAAAAATTCTAAAATAAATTTCTGGACGTGAGAAATTTATCTATTAATAATCTGCAAAAAGAATTAACTAAATATCACTCTCCAATAAAAAATGGCAGCAATTCTCATGAGCGCTAAAGTTTCTGTTTTTTACAGCATGATCAACAAGACTTTCCCCAAGTCTTCCCAACGGTTCTACTTGGCACAAACACTAACTAAAACATAAAAACTCTATAATAACATAGGATATATAAATTATTTATTTATAAACAGGAACAAAAAGCAAGGAACAAAAATAAAATTAGGTTGCCTCCCAACAAGCGCTATCGTTTAACGCCCCTAGCTAGGCATGATGATTTCAACGATGCTCACATGAAAGATAAGTATTGAAACATAAAGAGAGCATCATGAAGAATATTACTAGCACATTTAAGTCTAACGCACTTCCTATGCATAGGGATTTTGTGACCAAACAACTTGTGGGAACAAGAATCAACTAGCATAGGAAGGTAAAACAAGCATAGCTTCAAAGCTTTAAGCACATAGAGAGGAAACATGATATTATTGCAATTCCTACAAGCATATGTTCCTCCCTCATAATAATTTTCAGTAGCATCATGAATGAATTAAACAATATAACCAGCACATAAAGCACTATTTTCATGATGCACAAGCATATAATTTTTATTACTCTCCACATAAGCAAACTTCTTCTCATGAATAGTAGTGGGAGCAACCTCAACAAAATAACTATCATGTGAGGCATAATCCAATTGAAAACTAAAATCATGATGAAGAGTTTCATGGATATCATTATTCTTTATAGCATACAAGTCATCAAAATAATCATCATATATAGCAACTTTGTTCTCATAATCAATTGGAACCTCTTCCGGAATAGTGGATTCATCACAAAATAAAGTCATGACCTCTCCAAATCCACTTTCATCAATATTATCATCATAAATAGGAGGCATGCTTTCATCATAATAAATTTTCTCATCAAAGCTTGGGGGACAAAAAATATCATCTTCATCAAACATAGCTTCCCCAAGCTTGTGGCTTTGCATATCATTAGCATCATGGATATTCAAGGAATTCATACTAACAACATTGCAACCATGATCATCATTCAAATATTTAGTGCCAAACATTCAAATGCATTATTCTTCTATCACTTGAGCACAATTACACTTACCATCATACTCACGAAAGATATTAAAAATATGAAGCGTATGAGGTAAACTCAATTCCATTTTTTAGTTTCCTTTTATAAACTAAATTAGTGCTAAAACAAGAAACAAAATGATTTGATTGCAAGATCTAAAGATATACCATCAAGCACTCACCTCCCCGGCAACAATGCTAGAAAAGAGCTTGATGTCTACTACACAACCTTCTTCTTGTAGACGTTGTTGGGCTTCCAAGTGCAGAGGTTTGTAGGTCAGTAGCAAATTTCCCTCAAGTGGATGACCTAAGGTTTATCAATCCGTAGGAGGCATAGGATGAAGATGGTCTCTCTCAAGCAACCCTGCAACCAAATAACAAAGAGTCTCTTGTGTCCCCAACACACCCAATACAATGGTAAATTGTATAGGTGCACTAGTTTGGCGAAGAGATGGTGATACAAGTGGTATATGGATGGTAGATAAATGTTTTTGTAATCAGAAAATATAAAAACAGCAAGGTAACTAATGATAAAAGTGAGCGTAAACGGTATTGCAATGCGTTGAAACAAGGCCTAGGGTTCATAATTTCACTAGTGCAAGTCCTCTCAACAATAATAACATAATTGGATCACATAACTATCCCTCAACATGCAACAAAGAGTCACTCCAAAGTAAATAATAGCAGAGAACAAACGAAGAGATTATGGTAGGGTACGAAACCAGCTCAAAGTTATTCTTTCCAATCAATCTGTTGGTCTATTCCTATAAGTGTCATAAACAGCCCTAGATTTCGTACTAGAATAACACCTTAAGACACAAATCAACCAAAACCCTAATGTCACCTAGATACTCCAATGTCACCTCAAGTATCCATGGGTATGATTATACGATATGCATCACACAATCTCAGATTCATCTATTCATCCAACACATAGAACCTCAAAGAGTGCCCAAAAGTTTCTACCAGAGAATCACGACGAAAACGTGTGCCAACCCCTATGCATAGGTTCATGGGCGGAACCCGCAAGTTGATCACCAAAACATACATCAAGTGAATCACGTGATATCCCATTGTCACCATAGATACACACGGCAAGACATACATCAAGTGTTCTCAAATCTTTAAAGACTCAATCCAATAAGATAACTTCAAAGGGGAAACTCAATCCATTACAAGAGAGTAGTGGGGGGAGAAAACATCATAAGATCCAACTGTAATAGCAAAGCTCGCGATACATCAAGATCGTATCACCTCAAGAACACGAGACAGAGAGAGATCAAACACATAGCTACTGGTACATACCCTCAGCCCCGAGGGAGAACTACTCCCTCCTCGTCATGGAGAGCACTAGGATGATAAAGATGGCCACCGGAGAGGGATTGCCCCCTTCGGCAGGGTGCCAGAACAGGTCTAGATTGGTTTTTGGTGGCTATGGAGGCTTCTGGCGGCGGAACTCCCGATTTAATGTGCTCCCCGATCGTTTTAGGGTATATGGAGATATATAGGAGGAAGAAGTACGTCATGGGAGCCACGAGGGGCCCACGAGGGTGGAGGGCACGTCGAGGGGGGTGGCACGCCCCCTGCCTCGTGGCTCCCTCGTTGATCCCCCGTTGTGCACTCCAAGTCTTCTAGGTTGCTTCAGTTCCAAAAATAAGTTCCGTGAAGTTTCAGGTCAATTGGACTCCGTTTGATTTTCCTTTTTTGCGATACTCTAAAACAAGGAAAAAAACAGAAACTAGCACTGGGCTCTGGGTTAATAGGTTAGCCCCAAAAATCATATAAATGCATATAAAACATCCAAGGTTGATAATATAATAGCATGGAACAATAAAAAATTATAGATACGTTGGAGACATATCAAGGCATGATGTGCGGGAAAAATCTCACTAGATGTGGTATTCGGCATGCCAGAGAATTACAGGTCCAAAGAAATCACATTCCAAGTGGCCCCGTTTAGTAGCGGATACCATGCCCTTTTAGGGCGAGAGGCATTCACGATCTTCCAAGCTATACCCCATTACGGGTACATGAAGCTCAAGATGCCCGGGCCCAATGGAATCATCACTCTAGCTAGTGATCCGGACATAGCACTCCGCGCCGAAAACAGAACCGCCGCACTGGCTCTCGAAGCGTTATCCGAAGCCCTCGCGACCGAAGAACTAATTGCGTTGCGCTCTATAGTGGACAGGGACGACATCATACTCGACAAAAGACCCAAGTCCACCTCTTTTAAACCAACAGACGAAATAGTCAAATTCCAGGTCCACCCGACGGACCCTTCAAAAACAGCATCCATCGGGGCACAGTTGAACCCCACAACAGACGCCGCACTGCGGGAGTTCTTACGCGAGAATTGGGACATCTTTGCCTAGCATCCTTCAGATATGCCAGGCATCCCACGTAGGCTGGTTGAGCATAACCTAAACATTCTAAAGGGATACAAGCCGGTCAAGCAAACTCTTCGGCGTTTCTCCGAACCCAAGCGACAAGGCATGGGAGAAGAACTAGCCAACTTACTCGAGGACGGATTCATTAGAGAAATAAAACATCCAGACTGGATAGCAAACCTGGTGATGCTACCAAAGAAGGACAAATCCTGGCGCCTATGTGTTGATTTTAAGGACCTTAACAAGGCTTGCCCCAAGGATCGCTTCCCCCTCCCCCGCATCGATCAACTTATCGATGCTACCGCGGGACATGACACGTTGTGTTTCCTCGACGCATACTCCGGATACCATCAAATCAATATGGCGGAGCCCGATCAAGATGCAACAACATTCATTACTCCATACGGCCCCTTCTGTTTCAACACCATGCCTTTCGGGCTCCAAAATGCCGGTGCGACCTATCAACACATGATTCAGACATGCCTAGAAGCACAAATCGGCAAAACAGTGGAGGCATACGTAGAGGATGTGGTAATTAAAACCAGACACGTCGAATCTTTGATAGACGACTTGAGGCTCATGTCCGACAATCTCCGAGCATATGACACTAAGCTCAATCTAGAAAAATGTGTTTTTGGCGTACCAGCCGGAAAGCTCTTGGGCTTCATCATTTCCAACAAAGGAATTGAAGCGAATTTGGCTAAAATCCAAGCTCTGTCACAGTTGGCTATCCCAACAAACCTCAAGGAAATCCAGAAATTAACTGGATGCATGGCTGCCTTAAGCCGATTTATCTCCCTATTGGGAGAAATGGCATTACCTCTTTATCGCCTTCTTCGGCACACCGAACACTTCGAGTGGACGGACGCAGCTACGGCCGGATTGGAAGAAATAGAAGTTGCCTTGGCTAGCAACCCAATCTTGGCGGACATAAGTTCCCGCTTCAAAAGCCGGTATACTACGTATCTACTGTCCTCACTCCATGCAAATCCCGATACCCACATTATCAAAAGATAGCATACGTGGTCTTCATGGAATCTCGAAAACTACGACACTACTTTCAAGAGTGTTCAATTATGGTGGCCTCCGAGGTTCCACTCAATGACATTATAAACAACCGCGATGCCATGAGCCGGATTGCTAAATGGGCTATTGAGCTCCTCCCATTCGACATATCATACAAGCAACGGCGAGCCATTAAGTCACAAGTACTGGCCGATTTCTTCGCTGAATGGACAGGAGCCGAACTCCCTAAAGAATACGACGCGTAATCCAATTGGATCATGCACTTCGACGACTCTAAAATGCTGGCAGGTCTGGGGGCAGGCGTCGTCCTGACATCCCCAATCGGAGATACAGTCCAATACGTACTCAAAATATTATACACAGACTCCAACAACGCAGCCGAATATGAGGCCCTGTTGCATGGTCTCCGGATGGCAGTCTCCATGGGCATTCAACGCCTAGAGGTGCGTGGGGATTCGAACCTCGCAATATCCCAGATAAATGGAGATTTTGATGCCAAGGACCCAAAAATGGTGGCTTATCGCAATGCCATCCTCAAAATGTCAGCTCAATTCGAGGGGCTCGAATTCCACCATGTGGTCCGAGAAAACAATCAAGCGGCGGATATCCTCGCCCGAATCGGTGCTAAGAGCGACCCTATCCCACCTAATATTTTCTTGGAAAGGCTGTTTAAGCCATCTGTTGTGTGGGAAGGGGAGACCGACAACAACAGTTCGGATCCGGCCACAACACCAGCCCCCGAACACTCTGACATAATCGGAGGCTCCGCCACCGAGATAACACCTTTGGCCCACGTGATTGTGGCTGTCATTGCCCTGTCGACAGAACTCTTCTTGGCTTACCCAAATAGGCAAGAACTCCCGGAGGACCAAAATGAGGAACGTTGCATTGTCCGGCGGTCTGAAGCCTACAAGGTCCACGAGGGAGAGCTTTATAAGAAAAGCGCTACCGGAGTACTGCAAAGGTGCATCTCCGAGGAGGAAGGAAGACAACTTTTGGCAGAAATTCATGCTAGAATCGGCGGCATCACCCCGCAGCTCGGGCCCTTGTAAGTAAGGCCTTCCTTACAGGTTTCTACTGGTCGACAGCTCGAGCAGATGCACAAGACCTCGTTCAACATTACGTCGGTTGCCAGCTCTTTGCAAACCAAAGCCATATGCCACCTACCGCTCTCCAAACAATCCCCATTACTTGGCCCTTTGCGGTCTGGGGGCTTGATATGGTCGAACCCCTTAAAGGAGGAAGCCATAAGAAAAAGTACCTATTGGTCATGGTGGATAAATTCACCAAATGGATAGAGGCCAAACCAGTTAAAACGGCCGAATCCAGACCAGTGATAGATTTCATATCCGGGGTTGTACACCGCTATGGTGTCCCCCACAGTATCATCACCGATAACAACTCAAACTTTACAGCCGATGTGGTAAAAACTTGGTGCAGCAAAATGGGCATTAAACTCGATTATGCATCCGTCTATCACCCTCAAACTAACAGTCAAGTCGAACGAGCAAATGGTCTTATAATGAGCGGCATTAAACCCAGACTGGTGCGGTCCTTGAAGGAATCATATACGCATTGGGTCGAGGAACTCGACTCCGTACTATGGGGGCTGCCGACCACGCCAAATCGCACTACCGGATACACACCTTTCTTTATGGTGTAAGACGCAGAGGCGGTACTACCCATGCGACATCATTCATGTCTCACCTCGCGTGCGCATGTACGAAGAGAAAGAAGTCCAGCTAGATCGGCAGGATAGTTTGGACGCCCTGGAGGAGGAGCGTGATGTGGCAAAAGCCCGATCCACATTCTATCAACGACAGGCTCGACGATATCAAAGCAGAGAAGTACGTGCCAAAACTTGTAATGTTGGCAAACTCGTTCTACGCCTACCAGAGAAGAAAAAGGACAAGCTCAAACCCAAATGGGAAGGTCCCTTCATTATTGACAAAGTTCTGACCGGTGGAGCGTACCGTCTGCGGGGTGCATCGAACAATCGACTCGTGCCAAACCCATGGAACGCGGCCAGACTCCGAAGGTTCTACGCCTAGCGCCGGACTCTGTGTTCGTCTCCTTACCTTCGTCAATTTATATATATATATATGTGTGTTATCTATATTTTTCTTTCTTTCTTCCTTTTCTTCGCGGCCTTCAAAGTTTAAATTGTGTCTTGATTGCACAATGTGTACGCGCTAAGCGCGCTCATTATGATCCGGGCTCTATGCCTGCCGCACATGTGTTATTTTTACACATGCACCTTTTCTGTGCCATTATATGCATCGATATGACTTAAGTTTTGGCCAAGCTGGGTTGCCTGGCTCTTGTGTTTATGCCCTACGTTCCCGTTAATTCGGCTAGGGCATAAGGGGAGCACCTCTGCGATTGTTACTGCCGGGTCAGCCGGACGTGTACCTCAGACTAGGTGAAGCCGAAAGCTAGCGTTCTTAAGGGAATATTCGGTCGGCGAACAAAGGATGACTTTTTTACTTATTAGAATACATACTGAGGGAGTCCTGGATTAGGGGGTCTCCGGATAGCCGGACTGTTGGACTATGAAGATACAAGATTGAATACTTCGTCCCGTGTCCGGATGGGACTTTCCTTGGCGTGGAAGGCAAGCTTGGCAATACGGATATGTAGATCTCCTCCCTTGTAACCGACTCTGGGTAACCCTAGCCCCCTCCAGTGTCTATATAAACCGGACGGTTTAGTCCATAGGACAACAGACGATCATACCATAGGCTAGCTTCTAGGGTTTAGCCTCTACGATCTCGTGGTAGATCAACTCTTGTAATACTCATATCATCAAGAACAATAAAGCATGACATAGGGTATTACCTCCATCAAGAGGGCCCGAACCTGGGTAAACATCGTGTCCCCTGCCTCCTGTTACCATCTGCCTTAGACGCACAGTTCGGGACCCCCTACCCGAGATCCGCCGGTTTTGACACTGACATTGGTGCTTTCATTGAGAGTTCCACTGTGTCGTCACCGTAAGGCTTGATGGCTCCTTCGATCATCGGTAGCGATGCGGTCCAGGGTGAGGTTTTCCTCCCCGGACAGATCTTCGTATTCGGTGGCTTCGCACTATGGGCCAATTCGCTTGGCCATCTGGAGCAGATCGAGAGCTACGCCCCTGGCCATCAGGTCAGATTCGTAAACTTAAACTACACTGCTGACATCCGCGGAGACTTGATCTTCAACGGATTCGAGCCCATGCCAGGTGCGCCGCATCGTCACGATGAGCATGACGTAATTCTGCCGTCGGACAGTATTCGGGAGATCGCATCTGCAACTACTCCGGCTGTCAATTCGGAGAAAATTGCGCCATCCGAGAGCGGAGGGATAGACCCCGCCATGGAGGCCGCACTCTCAGTGGCGATAGAGTCGGATACTGACTTCACCCCTTACGAGAGTCGTGTCGCCGAACCACTGGACTCGTCTCCGGCCACGGACTCTGGGCCGCCTGCATCCGTGCCCATCGAATCCGACTGGGCGCCGATCATGGAGTTCACCTCCGCGGATATGTTTCGGCACTCGCCTTTCGGAGATGTGCTAAATTCGTTAAGGTCTCTCTCCTTGTCGGGAGAGCCTTGGCCGAACTATGTCCGGCTAGAATGGGATGCGGACGACGAAGAAATTCGCTCCCCACCCACCACCCACTTAGTAGCCACTGTCGACGATTTAACCGACATGCTCGACTTCGACTCCGAAGACATCGACGGTATGGACGACGATGCAGGAGACGAACAGGAACCACCGCCCACAGGGCGCTGGACCGCCACCTCATCATATGATATTTACATGGTGGACACTCCCAAAGAAGGAAATGGCAACGAGACAGCGGAGGATGACCCCTCCAATAAGCAATCCAAGCGTCGACATCAGTGGCGCCGCTCTAAGTCCCGCCACAGCAAAAGTAGTGATACCGGCACAGGAGATAATAAAACTCCAGATAGTGCCCAAGACAACCACAACCCCCTCGAGTACAATGTAGAGCGAGAGGATGAACAAGCTAGCCCTCTAGAGCAGGCGGCAGATGGAGAACCGGAGGAGGACAATTATATGCCTCTCTCCGAAGACGAGGTGAGCCTCGGCGACGAAGAATTTATCGTGCCTGAGGATCCCGTCGAGAAGGAGTGCTTCAAGCGCCGGCTTATGGCCACATCAAATAGCCTAAAGAAAAAGCAACAACAGCTTCAAGCTGATCAAGACTTGCTAGCAGACAGATGGACCGAAGTCCTTGCGGTCAAGGAATACGAACTTGAGTGCCCCTCCAAGAGTTACCCAAAACGCAGGTTGCTACCTCACCTAGAGGAGGAAGCATTGAAACCTCCATCACCAATGTACAATGCGGCTGACCGAGCCAGAAAGGTGTTTCAGCCTGAAGTTCAGCCTGGACCCCGCCGCCACTCAATCAAAAATACCAAGGCCCGGGGCAACACACGGGACCTGCGAGACGTATTGGACAGCAGGGCAAAACTCGCAAGGTCAATATACGGGTCACGGGCGCGTGCGCCAACACGGGACGATGATCGTCGCGCCGGATACACCAAAGGTAAATCCGGCCGGGCCAAATACAGCAGACAAGACTCATATGAACTGCGTCGTGATATAGCCCAGCATAGAGGCGTCGCACACCCCCTATGATTCACTGATGAAGTTATGGATCACCAATTCCCGGAGGGTTTTAAACCCGTTAATATTGAATCGTATGATGGTACAACAGATCCCGCTGTATGGATCGGGGATTTCCTCCTTCACATCCACATGGCTCGCGGTGACGATCTACATGCCATCAAGTACCTCCCACTAAAACTCAAAGGACCGGCTCGGCATTGGCTGAATAGCTTGCCAGCAGACTCCGTCAGCAGTTGGGAAGATTTGGAAGACGCATTCCTTGACAACTTCCAGGGCACTTATGTGCGACCACCGGATGCTGATGACTTGAGCCATATAACTCAGCAGCCAGGGGAATAGGCCAGGCAATTCTGGACACGGTTCCAGACCAAGAAAAACCAAATCGTCGACTGTCCGGATGCAAAGGCCCTAGCGGCATTCAAGCTTAACATCCGCGACGAGTGGCTTGTCCGCCACCTTGGCTAGGAGAAGCCGAAGTCTATGGCAGCACTCACGACACTCATGAACTGCTTTTGCGCGGGCGAGGATAGCTGGCTGGCTCACAGCAACAACACATCAAGGAATCCGGGCGCTCCAGATACCAAAGATGCCAACGGCAGACCGCGTTGTAACAGACCAAAGCACCGCAACAACGGCGATAACACCGATGATACGACAGTCATTGCCGGATTCAGAGGCTCTAGATCCGGTTACCGGAAAAAGCCATTTAAAATAAGTACTCCGGCTCCGTCCAGTTTGGATCGCATACTGGATCGCTCGTGTCAAATCCACGGCACCCCCGACAAGCCAGCCAATCAAACCAACAGAGAATGCTGGGTGTTCAAGCAGGCCGGAAGTTAAATACCGAAAGCAAGGACAAGGGGCTGCATAGTGATGACGAGGAAGAGCCCCGGCCACCGAACACGGGAGGACAGAAGGGGTTCCCCCCAGAAGTGAAGACGGTGAACATGATATACGCAACCCACATTCCCAAGAGGGAGCGGAAGCGTCCACTAAGGGACGTCTATGCGATGGAGCCCGTCGCCCCAAAGTTCAACCCATGGTCCGCTTGTCTAATCACCTTTGATCGCAGGGACCACCCCACTAGTATCCGTCATGGTGGATCCGCCGCACTGGTCCTAGACCCCATCATCGACGGATTTCACCTCACTCGAGTCCTTATGGACAGCGGCAGCAGCATGAACCTGCTCTATCAGGATATAGTGCGAAAAATGGGTATCGATCCCTCGAGGATCAAACCCACCAAAACCACCTTTAAGGGCGTCATCCCAGGTGTAGAGGCCCATTGCACGGGCTCAATCACACTGGAAGTGGTCTTCCGATCACCGAACAACTTCCGAAGCAAGGAGTTAATCTTCGATCTTGTCTCGTTTCGCAGTGGCTATCACGCACTGCTCGGGCGAACCGCATTTGCAAAATTCAGTGCAGTACTGCATTACGCATACCTCAAGCTCAAGATGCCAGGACCTAGGGGGGGTCATAACAGTGAACGGAAACACAGAACGCTCGCTCCGCATGGAGGAGCACACCACGGCCCTCGTAGCAGAAGCACAAAGCAGCCTTTTAAGGCAAACCACCAATTCGGCGATACAGCCCCCGGACACCTTCAAGCGACTCTGGAGTAAGCTGCAACAGGATCGCCTGGCACGCGCAGAGCTCGCCTAGAAATTCGGCCCCCGTCCCAGTCCCGGTCAAGCGACGAAATCCGTGCCGCGCGTACATAATTACGCACTGAAAATACCATGGACATAGGCGGGGGCACGATTAGGGCACGTCCAGCAATGCGGCTTAACCTCCCTAGGGGCTGTATACCTTTATCATTTTTTTCTCTTTCAGGACCTAACTCTCTGGAAGCCCTTTACGGCAGTACGATTGCTAGACACATTACGAGAATGAACAACCAAGGCGGCAAGAAGCTAAGATGTACACGGGAACCCTCAGGTGGTCTCTAATATTATTCGATATACCCGCTTTCTACTATCCATACACAGCTTGCCCTTGGATAGGACATGTCAAATAGTCCCACTTTCTGCTTATTGCACTACTTGTACCAATACGCTTCGACGTATTATTTAAATAACAATGCATAGCATTAGTCTATTATTGCATTATTCATCCCCTTTTTTCTTATACGCCCATTCATGACAATCCGCACCCGTACATTCGGGTACGGTCAGTACGCCAGGGGCTTTCGTTTACCCCATAATACGGCGCGAGAAGTCCGAACACTTTCGACAGTGCGGCACCCCAAACTTATAGCACTATATGCATCAGCTCCGAATCATGTCTTGGGCCAATACTTGGGTTTGCCCGGCTCCCATGCTTTGGTACCTTACGTTCCGCTATATCAGTTAAGGTAGCGGTGGGAGAACTACTGCGATTGTGTCCCAGTTCTTCCGGACGAGCACCCCAGTACAGAAAGCCGAAAACTGACTGTCATGATAAGGTGAGAGACTGGTCGCTGTTCGAGAGGTCTCAAGTCCTTAAAGACTTTTTCCGCTTCGGGCGAAGAGTCGGCCTTGCCCGGCTTAGGCGTGTATAGCGCCCCAAATTCGGCCTTCCAAATACTAGGGGCTTCGCCAAAGTTTAAAATTGTAGACTTCTATGGCTAAGTGAGAGTGATAAAGCCTTATAGTCCGATTGCCTGGTTCGTTGCGCTAAACACCTCCCTTGAAGGACCCAAAATTGGGGTAAAGAGTGCTCAGGTTTATCCCGAACACCCTAGTACTAGTTACATGGGGGCAGAAGCCGACGACTGGCCAGCTCTCAGATGTTATAAACGGCCGCATAGAAGGTAATATTTTAAATTAAAAAAAGCGTTGCATAGCGCAGATGAACTTGTTTCACTTTATAGGATCACATGAGCATGTTCATTCAAAAATTACATCCCTGGCACATTCATATGCCACAAGGCGGGAACCCTTCAGGACACTCTCATAATACATCTCGGGGCAGCGATGCTCCTTGCCCTCCAGCGGCCCCTCCTTCACCAGCTTCACGGCGTCCAGCTTCTCCCAGTGCACCTTCGCCCGGGCAAAAGCCCTGTGCGCACCCTCGATGCAGACGGATCGCTTTATGACTTCAAGCCATGGGCAGGCCTCCACAAGCCGCCTCACCAGACTGAAGTAGCTGCTGGACAGGGGCTCGCCAGGCCACATCCGGACTATAAGACCTGTTTGGCCGCCTTGTGAAGCTCGACCAATTGCTTCAGCTGGTCACTCAAGGGAATTGGGTGTTCGGTCCCAGTATACTGAGACCAGAATTTTTTTTCCGTCGAGGTCCCCTCCCGAGCTCGGTAAAACTCTGAGGCATCCAGTACACTGCGGGAAATATCTGCAAACGCTCCTGGAGAGCTACGAACTCGGGTAAGTAAAAGGAATGTTTCCTCCACATGCTTGCTTTACATAATGAATGCCTTACCCGCTGCTATCTTCTTGACCGCATCAATCTCCTGGAGGGCCTTATGGGCTTCAGCCTTGGCGCTTCGGGCGCTTTCAAGCGCCTGCACGAGCTAGGACTCTCGCGTCTTAGAGTCAAGCTCCAAGGACTCATGTTTTTTGGCGAGAGCCTCGAGCTCTTGCCGCACCTCGCCCACTTCGGCTTCTTGCTTCTCCCGCTCGATGCGCTCCTTGGCTGCTTTGTCTTCGGCCTCGGACAGCGCCTTCTTCAGGGTCGCCACTTCGGTCGTGGCCCCTGGCAAATTCATGATGATCCTATTATTTTACAACCGAACTTATTTTTAAAAGCATACACAAGGTATTGCTTACCGTTGTTCTCCTCGAGCTGCCTCTTGGTAAGGCCGAGCTCGTTCTCGGACCGCTCCAGGTCCTGCTTCAGTGTAGAGACCTCCGCAGTACGTGCGGCAGTGGCCAGCAGTGAAGCCTGCACATACACATAGATATATTCTGATTAGACTCCTGAATCATTATTTGATCCTCTATTCGGCCTTTCTTCTCGAACGCCGAACAGAGCATCAGGGGCTACTATCTATGCGGTAATATTTTCTTATATTTTGATTGTTTACCTCAAAGCCTGTTAGGAGGCTGGCGCCAGCTTCGGTCAGTCCATTTTTGGTGGACTGAACTTTCTCGATCACCGCACTCATGATAGTGCGGTGCTCTTCGTCGATGGAAGCACTGCGAAGCGCTTCCAACAAGTTGTCCGGTGCCTCCGGATGGACAGAGGACACCGGCACGGGCGGCTGGCCCCCCTTAACAGGGGATCGTCTACCGGTGTCCGGAACCATCGAAGGTTCCGACGCAGTGTTCGGCTGGGGGCCGAACTCGGAGCCCGTGAGAGTTTTGCTCCCTTTGCGCCCAGGGTCCGGGAGGTCATCTCGAGGCGCCCCCAGGACCACCTCCCCTCGGCTCGGTGCCTTTCGAGACAACACCTCAACATTGTCCATAGGGAGAGGAGTGGAGGCTGTCGGAAGAGAACCACTGTTCATATCCGACGAGTCCAATGAACCGCTCGACGAAGATACGTCGAGATGAGCTCGGGATGGACTGCATAATCATGTTCGGCATGAGGAGAAGCAATGCAATAAAACATACCATGAATTACTATGGTGTCTGTATACTTACGACTTCGCCAGGGGCTTGACCCTGGGTAGCCACTCGTCGCCGCTGTAGGCGGCCGTCATGGAGCAGTCCGGAGGTAGGGTCCTTCCCTTCTTGGACCCTTCGGCCTCCCCGGTTGGGCCGGCCTTCCTTTTCTTGTCTCCCCCGGCGGGGGGGAGAACTTTCCTCTTCCTCCTCCTCATTTTCATGGGAGGAGGGTACGTCGGAGTCATCGGACGATGAGTCCGATACAACCTTGCATCGCAGACCCTTTCGGGTCCCCGTGGCCTTCTTACTGGTCTTCTTTGCCAGCACCTCGTAAGGTGCCGGAGCGAGCATCTCCGTTAGGAGAGCATCTGTAGGATCTTCAGGCAGGGGGGCTGGGCAATCGAGCTCCTCCGCTGTCTTTATCCAGTCCTGTTAATGACATGGAAGCTTAGATCCCGCACATGATTTAGCTGGGGCAAATAAATACCCTATGAGATATCAAAACTTACCGGATTGGCACGGCGCTTTGCGCTGAGTCCGTGGTCCTCGGTGAGGGAAGGAGGTACCTCGGCACCCTTGAACATCACCCTCCAAACGTCCTTGTGCATCGTGTCGTAGAGCTCTCGCAGCGTCTGTTGCTTGGCCGGGTCGAACTCCTACAAATTGAATGCCCGTCGTTGACACAGGAGAATCCGGCGGAAGAGCATGACCTAGACCACGTTGACGAGCTTGATTTTCTTGCTCATCATGTTCCTGATGCAGGTCTGGAGTCCGGTCAGCTCTATCGAAGAACCCCAGGACAGGCCCTTCTCTTTCCAGGAAGTGAGCCACGTGGGGATACCAGATCAAAATTTGGGGGCCGCCACCCAGTTGGTGTCGCGCGGCTCGGTGATGTACAACCACCCCGATTGCCACCCCTTTATGGTCTCCATGTAGGAGCCTTCGAGACAGGTGACGTTAGGCATTTTTCCCACCATGGCGCCTCCGCGCTCTTCTTGCTGGCCAACCACCACCTTTGGTTTGACATTGAAGGTCTTCACCCACAGGACGAAATGGGGCCTGATGTGGAGGAAGGCCTCGCACATGATGATAAATGCTGAGATGTTGAGGATGAAATTGGGGGCTAGATCATGAAAATCCAGCTCGTAGTAGAACATGAGCCTGCGGACAAACGGGTGGAGAGGAAATCCCAGTCCGCGGACGAAGTGGGTAAGAAAAACCACCCTCTCATGGGGTTCGGGCATAGGGATGATCTGCCCTGCATCTGGCAGCCGGTGCGCGATATCCGCAGCCAGATATTCGGCTTCCCGTAACTTTGTGATGTTCTCCTTCGTGACGGAGGAGACCATCCACTTGCTTCCCGCTCCGGACATGCTTGGAGTGGTTTGAGAAGAAAGACGCGAACTTGGGCGCTGGAGCTCGAGTGCGCGGGAATGGGTAAGCAAGGAGGAAGAAGGCGTGCGTGAAAAGAGTGAATCCTAATCCCTTTATAAGGGCAGAAGAGGCGATGCGCCTCCCCACTTGCCTGGTAAAATCGCTTATTCCCCAAGCTCCGTAATTGATGGCACGGTTGGGTTACCCACGTCCGTATTGATGAGAATCCCGTGATAGGGGGACACGATCTCTGCTTTGACAAGACGTCTCAAGAAAATCACCTCACGATATGTGCAGTGCCGGTTGAGAAAAACGATTCGAATAGTGACCGGGCCATGACATGATGTCATGTTGCTAAACATGTCAGCAGGTTAAATTTGTGGAAATATTATTCTCTCTACGATGGTATGTGGAACTTGTTTTGCAGAGCCGGACACTATCCTTGTGTTCAAAATCTTCCATGGAGTATTCGGAGGAGGAACCCTCCTTGCAATGCCGAAGACAAAACTGCGCGCCGGACTCATCGTCATTGAAGCCTGGTTCAGGGGCTACTGAGGGAGTCCTGGATTAGGGGGTCTCCGGACAGCCGGACTATATCCTTTGGCCAGACTGTTGGACTATGAATATACAAGATTGAAGACTTCGTCCCATGTCCGGATGGGACTTTCCTTGGCGTGGAAGGCAAGCTTGGCAATACAAATATGTCACTAGTAGAAAACAGAGCTTTAAAACCAGTTCGTAAGGGCCTTTAGTGCCGGTTCCATAACCGGCACTAATTGGTGGGCACTAAAGGCCCCCCCCCTTTAGTACCGGTTCGGCACGAACCGACGCTAAAGTGCCACCACGTGGCGTGAGCTCACGCCCTAGTATGGGGGACCTTTAGTACCGGTTGGTGTTACCAACCGGTACTAAAGGTTTTTTTTATTTTCTTTTGAAAATTTTGGAAAAAAATTTTGATTTTCTTTTCGATTTTTAATTTTTCTGATTTATTTGGTGATTTAGTCTCTAATCACCTCTCTTAACTGCTCAAGTGTGGATCACTCATTCCAAATCATCTAACTTCCCGACCGGTCACCCATCCCTCTCACTACTCCAGCCCGAGCATGCTTAACTTTCGGGTTCTATTCTCCTTCGTTTCCAAGTCTGCACTTGTTGTTTTCCTGACAATAGTAAGATGTCAATCCTATTAACCCTCAGGAGTTTAGCTTGAGCATGAAGTCACACATTTCACTGTTTGAGTTTTGAAACTATTATTCTAAAAAATAGTAATTATTTAGTAACACTAATATTTCTTGAATAAGTTTGACCATAGTTTGACCATAGTTTGGCCATAGTTTGACCACAGTTTGACCATAGTTTGACCAAATTTGACCAAAATTCAAAAAATTGAAATAATTATTTAGTAACACTAATATTCTTGAATAATTATGTAGTAACATTAATACTTCTTGAATAAGTAGTTTGACCAGATTTAACAAAAAAATTTAAAAAAACTTAAATTTGACCATATCTTTTTTTCCTTTTGGAATTTGAGGATTCTAAAAAATTGCAAACAGGCCATAGGCCGTCTCCATCGGATGCGGATTTTCATGCTGAATTTTTTGATATATTATATGTTTTTTCCGACATCGTATGCAAAAGTTATAGCCGTTTTACATTTTCCCTACACTTTTTGCAAAACATGTCCAAATTTAAGTTTTCAAATTTTCCTAACTAATAGATGTAGTAATATAACTACCTCTCGAAGGATTTTATTTTTTGAAGTTTTTATCATTTTCTTTTGATTTTTTCAGAACTAAAATGGCGACACACGGGGGGGGGGGGAGTTTGAAAATTGCCCTATAGTACCGGTTTGTGTCACAAACCGGTACTATAGGTTAAGACTCTTTAGTGCCTGTTTGTGACACAAACCGGTACTATAGGTTAGACCTTTAGTACCGGTTTGTGTCACAAACCGTCACTAAAGGGGCTCGTGGGGCCCTGGCCTGACGCCAGCCTGCCACCACCCCTTTAGTACCGGTTCGTGGCACGAACCGATACTAAAGGTTCATTACGAACCAGCACTAATGCATAGCCATTCGAACCGACACTATTGATCACATTAGTGCAAGTTTTTTTACAAACCGGCACTAATGTGCATCACGTTTGACCCTTTTTGTACTAGTGTGTAGATCTCCTCCCTTGTAACCGACTCTGTGTAACCCTAGCCCCCTTCGGTGTCTATATAAACCGGAGGGTTTAGTCCGTAGGACAACAGACAATCATACCATAGGCTAGCTTCTAGGGTTTAGCCTCTATGATCTCGTGGTAGATCAACTCCTGTAATACTCATATCATCAAGAACAATCAAGCAGGACGTAGGGTATTACCTCCATCAAGAGGGCCCGAACCTGGGTAAACATCGTGTCCCCTGCCTCTTGTTACCATCTGCCTTAGACGCACAGTTCGGGACCCCCTACCCGAGATCCGCTGGTTTTGACACCGACACATACCCCCAGATGTTTATATCCTGTGTCTCTTGTCGCAGTTCGGACATGCACATTAATGCATGCGTACCCAGGGAAAGGAACCCTTAACGGAACTATTCTCCCGGCAAGATGTTTCTTACTATCCATGTAATATAACATAAATAGTTGGGTACTTGTCTGTTCAAGCACTTATGACCCCTACGCCTGGTTTCCACGCATACCCCGGTTTTTACATAACTGAGCGGGTATTCGGATATACTCCGGACTGTTGGGTCCGGAGGTCGAAGCGAAAAGGTCCGCCATGACAAATGATTTACAATCCGGCTAGGGACAATATATGTCACTCGAAGGACAAAGTCACTTAGACTGACTAAGTTCTTCTTCTATATCATCCAACAGGCTGTCTAGCCTACAATCCTGTTGGGCATACTTTGCGGCTAATTTCACCTCGTCATACACCAAGCTGATGGGGATCTCTTTCCTGTCAGGCCCTACAGGTCCGACCTCGGCCATATGGTTCGGGTCAGCCTTGGTATATCGAGTCTTCACCATGGCCCAGGCTTCCCTTGCACCTTGTCGGCAGGCAGATATCTTCCATAATCGGAAGCGCCGCCGTGCTCCCTTGAGTACCTCTACAAGCTCTCCTATGCCTCCTAGCAGGGAGGCGGACGGCCACAAGGCCGGGGCAAGGTCCTGCATCACCTGTCGAACTCGTTCGTGCAGTTGTGAGAGCTCTGGCAGAAGATCTCCCACAGACGTAGGCATCTCCTCTCCGGGACGGCCTGTTAGCATACCTACAGATATAGCTTTGTTAGCTGGTTTCTTCACCGAACTCTATAGGAGTTTGCTCAAGCACTTACTGAAAATGCCGCGTCGATGCCTTTTATTCTCCTTTACGGAGTCATCCAGCTGGGCCCGAACATCCTTCAGTTCAATATCCAACGGGGTATTGCCATCTTGGAGATCATTTTTCTCCCGCCTTACTTGTGTAAGCACGCGCTCGCCAGCCTTCAGCTGTCGTTGAGCATGTTGCTCCTCCGGATTCACTCCGGGATCATCTGCAGAGTCTATTGATTAGATTAGCATGCAAGCCAAATATTAACTGGTACATCTCATTCTTTTTGATAGGAACAAGGGTTACCAGATGGGGCCTTCTGGGACTCCTCCATTTTGGCAACTGCGGCTCGTAGCTGGGCTTTGCACTCCTCCGGCTCTTGAGACAACTGGTTATTCTTCTAAGTAAGAACCTATGCAAATAATGATCCTTAAATCAGTTTTGCCAACTGTTTCAAGTCTCAGGGGCTACTGGTATATATATAATTATCAAATTTTCTTACCCGTATATCCTTTACATACTGGTCCGTGGCTCTGGCAAGACCATTTTGAGCAGCTCGGATGTACGCGTCCCCCGAGTTGAAGGCATCAGACGCCTCTTCAGAAAAACTGGGGTCGCGGAGTACGGCCCCGCGACGCCTGTGCTTCATGGCACTCTCCACTTCGGAATTTGTGGCGGACAGCCTATCCGCATCCTTGGTAGGAGGAATATCCGGCGTTGTCCCCACGTTAGCATCTGCTTCCAAGTCCAGCTCTGGAGCCCGGCTGGTGGAGTCATGGCCGACAGGCTCTCTGGATACGGTCCGGCGAGCGTTTTTCCTTGTTTTAACCACGGACGTTATTATATTTTAAATAAAATAACCACGAAGCAGGGTTCTTTTTCATACCTCTGCGACGGCATCTCAGTCCTGACCGCCATCCTTTTTAGCCAAACCGGTTTCGGTGCCCCTTGTTGAGTCACTGCGGGTTCGGCTTGGCGTCCCGAGGGCCTTCCCTGCAAGGCACCATACGTGTGCGGTGGGTGAAGTGCAAAAAAGATCCTTTTTGGAAGTTGGGACTCCGATTTTACTTACATGTGATGCAGGGAGCAGTCCAGGATAATCGGCGGTGATGGCCACAAAGGCACCATCGCAGCTTAACTGATAAAACGTCCCGTCGATGAGCTCCACGAATATGTCCGCATCTTCTTCGAGTCCGGGATCGAGGGCCCGATCAGGGTCCTCTGGCTGTGGAGATGGGCTGTGAATCTCCCTCACATCTTTTCGTAGTTCCTGCTATGAAATAGCAAGGTACATATTTATGACAAAGAAAGCGGGAAGGTTTGGAGTAAAAAGTAGCAACTCACCCAGTTTGGGGGGTTGTACATGGAGAATCCATCCCATGGCTTAATACGGATGAACTCCTCTTCCTCTCTCTTATGTAAATCGGATAGTATTTTCGCCAGAGCGGCGGCGGAGTCCGGATCTTTTCGGCCGCAGTGGGTGGCATTGTCTTCTCCATTGAAGTGCCACATGGGTTGTCCCCGATATTGAAGTGGTTGCACCCCCCGCATTATACATACCGGCATAACCTCGATTATTGTCAGTCCTGATTCGGCCGGTGTCTTGATCCGGCTCATCAGGTAAAGGACCTCTCTATTATCTTACTCCTGGGGGATCCGAGGGCGCCAGCTACGGTGTTTCTTCAAAGGTGTGTTGTTGAACTCAGGAAGGCCCATCCGAATAGGGTCCGGGAGGGGAACGTCCTCCATATAAAACCACTCCAAGGGACAGTCTTCGGATGTCTTCTTCGGAGTACCGGACAGGTATCCGGTCCCGGCGATGCGCCATATTTTGGCCCACTAGAAATATTGACCCCTTCTATGTACGGGGCACGAGGCAGAATAGCCTCTGCCATAGCTCGAAATGAGCTTCGCAGCCCAGGAACAGCTCCCAAAGGGCAACGTAGCCTGCGATGTGTAATATGGAGGCGGGAGTAAAATTATCCAGCTGGAGGCCAGATAACTCCAGGAGCCCGCGGAGGAATGGATGGATTGGAAATCCGAGTCCCCTCAATAAATAAGGGACGAGGCATACCCGCTCCCCCATGGATGGGTTGGGGAAGCTTTCCGCTTGCTCCCCGCCATTATAAGTGGCTAATCCGGCTCGGACGGGGACCATGTACGCAGGAGGGAGAAACCCCTCGGTCTGCAACTCCACTAGTTGGCTATGGGGAATAGAACACTTCTCCCAACTACCTGGCTTAGGGCTTCGGGGGCGAGAGGAGGAGCTACGGTGGCCGGCCATGATGGGATGGATTTTTCCGGGAACGCTCTAATGGATACTCGCTGTGGGAAGGTGGTGTGATCTGGATCTGAATCGCTGACTGTTTAAATAGACGATTCATATACCTAGTTAGGGTGGTAAATGTAAAAATACCCCGACCTCTCGCATTCGCTCGACACGTGGAAGATAGCCATTATTAAGGCATGGAAGCCGAGGAGTGCAACATTCATGGGAGGCCGGACACAACTCGCTACGACAGGTACTCAGGACTTGGAGGAGAACCCGCCTTGCAATACCGAAGACAATCTGGACGCTGGACTCGTCGTCATTGAAGCCTGGTACAGGGGCTGCTGAGGGAGTCCTGGATTAGGGGGTCCTCGGACAGCTGGACTATATACTTTGGCTAGACTATTGGACTATGAAGATACAAGATTGAAGACTTCATCCCATGTCCGGATGGGACTCTCCTTTGCATGGAAGGCAAGCTTGGCGATTCGGATATGTAGATCTCCTCCCTTGTAACCGACCCTGTGTAACCCTAGCCCCTCCGGTGTCTATATAAACCGGAGGGTTTTAGTATGTAGGACAACAACAATCATACCATAGGCTAGCTTCTAGGGTTTAGATCAACTCTTGTAATACACATATCATCAAGATCAATCAAGCAGGAAGTAGGGTATTACCTCCATCGAGAGGGCCCGAACCTGGGTAAACATTGTGTCCCCCGACTCCTGTTACCATCCGCCTTAGACGCACAGTTCGGGACCCCCTACCCGAGATCCGTCAGTTTTGACACCGACAAGTACATGGACAACCTTGCCTCCAAAATATATAGTGATAGCTCTACAAACTTGAGAAAAAATAGTTGCCTCAAAGTTCTTCCATTGTCTTTCTGATTTTAAGGATTAGAAGGAGTATAGAAAAAACAGCTTTGCCTCCAAAATATGTATTTGAGCTTTCTGATTTTAATATCTAGATGACATGAATCCTGATCTAAGAATTCAGTTTCTGATTTTAAGGATTATAGAAAAAACTCAAATAAAATTATGATCATCATGGTATTCACTTTGATTTGGTTTCAGCAAACCTGACCTCTCTACGTAAATATTGAGTTAGCTCTGACTGAAACAACTTGTTGGTTTAGTTTCTTCTATGAAGAACAAATATGACGAACACCTTTTCTTTTCCTTTTTGTTCAAGATTCATTTCTAATTCTAAACCAAACTGAAATTGCAAATAGTCTAGAATGAATGAAGCAGAGAGTCCTTCCTTCTTTGGCAGCTAGCACAATTCCTTGTACAATTCCTTCTCAAGGTGCTGGTGTTTGTGGAGGTGATTGACCTCTTTTTTTCGCTCTATGTATCAAGGTGCGGCTGCTAAGCATTAGTAGGTGTTGTTCGGTGTACCTCGACATCATTTCTAGGACATGAAATGTGAGCTATCTAAGCTGCTCCTTTGTTCCTGGACATGATTTATCCTTCGATTTGATCAACATTATCTTGTTATGTCTCTTGTCCATCATGTGCAGCGGCAACAGGATTTGCAGAGTACAAGGGTGGGCTCATCGAGGTGTGCAGTGGTAGGCTCGCTCGGCCCCAGCGTCTTCTATTGAACGGACATGCCGCCTCTTCATCATCGGCTACATGAGAGCCATGGTGAGCTCTCTTCTCCCCGCCTCCGTTTCCTTGCTCTGAGCTCATGCTTGTGAGAAACTACATGTCACCTCGCTTGAACTCCCTAGCTACACCACACCTTGTTGAATACACTAGTCATGCTCTTGCATACATGTTTTGTTGGACAAAAAGAAGTACAATGATCTGCTCCTTGGGATATTAATTCTCATGATATATCTTGTAATTTACTTTATTGTAAAAGTTAAACCCACTACACGTGTTGAGCATAAATTGTTTTAGTTTGTCATACATAATTGCCTATGCTTATTGGTAGCTATTAAGTGTATAATTCATCATGGAAGCATAGGAATGTGATGGACATCATCAGATTACATTTATGTTCTGAACTTAAATATTTAAACTTAGTGTTTAGATTCTGTATCTGTAATCAAAAGCTTCACTTGTAGTCTGGTCGTTCTTAGACATATTATTTTTTGAGTTAAGTTCACCAAACAATACTTAAAATTTCAGGAATCAATGATGCCGACCTCCTTGCAGAGTTGTGCCAGGTACCAAATGATGACCTACTCATGCAGTTGTGATAGGTAGCGATGACCTCCTCATACTCACCGGTAACAAGTCTGGTTTCACATTTGCTGGGCACTATTCTTTTGGTGTATGATATGGCTGGAAGAAAACACACAGTTTCCTGGATTTTCTGATAATGTCAATTTGTTCTGTAAGATATGAGTTTATTGTACTATAAATGGTGATAATATTGCGTCTAGTATGTTCACGAGCTTTTACATTGTATGGATAATTGGATACACTGAGCTACCGTCTTCCCCTGTATACCCCGCAGTCAAACTCATATGATAGAGTAGATATTTTCTACTTGTAGCATCATGGAGGTACTAACTACCTGATGTAGTCGTAGAACAACATCATGTTTGAATATGCCAAATGTTTGGGCCTAATGATGTTCTGTAGTAGGGCGGCTGGTTTATTACTTTCTTTCTAGGTTTGTGTGCAATGTTGGATTAATGATTGAAGTGCATTAGCGGTTTATCTTCTTCTTCACAAGTCTATTTGCAATGGATGTACATAACTGTCATTTTTACCTCTTGCATATTTAACATACATGACAATAGCAGTAGGTATTGAAATATATGTGAAGGTAGAAGCTACCGTTGTTGCCTTGTGGGCCGTAATTCTTTCTCTCCAGACACGTATACTGCCTGATGTATCGCTCATGCTCATATTCTGTACCATAGTAGAGTTTCCCTTCTGCCTATGGTAACATCACAGAATACTGCCAGAACTCATATTCTGCCTATGGTAACCCGTAGTTTGCTCTAGTGGTGATAGTAGGATGATGGAAACATCACTACTGAATGTAGTTCCTGTTTCTTCAACTAATCATCATGTACTAGAGTTTCTCTTCTTGCTACTGTTTGGTTTTTGACGTCACTAGCTTGTACTGAAATATGCAGACTTTACCCCTTGCTAGATCCTCCGGTGGAGGTGACCCATGTGATGGTGTTTCGCTCCAGCAGTTCCGGTTCCGGAAGTGGTGGTGCTACACGGCTACTGCTCCTATGATGGCTAGGCGTTGGTAGGCTCGACTGCCTCCCTTGGCTGTCGCTATGATGGTGAAGCTCAGCCTAGGCTACAACCACTTCCGATGAGCTCCTTAGGTCCCCTTCTACCCCTCCTACTCGCTCCATGATTCTTTGCTTTGCCTTTGTGAGGTGTAATTGCTTAATGTTTGTCATAGTCGAGCATTAGATGATATATTATATCTGTCATGAGGTACATGGTTCATGGATATGCCAACCTACAGCTTGTTGTACTAGTGATAGTAGGATAAAGCAAGTTTTGACAATCCATACATATTCCTGCATGTTAGTGTCTCTCCGTGTAAGTATGAATTCTCGTGATGCCTTCATCTATGATGATGCTTTGCCTTCCGCATTCATTCATTCTCTGATTGTTCTAGGAGTCCTCATATTTATTTGAAAATCTATGCATATGTACATCATTCTAGAGAAGCATTCCCATACCAGCACATGTATTTGAAAAATCTATTCAAATCTCCTCACTTCATATGTTGCTATGAACACTAAGTTCAGAGTGTAGCATGCTGTTAAGAGATACTGCAAATCCAAAGTAGACAATTAAAACATATTAGTAAAATCAGTATGCATCCCTAGTGATGCTTTATCTTGTTATTTTAGTCCATCAGTGATGTGTTGGAGCTTCACTGACTTGTATGGTTTTTTTGAAGGTCTATACAGGTGCCATCTTTGTTTGGCAACATCTGCCTCTTGTGTCATGTCATGTATCTATTTCACATTAGATGTTTTAAGTGAATGATGTATTACTTGCGAGTGTCGATGTACTGATGCAAACAGTGCTTGTGTACTTGTGACTAATCTGTTTTCCCTCTCATTTATAGGAGTTCCTCGGCCAAAGAAATTCGAAGAAGCTCGAAGCCCCAGTTAGCGGCTCGCTTTATATGTTATTGAACTTGTGCAGAATGTGCTTGGAATTTTGATGTAATGCTGATCTTGCTAGGATTTGGGTGTATATTTACTTGTTGTACTTGTTATTTAATGTTGGGTGTACTTGTTATTCAAATGCTGGGAATTTGAATTTGTGATAAATGTATTTAGTTGGATGTGAACATAATACTGAAAGAGTCCTTGGCCCGAACACTATTGGACCTTAAAAAGGCCACAACCCAAACATAGTTGGGGTCTGTTTCAGCAATGCTAGTATATTAATTTTCGAAAATAAATAAAATGGACTATAAAAGGGCCGAGTTCCAAAATTTAAAAGGACCACAAAAGGGCGAGGCCTGAACAAGAATTGGACTGAAAAAAGGCTAAGGCGCGAACAAGAATTGAACGTAAAAGGGTGCGGCCTAGAAAATAAATGGCTGAAATGTTGGGCTTGGCCCGTGAAGCCGACCAAAAATTCATAGAAAAAAAACAAATAGGCTGAATTGTTGGGCTTGGCCCATATAAACACCTAATTGGACCGGGCTGAATCTTATCAATGACCTTTTCAATTGGTCGCAATTTTGCCACGTCAGATTGCCACGTCGGATCCGACGTGGCCTGGGCAGAGAGCTAGCGACCAAAACAGAAGGTCATAGAATCAACGACCTTTTGTTTTGGTCGTGGAATTCCACGACCTTCTGATAGAGAAGGTCGCTAATTTCAGAATACGTCCGCCAGCTTTTGACCTTCTGTTTTTGGTCACAAAAAGGTCGGAAATGAAAAACAATGACCTTTCAGTGACCAATAGTGATGGTCGCAAGTTGGCATATTTCTTGTAGTGACCATCATCACCAACTCGGTTTTGTATAAGAGAAGAAATATAAGTATGGAGATACAAATGTATTATCGATACTTGTTTCCGTAAACTAGCATCTACATTCTATTCAACGCCTCAACATGTGGGGCCTTAGCAAAATGACTTCTCAACTATGTAAACAAAGGTTTTCCCGTCGCTGATAAGGAGGGGGTGACGGCGGCATGCTTTTTGGCTTGCTCTAGTCCTAGTAGTCATACTAGGTGGTCTAAGCACATGTAGATTTATTCTTTTTCACATCTCGTGTTCGCCGTACTACCACGACTGTTGAGCGTGTTTGCGAGAGAGAGAGAGAGTGTCTGTGTGCGTGTGTGATATGTCTAGATACTGAGGCAATGATAACAAATTCTTTGTGTCTATGTGTGTGGAGGATAGAGAGAGACATGTACATGGGGCTTTGTGTTGTGTAACATGGAGACACATATACATAATTAGAGAGTGAGTGTGTGAGATACACATGCGGACATGGGGAGAGATGAGGATCTAGATTAATGGGTGTTTGTGCGTGTCTGTGTGTGTTTGTGCACGCGTTTGTGTGTGAGAGAGAGTGTGTGTATGTGGAGTAGAGAGACCACTAATGATGTAAACCTAGTATAAGGGAAGGGGGATGGTGTGACATGTGTAGTAGTGGGATAGCATGGGTGCGTGTGGGGGGAGCAGACTATTTGGTAGAGACATCGATCGAGTGTGTGTGGGACAGGGGTGTGAGAGCGAGAGAGAGAGAGAGAGAGCTAGCGACGGAGAGAGAGAGAGAGAGAGAGAGAGGAAGAGAGGGGGCGTTTGTGTCCATAAATGGCGTATAGATCGGGAGACAATGTTGATGTTGTTTGAAATTGGCCTATGTACGGAGACACAAGGGAAGCGAGTCATCGTATGTGTGGTAGGGACTTCATGAGAGATCTAGAATAGATGGTGTAGAGAACAATGTGTGAAATTGAGAACGATGATACATTAGGGAGCTATGGAAAGAGTCACGACATATATGTATACAGGGAAGGAGCCGGGGCGGGTCCGCATGTGGGAGAGATAGAAAGAGGAGAGTGGTGCACAAGGAGACAAAGTGTGCTTGTTTGCAGTGGGGTGGTGTGTGAGGTGAGTGTGCAAGAACCACAAAACTAGGGAGATAGATGTTTTGAGGGCGACGTTTTGTGTGTATGGGAAAGATACACTCTACATAGTGCATGTGCTTGGGAAAGAGAGATGTCGGGAGACCTACCTAGAGAGTGTGGGAAGAGATGTGTGCATGCCCAAGAGACAAAGTGATAGAGACCTATATTGGGGTCCGGACTTTAGATGAGACAGGGGTGTTAATGTGCTCGTGTGTTGGTGTTTGGGGGAGAGAACGACTTCTGTGTGTGTGTGGGGGGGGGAGGGTTGGCTTCATATAAAGAGTGAGGTGTCTATATTTGAGGGACTTTAGCGTAATTGAGATATACATGGTAAATAGTGTGTGCACTCATGGTTGACCAATTTGTTTCATAGTTTGGACTATGAGATAACGATACTTTTGAACATGCGTGATATACCTTGATGTACAAGAATTACAAACCTAACATTGGAATTTTGGAATTCGACTCCATCATTAGCTTTTGTAATTCATTCAAACGGAGGTACATTGTTTAAGCCGGGATTTCGTGATTTCAAATTCATATATCAAACCTAGGGATATACACATACGAGCATGTTCAAACTTTATAATCATCCACTTTAGTCATACACATACACATTTTTGCTTTTGTCATCATATTTAGGATAAACACATTTGGAATTTAATTTGAATTGGACCGTATGATGGTATTTGCTTGTAGTAGCTCAATGATCCATATTTGAATTGAATGTACAATCTAAGTTTTGAGTTGGAGACATTGATTTTCAAAACTTGCACTTTTTTTGCATGCAAAACAAACGAATTCTCTGCCATGATATCATAGTCAGCCGTACAAGAGCAGAATATAATTTCAGGCGCCAAAAGCTTTCAAACTTCCCGCTCACATCGAAATATCTCGCGCCCGGAATTTTAGCCCTGCGATATTCCTATTTTACCCCTGCCACATGAACAAAAAAGGGTTGCTTTGGTAACTCCATTGTTTTCCCCTCTTTGCCCCCAACATTCTTCCCAGAGATCCTCCCCTTCCCCTCCTCGACCCCCCACCCCCAACCATGGCAAGCCGATGAATCTAGTCCTCCACCTCAGCGATGGACCTCACACTCCGACAGATCTACCTTCCGCACCTTGGAACCCCCAACTGCCAACTCACCACTTCACCAAAGCCGCTTCAGCGACTGCTTGTCCACCGCTCCAGATATCCTTGACCGCCATCACGGTCCACCGCACCGGATCTTCTTAACCGACGCCCTCGTCCACCACAGTGTAGGCCCTTCACTGACTCCCTCGTCCGCCCCTTCGCTGGACCTTCATACAAGCCTTTGTCCGCCGCAAAAGATCTACCTCACCGAAAGCACTGTACAACGCGTCCGTCGAAGCCTTCGTCCATTGCACCGGACCCGCTCCACGGACGCCACATTCAACTCCACCGGCCCTGCTTTACCGATGCCGCAAACTCATCAGGTTATTTCAATTTGTACTCCTTCGGTTTTTCTCTTTATCGTGCAACTGTTCACTTACCACAGATGAGCTTTCTTGTATGTCGACAGGCGTCACAACCGTAGCACCGGAGCCGCTTCAGCGATGGTGACAGCCGGCCCAAACTCAACCGCAACACGAGCACCATCGACGATCCTTAGATACCAAGTATGACAATGATACCCATACGCCGCCGAGAATCAGGTACTATTATCCAAGGGCCGGCGCCTACGTTCACTTTCTTAGCATAAGCACCGCGCCTTTTAATTTCTTCAGGGCATCATTCAATTTTTCATGAGACGTGTTATTCTGCTTGCACCTGTAGGGCCATACTTCTGGCAGTGAACATGTTACATGTGCTAAATTACATACGAGTGCACATATAGTTTTTTAGAGGAAAAGGGCTCTTTTGCCCCGGCTCCATTTGTATTACTAAATGAAACCCCAGCACAACCAGCATCTCTGTTACAAGCACGCGGGGGGATACACAGCACACACGCTGCCCCAGCAAATAAAATTGTCCAAGCCTCAACAGGCAGAATGCTGAAAACCCTTAAACAGCTAACTACTAACTAGCAAAGAGATAAAAGCTAGTCTCAGAGGTACTACCAACCAGCAAAGAAAGGGAATCAGGAGCCGCGACGAAGGGGTGGGACAAGAAAACTCTATGGACCTCCCTAGATCACGGATAGTGTCACGGTTCGAGCAGCGCCTCTGAGCACTGCATCATGCCTAGCCAGGGTCTGGCCACATCAGGAGGGGGGGCTCGCGCTTCCTGTTCTAGCTTCCTCACCAAGTGCATCACCCTTTCTTTGCCAGGGCCAGAGCATTGAACCATCCAACTACCTAGAGTATAAGCAGTTTTCCTCCACAGGACCTGCATCCCAAGCCAGGGGACATGATTGAAACATATATCATTACGATATTTCCATAGAGTCCAAAGGAGAGCAGAATGTAGCAAACAGTCCGCTGGATGATTTTTGTTATTAAACCACCAGGCTAGCATGTCATGAATGGACATTCCAGCGCGCTTTTTGGATATATCAAAAATCACTCTCCATAGCTCTATTGCAACGACACAGTTAAAAAATAGATGTTCAACAGACTCAGATTCGCCACACAAAAGACAGGTAGTATCTTCTACATCTTGTCTTTTTTGCAGATTGTCTCTAGTTAGTAGTTTGTTTTTGGCCATAAGCCAAATAAAAATCTGAATCCTCAAGGGGACATTGATTTTCCAAATAACTGGCAGGTTACCCGGTCACACCCCCCTAAAATTGACAATGTTGTAGAAAGATTTAACAGTGTAAACACCCTTAGCTTCAAAATTCCAAAGGATGGTATCTTCCCTATCCTCCAAAACAACATTAATTATGCGACTAAACAGATCATTCCAATCAGCTAACAATTTTTGGTCAAAACACCTCCTAAAAGTAATTTTCTGATTAGTGCCATCCCAAACTTTACTGATGGAAATATCATGGTGATTAGTAATAGTGTAGAAGTCCCAATATTGGGTATCGAGGGTGGTATGCCCAATCCAATGGTCTTCCCAAAATCTAACACTATTGCCATTCCCAACTATCTAGGAATATCCCATTCTAGTGGCTTTAGTAGCCCAAAGGATCCCTTTCCAAAAGGGGGATGCACCATTAGTAGGGCCAGTAAAAATGTTAGGACTACGAGTTCTATATTTGGCATCAATAACTTGCTTCCAAATCTTGCTCTCATCCAAGAAATATCTCTTAATCAAGGAAGCTAAGAGACAGAGATTCATGTTAGCAATATTAGGGATACCTAGGCCCCCATGTTGCTTTTGAAGGGTCACATTCCCCTAGGCAGCAAGGTGATGTTTATGGTGACCCTCATAGTCATCACAAAAACAATGAGCTAGTGGAGAGTTAATTAGTTTTATGGTCCATTTGGGAATTTAATAATCCTCATAAGGTAGCCAGGAATAGTAGATATACATGTCTTCACTAATGTGAGTATCTTGCCAGAAGATAGTAATCTCCCTCTCCACCTAGTTCCTCTTTTGATAATTTTATCAATAGTAGGCTGGATGTAGCGCCCCGAGACCGATGTGCCAGGTGTCGTTCAGTTATTCGCTGTTGCTGCCTTGTCTTTGCTTGCGTGTCATGCATTACATATCATGTCATCATGCGCATTTCATTTGCATACGTGTTCGTCTCATGCATCCGAGCATTTTCCCCGTTGTCCGTTTTGCAATCCGGCGTTCCGTTCTCCTTCGGTGGTCATTTCTACCTTTCTTTCGTGTGTGGGGATTAAACATTTCCGGATTGGACCGAGACTTGCCAAGCGGCCTTGGTTTACTACCGGTAGACCGCGTGTCAAGTTTCGTACCATTTGGACTTCGTTTGATACTCCAACGGTTAACCGAGGGACCAAGAAGGCCTCGTGTGTGTTGCAGCCCAACACCCTTCCATTTTGGCCCAAAACCGACCTAACTCTACTCCATCATCTAGAGCATTCGATCACGATCGCGTGGCTGAAAACCGCACCTCATTTGGACTCTCCTAGCTCCCTCTACCTATAAAAGAGCACCCCTCCCCGAAATTTCGGATCAATTCGCGGATGAAACCCTAATCCTCTTCCCCTCTCACCCGCCGGACATGTCCGTCCCGGCCGGACGAGATCGCGCCGCCGCCCCGGGCGAATCCGAGATCCACACGTGGACGTCGCCGTCCCACCGCCGCCGCGGCCCGCGGAGCCCATCCGGGGCCCGCGCGGGCCCAGTTTCGCCGCCGCCGCACGGGAGCGCCCGACCGCGCCCGGCTCCCCTACGCCTTGCCGGAGCATCGCCGGCCGCCTCGCTGACCACCCTCGCCGGTGAACCCCCAGGCAGGAGCTCCGCCGCCCCTCCTCTTCATCTCCCTGCCTCTCCCTAACCTCTCTCCTCTCCCCTGCAGCGATCCTCGCCGCCACCGCCACAGATCAGGCGGGATCTGGCCCCCACCGCCCGGATCCTTCCATCCCCGATGGGATCCGCCTCCCTCCTCCGCCGGAGACCCGCTGCCGCCTCGCCGTTGACCTAGGGCGCCGCCGCCTTGTTCCTGTTCATGCGCCAGGCGCGAGGAGGACGACGCCCTCGCTCGCGTGGGCCGCCTTGGCCTCCCAGGCCCAGCATCGTCGGCCTGCCTCCTCCTTCACGGGCCGAAGCCCATGGGTGAGGCCACACCCCAGCGCCCCGCCTCTGTTTTTTTTTTTCCTCCTGTTGGGCTAGCTTGATTCGGCCCGAGTCACTGTTTTTATTTCGCGAACGAATTTACTAATTTTCCAGAGAAAACATGTTTTACAGAAAAGTCCCCCTGGTTCATGCATTTAATAACTCACTAACCGTGCATCAGATTAAAATGTTTTGTATATGAAACTTGCTCAGAAATTTGTGTAGATTAAAAATATCCAACTTTCATCTATGTTTGAAATGTTAAAAATGTTGTTTGCATTAATTTGCTCCTATGCCATGTTAAAATGATTTAATTAATAACAAAATAGCCGTAACTCGGAATTGAATAATCTTTATATGTAAATGGGGTAGAAAAATGCCTAGTTTATCATGGTGACCTTATTTTGCATGTTTAACAACTCTAAAATTGTGTTTAGGGCAGATCAGTATCAAACCTTAAATTATGCATATGAGGATTTTCCGGAATTGTTGTTTGTTGTTCCGGCCTCATTTAAACTTGCCTAGATTAGATAGTTTCATCATGTTTCACCTCTTGCCATGTTAATCAACATTTAATATTGTTGGGGTACACAAACGAGAGAGAACTAAATAATTTTTGTGGTGTTTTGTCAATATGCATCCCGATGCATATTGAGCTCCACTTAATTTGTAGGATTGCTTGTGCATTTTGCCATGCCATGCCTCATTAAACCGGACATGCATCATACTTGATTGTGCATCATGCCATGATTATGTGGTGGCTGTTTACCATGTTGTTTGCTTCTTTCCGGTGTTGCTTCTTCGGGTTGGTTCCGATAACGTCGCGTTTGTGAGGAACCGTTCGTCTTCGTCCGTTTGTCTTCTTCATGGACTCGTTGTTCTTCCTTGCGGGATCTCAGGCAAGATGATCATACCCTCGAAATCACTACTATCTTTGCTATGCTAGATGCTCGCTCTTTTGCTATGCCCATGCTACGATGCCTACCATTTGCTTGTCAGCCTCTCAAATTGCCATGTCAAACCTCTAACCCACCATGTCCTAGCAAACCGTTGATTGGCTATGTTACCGCTTTTCTCAGCCCCTCTTATAGCGTTGCTAGTTGCAGGTGAAGATTGGAGGCCGTTCCTTGTTGGAATATTTATTTACTTGTTGGGATATCACTATATATCTTATTTAATTAATGCATCTATATACTTGGTAAAGGGTGGAAGGTTCGGCCTTATGCCTAGTGTTTTGTTCCACTCTTGCCGCCTTAGTTTCCGTCATATCGGTGTTATGTTCCCGGATTTTGCGTTCCTTACGCGGTTGGGCTATAATGGGAACCCCTTGACAGTTCGCCTTAAGTAAAGCTCTTCCAAAAATGCCCAACATTGGTTTTACCATTTGCACTAACAACCTACCACCTTCCCTTGGGTTTTCGCGAGCCCGAGGGTCATCTTTATTTTAACCCCCCCCAGGCCAGTGCTCCTCTGAGTGTTGGTCCGAACTAGTGTCCTGTGCAGCGCCCCCTCGGGGAAACTCGAGGTTTGGTTTTAGTTGTACGGAGCGCTCATCTGAGTGTGCCCTGAGAAAGAGATATGTGCAGCTCCTATCGGGATTTGTCGGCACATTCGGGCGGTGTTGCTGGTTTAGTTTTACCCTGTCGAAATGTCTTGTTGTACCGGGATACCGAGTCTGATCGGAATGTCTCGGTAGGAGGTCTATTCCTTCGTTGACCGTGAGAGCTTGTGATGGGCTAAGTTGGGACACCCCTGCAGGGATTTGAACTTTCGAAAGCCGTGCCCGCGGTTATGGGCAGATGGGAATTTGTTAATGTCCGGTTGTAGAAAACCTGAAGTCGACCTTAATTAAAATGAATCAATCGCGTGTGTAACCATGATGGTCTCTTCTCGGCGGGGTCCGGGAACTGAACACGGTTGTTGGAGTTATGCTTGACGTAGGTTGTTATAGGATCACTTCTTGATCATACTTTTATCGACCGTGCTTTGCCTTCTCTTCTCGCTCTCATTTGCGTATGTTAGCCACCATATATGCTAGTCGCTTGCTGCAGCTCCACCTCATACCTTTACCTTACCCATAAGCTTAAATAGTCTTGATCGCGGGGGTGCGAGATTGCTGAGTCCCTGTGGCTCACAGATACTTCCAAAACCAGTTTGCAGGTGTCGATGAGTCCGTGCAGATGACGCAACCAAGCTCAGGAGGAGCTCATTGAAGATCTTGTTCTTTGTGTTGTTTCGTTTTAGTTGATCAGTAGTGGAGCCCAGTTGGGGTCGATTGGGGACCTTTGTCGCTTTTGGGGTTCTTCTTTTATTTTGGCTCTGTAGTCGGGCCCTGATTGTACTTGGTTGATGAAATGCTTTATTCATGTATTTGTGTGAAGTGGCGATTGTAAGCCAACTATGTATCTTTTTCCCTTATGTATTACATGGGTTGTGTGAAGATTACCTCACTTGCGACATTGCTTTCAATGTGGTTATGCCTCTAAGTCGTGCTTCGACACGTGGGAGATATAGCCGCATCGAGGGCGTTACAAGTTGGTAATCAGAGCCTTCCCCGACCTTAGGAGCCCCATTGCCTGATCGTTTTTAGCGGCCGAGTTGTGTCTACAAAAAATGTTTTGAGTCAATTAGGAATTATATATCGGAGAGTTTAGGAATTCTTTTTACTTCCCAGTCCCTTCATCGCTCTGGTAAGGCATCCTGACGTAGAGTTTTGACTCTTCTCTTCTCAAATTTCACTAAAAAAAATTTAGGATCACGCGGGTATCTTGGAATCGTTCCGATGGTTTTATGACGAGAACATTGTCTTGGTGCCTCCTGTCAGGGGTTTTGTGGAAGTGTCCCGGGGAGTTGAGCTCTGAGGTGTTGTCATCATAATTTTATCGTTGCAATTCTGGAATACCTGAGTTTAGTACGCCGACATCGAAAATCTCTTTTATGCAGTTGTTGGTGAGATAACCTCGACGCCACCCAGTACTGGGGCGGGAGTTCGGGAGTATCGCCATAACTTGTATAACGGATGCTTTTCGAAGGTTGAGGTAGATGATTTCCGAAGGTTTCTTGGTTATGTGTTGAAGGATGGATACAGTTGGATGTAGGATTTGCTAGTTTTGGGTGAGATATTATGCTTCCCCTGTATCCCCAACACCTGATTGCATAACCGTTCGGGAGTTTCATAGGTGGGAATTCAAGTAGCTCTTAGGATATCTTTACGACAAATGTATGATATGAAATTGGGGTTCGACGTCTAGTGGTCCGCCTATTCACGGTCGGTTTTACAGTGCTCTCGTTGTGTCTTAAAGAGTCCTTGGCTATGCCGACTCGGGGACGCTTCGTATGTCATGTGCACTGCCTTGTACATGATGGTGCTGTACGATCGAGCCCGTGTAGGCCCCACCACGAAAACTTCGGACGAAATCTCTATCATATGTTTGTTCCGGCTTATTTTGCAAGCCAATCCTTTGTTTTGTTTTGAGTTGTGGTATTCGAGTTGCTTCGAAGTCAAATGTTGATTCCATACCTTCCCTAAGCAGTGTTCTCATATTTCTATGTGAATACTAATCCTTCTCGATCATCGAGTTTGTCATTTTAATTTCTTGTCAACCGGTGTGTCTCTCTTCAAGTGGATCCGATCACTTCAACATTTGCAAGATCAAGTATCAGTTCTTCTCAACGGTGTTTATTTCATCCGTCCCCAAGTTGTCTTTGTTTTCCCGCCCTCCCTCCCTTGTGTTTCTTTAAGGTCTCAGATTTCTTAATCGAGTATCCATTTATTGATGGGACATCTCTCCATTCTTTCCGTCAATGTTCTTATCCGTTGATTCTCAGAAGATGCTAACGAAGCTTCAAGTTCGTCTCTCATCACTCGTTTTCTTCTCCGGTGGATTCAAATCAAGCTTGGTGTTGATCATATCCTTTTTCATCGTTTCAAATACCTTCTCATGCCGGTGCACCTCATAATCTTTCACCGCTCGCTATTCTATTGTTCCGGTGCCTTAAAGTGCTCAGAAGACTCGTCTTGTCATTCAAGATCCATTCAAGTTCTTTTGAGGTCCTATCTTATTCAAGTCATTTAATTCAACCAGTGCAATCTCTCTCTTTAAATCTCTTTCAACGGTGTTTCTCTTGAGTGGGCCCTAACCCACAAGTCTTTTCCCAGGATCTTACCTGACTCTTCTTATTTTCCCGGAGGTAACCTCAATTTCATTTCAAAGTTTGACGTGAGAATGAATTATCATCAGTCATATGTATTTCTCCAAGATCTGTCGAATTCTTTGCATCGTTGGCTCTTTTCCCAGGATCTTACCTGACTCTTCTTATTTTCCCGGAGGTAACCTCAATTTCATTTCAAAGTTTGACGTGAGAATGAATTATCATCAGTCATATGTATTTCTCCAAGATCTGTCGAATTCTTTGCATCGTTGGCTCAACCTCTTCATTTTGATTCTTCCGGAGTGCCTAAATAAGTCTTGATGGTATTTCTCGTCGTCATTCTCAGTTCGAAGCCCGAAGAAGAGTTTCTTTTAAATCTTGCCCCATTCTCTGCCATCCTCCCATAATTGTTTCGGTTGTGAGAATTTCTTTTCACCCATCCGGAGTAATTCAGAGTATTTTCAGTTTGATGCTCCGAAGGCCATCATTTCGGGATTATTCATTCTAGCTTTCAGCTCCCGTTCTTCAATCTTACCGGTGCATCATCCAAGTATATTCTCTAATCAGCTCGTGATCTTTTGTTCTCGTGGATCTAATTTCCCTCAAGTATTTTCATTCGTTCTCTAATCCTTTCCGGTGATTTATCCCTTTATTTCGTTCTTTGTCAATGCTTACGGTGGTTCCTTCAAGATTGGTCTTCTTTATCAATTCATTCGTTCTTCCAAATTCCTACCGATGGTTCGTTGAAGACGTTCAAATAATTTATGATATATCTCTCTCAACCCTTTCTATGAGAATAAGTAATATGTCGAATCCATTGATTGTCAATCAATTGAATTGGTGAAGGATAAGCATAATGTAATTCTTATTCTTGTTTCATCCAAGTGATTTAATTCCTTATTCTGGAGGTTCATCAAAATTCTTGATTTTTTTTTGTTCATCTTTCTTTCCCGGAGTTCCAACCTCTTTCAATTATTTTATCACGAAGTTCTCTATCTAAATCATTGCGAGGCTTCAATCTTATTCTTTCCATAAGTCAATTATTTTGGATCATTCTTTTATTACCGGAGTTCTTCATGAAGGTTCTACATGATTGGTTCATCAAGGATTTAATGCCTTCTCCAATTTTTCATCGAGATTCTCTTCTAAGAAGTTCTAGTTTTCTTCTTCTTGCTATACGGAGTGCAATTCTTTCTTCCATATTATTGGAGGTGGTATTATGTCATTTTGATAATTTGAGTTCATGTTTCCATGATTCACATGTTGTCAAGTATGAGATATTTTAAATCCATCAATCTCGTCATTGGAGTTATCTTGTGTTATATTTCACCTAAAGCCATCCCTAAGGACTGTTGCTATCTATGGTGCTCATAAATGATCCAAGCTCTTCTTTATCCTCTCGGTAAAATAGTTTCTTGTCTCCTTGTTCTTATCAATCCAATTCTTCTTCCCGTGAGTGGCAGGTTGTCACCTCATAATTTGAGATGTATTCCATAAGACCATATCAACCTTATTCTTTTCGTTGGTGGTTTTTCCAACAACCCCGTTCAACCCTTCTCCTAAAGATGCCTTGTTAAACTCTTTTGTGGAAGAACTTGGCATTTTCTTCTCCATTCTCCTATTTCTATTATCTATCTTCTATTGTTTCGTTCCGGAGGTATTGCGATGTTGTTATTTTCACCCATCATCTCGTTTTGTTAAAGATCATGTTCTTTTCATGCCTATCCATTTAACCGGAGAGTTGTGCCCTCTGCTCAGTTCTTCTCATCTTATCAAGTCTTGTATCACTTTTCAACCGGAGTGATGTCCAAGTTTGTTCTTCCTCGTTCCTCTTTCCTAACGGAGTGTTTTCAACTTCGTTCATCTCCGTTGCTTTCTTTCTGTCTTTTGTTCAATCTCGCAAGGTTCTTGGTTTCACTCGTTTGTCAAAGAAGCAATTTGTTTTACTCCTTCTCTTTCTAGTCTGTTTTCCCTCCGGTGCCATTCCAGATCTCGGGACGAGATCCTCTCGTAGTGGTGGAGTGTTGTAGCGCCCCGAGACCGATGTGCCAGGTGTCGTTCAGTTATTCGCTGTTGCTGCCTTGTCTTTGCTTGCGTGTCATGCATTGCATATCATGTCATCATGCGCATTTCATTTGCATACGTGTTCGTCTCATGCATCCGAGCATTTTCCCCGTTGTCCGTTTTGCAATCCGGCATTCCGTTCTCCTCCGGTGGTCATTTCTACCTTTCTTTCGTGTGTGGGGATTAAACATTTCCGGATTGGTCCGAGACTTGCCAAGCGGCCTTGGTTTACTACCGGTAGACCGCCTGTCAAGTTTCGTAACATTTGGACTTCGTTTGATACTCCAACGGTTAACCGAGGGACCGAGAAGGCCTCGTGTGTGTTGCAGACCAACACCCTTCCATTTTGGCCCAAAACCCACCTAACTCTGCTCCATCATCTAGAGCGTTCGATCATGATCGCGTGGCCGAAAACCGCACCTCATTTGGACTCTCCTAGCTCCCTCTACCTATAAAAGAGCACCCCTCCCCGAAATTTCGGATCAATTCGCGGATGAAACCCTAATCCTCTTCCCCTCTCACCCGCCGGACATGTCCGTCCCGGCCGGACGAGATCGCGCCGCCGCCCCGGGTGAATCCGAGATCCACACATGGACGTCGCCGTCCCATCGCCGCCGCGGCCCGCGGAGCCCATCCGGGACCCGCGCGGGCCCAGTTTCGCCGCCGCCGCACGGGAGCGCCCGACCGCGGCCGGCTCCTCTTCGCCTTGCCGGAGCATCGCCGGCCGCCTCGCTGACCACCCTCGCCGGTGAACCCCCAGGCAGGAGCTCCGCCGCCCCTCCTCTTCATCTCCCTGCCTCTCCCTAACCTCTCTCCTCTCCCCTGCAGCGATCCTCGCCGCCACCGCCACGGATCCGGCAGGATCTGGCACCCATCGCCCGGATCCTTCCATCCCCGATGGGATCCGCCTCCCTCCTCCGCCGGAGACCCGCTGCCCCCTCGCCGTTGACCTAGGGCGCCGCCGCCCTGTTCCTGTTCGTGCGCCAGGCGCGAAGAGGACGACGCCCTCGCTCGCGTGGGCCGCCTTGGCCTCCCAGGCCCAGCATCGTCGGCCTGCCTCCTCCTCCTTCACGGGCCGAAGCCCATGTGTGAGGCCACACCCCAGCGCCCCGCCTCTGTTTTTTTCCTCCTGTTGGGCCAGCTTGATTCGGCCCAAGTCACTGTTTTTATTTCACGAACGAATTTACTAATTTTCCAGAGAAAACCTGTTTTACAGAAAAGTCCCCCTGGTTCATGCATTTAATAACTCACTAACCGTGCATCAGATTAAAATGTTTTATATATGAAACTTGCTCAAAAATTTGTGTAGATTAATAATATCCAACTTTCATCTATGTTTGAAATGTTAAAAATGTTGTTTGCATTAATTTGCTCCTATGCCATGTTAAAATGATTTAATTCATAACTAAATAACCGTAACTCGGAATTTAATAATATTTATATGTAATTGGGGTAGAAAAATGCCTAGTTTATCATGGTGACCTTATTTTGCATGTTTAACAACTCTAAAATTGTGTTTAGGGCAGATCAGTACCAAACCTTAAATTATGCATATGAGGATTTTCCGGAATTGTTGTTTGTTGTTCCGGCCTCATTTAAACTTGCCTAGATTAGATAGTTTCATCATGTTTCACCTCTTGCCATGTTAATCAACATTTAATATTGTTGGGGTACATAAACGAGAGAGAACTAAATAATTGTTGTGGTGTTTTGTCAATATGCATCCCGATGCATATTGAGCTCCACTTAATTTGTAGGATTGCTTGTGCATTTTGCCATGCCATGCCTCATTAAACCGGACATGCATCATACTTGATTGTGCATCATGCCATGATTATGTGGTGGCTGTTTACCATGTTGTTTGCTTCTTTCCGGAGTTGCTTCTTCGGGTTGGTTCCGATAACGTCGCGTTTGTGAGGAACCGTTCGTCTTCGTCCGTTTGTCTTCTTCATGGACTCGTTCTTCTTCCTTACGGGATCTCAGGCAAGATGATCATACCCTCGAAATCACTACTATCTTTGGTATGCTAGATGCTCGCTCTTTTGCTATGCCCATGCTACGATGCCTACCATTTGCTTGTCAGCCTCCCAAATTGCCATGTCAAACCTCTAACCCACCATGTCCTAGCAAACCGTTGATTGTCTATGTTACCGCTTTGCTTAGCCCCTCTTATAGCGTTGCTAGTTGTAGGTGAAGATTGGAGGCCGTTCCTTGTTGGAATATTTATTTACTTGTTGGGATATCACTATATATCTTATTTAATTAATGCATCTATATACTTGGTAAAGGGTGGAAGGCTCGGCCTTATGCCTGGTGTTTTGTTCCACTCTTGCCACCTTAGTTTCCGTCATATCGGTGTTATGTTCCCGGATTTTGCGTTCCTTACGCGGTTGGGCTATAATGGGAACCCCTTGACAGTTCGCCTTAAGTAAAGCTCTTCCAGCAATGCCCAACATTGGTTTTACCATTTGCAATAACAACCTACCACCTTCCCTTGGGTTTTCGCGAGCCCGAGGGTCATCTTTATTTTAACCCCCCCGGGCGAGTGCTCCTCTGAGTGTTGGTCCGAACTAGAGTCCAATGCAGCGCCCCCTCGGGAAAACTCGAGGTTTGGTTTTAGTTGTACGGAGCGCTCATCTGAGTGTGCCCTGAGAAAGAGATATGCGCAGCTCCTATCGGGATTTATCGGCACATTCGGGCGGTGTTGCTGGTTTAGTTTTACCCTGTCGAAATGTCTTGTTGTACCGGGATACCGAGTCTGATCGGAATGTCTCGGGAGGAGGTCTATTCCTTCGTTGACCGTGAGAGCTTGTGATGGGCTAAGTTGGGACACCCCTGCAGGGATTTGAACTTTCGAAAGCCGTGCCCACGGTTATGGGCAGATGGGAATTTGTTAATGTCCGGTTGTAGAAAACCTGAAGTCGACCTTAATTAAAATGAATCAATCGCGTGTGTAACCGTGATGGTCTCTTCTCGGCGGGGTCCGGGAAGTGAACACGGTTGTTGGAGTTATGCTTGACGTAGGTTGTTATAGGATCACTTCTTGATCATACTTTTATCGGCCGTGCTTTGCCTTCTCTTCTCGCTCTCATTTGCGTATGTTAGCCACCATATATGCTAGTCGCTTGCTGCAGCTCCACCTCATACCTTTACCGTACCCATAAGCTTAAATAGTCTTGATCGCGAGGGTGCGAGATTGCTGAGTCCCTGTGGCTCACAGATACTTCCAAAAACAGTTTGCAGGTGCCGATGAGTCCGTGCAGATGACGCAACCAAGCTCAGGAGGAGCTCGTTGAAGATCTTGTTCTTTGTGTTGTTTTGTTCTAGTTGATCAGTAGTGGAGCCCAGTTGGGGTCGATCGGGGACCTTTGTCGCTTTTGGGGTTCTTCTTTATTTTGGCTCCATAGTCGGGCCCTGATTGTACTTGGTTGATGAAATGCTTTATTCATGTATTTGTGTGAAGTGGCGATTGTAAGCCAACTATGTATCTTTTTCCCTTATGTATTACATGGGTTGTGTGAAGATTACCTCACTTGCGACATTGCTTTTAATGTGGTTATGCCTCTAAGTCGTGCTTCAACACGTGGGAGATATAGCCGCATCGAGGGCGTTACAAGTTGGTAATCAGAGCCTTCCCCGACCTTAGGAGCCGCATTGCTTGATCGTTTTTAGCGGCCGAGTTGTGTCTAGAAAAAATGTTTTGAGTCAATTAGGAATTATATATCGGAGAGTTTAGGAATTCTTTTTACTTCCCAGTCCCTTCATCGCTCTGGTAAGGCATCCTGACGTAGAGTTTTGACTCTTCTCTTCTCAAATTTCACTAAAAAAAATTTTAGGATCACGCGGGTATCTTGGAATCGTTCCGATGGTTTTATGACGAGAACATTGTCTTGGTGCCTCCTGTCAGGGGTTTTGTGGAAGTGTCCCGGGGACTTGAGCTCTGAGGTGTTGTCATCATAATTTTATCGTTGCAATTCTGGAATACCTAAGTTTAGTACGCCGACATCGAAAATCTCTTTTATGCAGTTGTTGGTGAGATAACCTCGACGCCACCCAGTACTGGGGCGGGAGTTCGGGAGTATCGCCATAACTTGTATAACGGATGCTTTTCGAAGGTTGAGGTAGATGATTTCCGAAGGTTTCTTGGTTATGTGTTGAAGGATGGATACAGCTGGATGTAGGATGTGCTAGTTTTGGGTGAGATATTATGCTTCCCCTGTATCCCCAACACCTGATTGCATAACCGGAAAGGTTCGGGAGTTTCATAGGTGGGAATTCAAGTAGCTCTTAGGATATCTTTACGACAAATGTATGATATGAAATTGGGGTTCGACGTCTAGTGGTCCGCCTATTCACGGTCGGTTTTACAGTGGTCTCGTTGTGTCTTAAAGAGTCCTTGGCTATGCCGACTCGGGGACCCTTCGTATGTCATGTGCACTGCCTTGTACATGATGGTGCTGTACGATCGAGCCCGTGTAGGCCCCACCACGAAAACTTCGGACGAAATCTCTATCATATGTTTGTTCCGGCTTATTTTGCAAGCCAATCCTTTGTTTTTTTTTGAGTTGTGGTATTCGCGTTGCTTCGAAGTCAAATGTTGATTCCATACCTTCCCTAAGCGGTGTTCTCATATTTCTATGTGAATACTAATCCTTCTCGATCATCGAGTTTGTCATTTCAATTTCTTGTCAACCAGTGTGTCTCTCTTCAAGTGGATCCGATCACTTCAACATTTGCAAGATCAAGTATCAGTTCTTCTCAACGGTGTTTATTTCATCCGTCCCCAAGTTGTCTTTGTTTTCCCGCCATCCCTCCCTTGTGTTTCTTTAAGGTCTCAGATTTCTTAATCGAGTATCCATTTATTGATGGGACATCTCTCCATTCTTTCCGTCAATGTTCTTATCCATTGATTCTCAGAAGATGCTAACGAAGCTTCAAGTTCGTCTCTCATCACTCGTTTTCTTCTCTGGTGGATTCAAATCAAGCTTGGTGTTGATCATATCCTTTTTCATCGTTTCAAATACCTTCTCATGCCGGTGCACCTCATAATCTTTCACCGCTCGCAATTCTATTGTTCCGGTGCCTTAAAGTGCTCAGAAGACTCGTCTTGTCATTCAAGATCCATTCAAGTTCTTTTGAGGTCCTATCTTATTCCAGTCATTTAATTCAACCGGTGCAATCTCTCTCTTTAAATCTCTTTCAACGGTGTTTCTCTTGAGTGGGCCCTAACCCACAAGTGTTTTCCCAGGATCTTACCTGACTCTTCTTATTTTCCCGGAGGTAACCTCAATTTCATTTCAAAGTTTGACGTGAGAATGAATTATCATCAGTCATATGTATTTCTCCAAGATCTGTCGAATTCTTTGCATCGTTGGCTCAACCTCTTCGTTTTGATTCTTCCGGAGTGCCTAAATAAGTCTTGATGGTATTTCTCGTCGTCATTCTCAGTTGGAAGCCCGAAGAAGAGTTTCTTTTAAATCTTGCCCCATTCTCTGCCATCCTCCCATAATTGTTTCGGTTGTGAGAATTTCTTTTCACCCATCCGGAGTAATTCAGAGTATTTTCAGTTTGATTCTCCGAAGGCCATCATTTCGGGATTATTCATTCTAGCTTTCAGCTCCCGTTCTTCAATCTTACCGGTGCATCATCCAAGTATATTCTCTAATCAGCTCGTGATCTTTTGTTCTCGTGGATCTAATTTCCCTCAAGTATTTTCATTCGTTCTCTAATCCTTTCCGGTGATTTATCCCTTTATTTCGTTCTTTGTCAATGCTTACGGTGGTTCATGCAAGATTGGTCCTCTTTATCAATTCATTCGTTCTTCCAAATTCCTACCGATGGTTCGTTGAAGACGTTCTCAAATTTATGATATATCTCTCTCAACCCTTTCTATGAGAATAAGTAATATGTCAAATCCATCGATTGTCATCAATTGAATTGGTGAAGGATAAGCATATTGTAATTCTTATTCTTGTTTCATCCAAGTGATTTAATTCCTTATTCCGGAGGTTCATCACAATTCTTGATTTTTTTTGTTCATCTTTCTTTCCCGGAGTTCCAACCTCTTTCAATTATTTTATCACGAAGGTCTCTATCTAAATCATTGCGAGGCTTCAATCTTATTCTTTCCATAAGTCAATTATTTTGGATCATTCTTTTATTACCGGAGTTCTTCATGAAGGTTCTACATGATTGGTTCATCAAGGATTTAATGCCTTCTCCAATTTTTCATCGAGATTCTCTTCTAAGAAGTTCTAGTTTTCTTCTTCTTGCTATCCGGAGTGCAATTCTTTCTTCCATATTATTGGAGGTGGTATTATGTCATTTTGATAATTTGAGTTCATGTTTTCATGATTCACATGTTGTCAAGTATGAGATATTTTAAATCCATCAATCTCGTCATTGGAGTTATCTTGTGTTATATTTCACCTAAAGCCATCCCTAACGACTGTTGCTATCTATGGTGCTCATAAATGATCCAAGCTCTTCTTTATCCTCTCGGTAAAATAGTTTCTTATCTCCTTGTTCTTATCAATCCAATTCTTCTTCCCGTGAGTGGCAGGTTGTCACCTCATAATTTGAGATGTATTCCATAAGACCATATCAACCTTATTATTTTCGTTTCTTGGTTTTTCCAACAACCCCGTTCAACCCTTCTCCTAAAGATGCCTTGTCAAACTCTTTTGTGGCAGAAGTGAAGATTGGAGGCCGTAACTTGTTGGAATATTTATTTACTTGTTGGGATATCACTATATATCTTATTTAATTAATGCATCTATATACTTGGTAAAGGGTGGAAGGCTCGGCCTTATGCCCGGTGTTTTGTTCCACTCTTGCCGCCTTAGTTTCCGCCATATCGGTGTTATGTTCCCAGATTTTGCGTTCCTTACGCGGTTGGGCTATAATGGGAACCCCTTGATAGTTCGCCTTAAGTAAAGCTCTTCCAGCAATGCCCAACATTGGTTTTACCATTTGCACTAACAACCTACCACCTTCCCTTGGGTTTTCACGAGCCCGAGGGTCATCTTTATTTTAACCCCCCCGGGCCAGTGCTCCTCTGAGTGTTGGTCCGAACTAGACTCCTGTGCAGCGCCCCCTCAGGGAAACTCGAGGTTTGGTTTTAGTTGTATGGAGCGCTCATCTGAGTGTGCCCTGAGAAAGAGATATGCGCAGCTCCTATCGGGATTTGTCGGCACATTCGGGCGGTGTTGCTGGTTTAGTTTTACCCTGTCGAAATGTCTTGTTGTACCGGGATACCGAGTCTGATCGGAATGTCTCGGGAGGAGGTCTATTCCTTCGTTGCCCGTGAGAGCTTGTGATGGGCTAAGTTGGGACACCCTTGCAGGGATTTGAACTTTCGAAAGCCGTGCCCGCGGTTATGGGCATATGGGAATTTGTTAATGTCCGGTTGTAGAAAACCTGAAGTCGACCTTAATTAAAATGAATCAATCGCGTGTGTAACCGTGATGGTCTCTTCTCGGCGGGGTCCGGGAAGTGAACACGGTTGTTGGAGTTATGCTTGACGTAGGTTGTTATAGTATCACTTCTTGATCATACTTTTATTGACCGTGCTTTGCCTTCTCTTCTCGCTCTCATTTGCGTATGTTAGCCACCATATATGCTAGTCGCTTGCTGTAGCTCCACCTCATACCTTTACCTTACCCATAAGCTTAAATAGTCTTGATCGCGAGGGTGCGAGATTGCTGAGTCCCTGTGGCTCACAGATACTTCCAAAACCAGTTTGCAGGTGCCGATGAGTCCGTGCAGATGACGCAACCAAGCTTAGGAGGAGCTCGTTGAAGATCTTGTTCTTTGTGTTGTTTCGTTCTAGTTGATTAGTAGTGGAGCCCATTTGGGGTCGATCGGGGACCTTTGTCGCTTTTGGGGTTCTTCTTTTATTTTGGCTCCGTAGTCGGGCCCTGATTGTACTTGGTTGATGAAATGCTTTATTCATGTATTTGTGTGAAGTGGCGATTGTAAGCGAACTATGTATATTTTTCCCTTATGTATTACATGGGTTGTGTGAGGATTACCTCACTTGCGACATTGCTTTCAATGCGGTTATGCCTCTAAGTCGTGCTTCGACACGTGGGAGATATAGCCGCATCGAGGGCGTTACACAGGAGCTCACATTTTTTTAGTTTTCTGTGATGGAGGGGGCACCTAAATATTTAATGGGAAACTCACTTAATTTGCAACCAAGGATTTGAGCAAATATATTAGCATCATCTCCACTAACATTAATGGGCACTAGGTCACATTCGTGAAAATTAATTCTCATACCAAATAATTGCTCAAAGCAAGAAAGTAACCATTTAAGGTTTCTGGCATGAGATGTATTATTAGTCATAAAAAGTAAAGTGTCATCAGCATATTGCATAATAATGATGCCAGCTGGATTGGAACTAGGAAATAGTCCTTCCATAATATTATTCCTAGAGGCTTTAACAAGGATCCTAGTAAAAACGCCAGCAACTAAATTGAAAAGCAGGGGGAATATGGGCACATATAGTTAATATGCTTTAGTTTTGTCCTAAGTATTATTGTACTTCCTTGATATCACTGCCTACTATTTTACTTCTTGAATGCTATATTTATGATAATGGTGTTGTTCTGATGCCACATGTTGGTTCCATCAGACTACTTAATGTTCTCTATGCTTAATTACACATCGGCAAACTAGCATGTGGTTCTGCTGCTTTTTGTTCGTTTTACCCTACATTTTCTGATGCTAGCTATTACATCACTTCTCCGAGCCTCTGTTCATTACTTGTTTGTGTGTTCTTGATCTAACCAAGTTGCATGACTAATTTGATGCTTCTATTAATTATGGAGCTGCCAACCCCATCAAGCAAAATATTTGTTCTTTTGGGGCTGGCACCTCGAACAAGCATAAAAATAGAGGGAAGCGGATATATTGTCGTGTATGCACACACACCCTTCTTTCGTTAGTTTAGATGAACCATTGATGATCAATTTGGACCAGTGCATGCGATTAAAATTAATTTTACCTAAATAGAGGGTGCAGAATAAACTACAACAACTAGATATACAACCACGGGATGCTGGCGATATCTTCAAAGAACATTGCAACAGCAGCGAGGGTTCACCGCAACATATGGTAAGCCAGTGTGTTTTAGTACATGTAAAATGTAATGCGAGTGGGCTGCTTTCTTGGCTTGTTCCCTCAACATGTAATCCTACATAATTACAAATAGTTCAGTTGTCTGCTTTGCTGTATTGCTTGATTCCAATGCTTGTTTGTTGTTATGCTATACCTGAGTTGGCCAATATGTCAGCAGTGCCTGCTGTACTATCGTAAAGAAATGCATGCCTAGTTCATTTGAGTCCTTAACTTTTCTTCTGAACTTCATCACAAGACTGTCTTCATAGTTTATATGAGGCACACTGTTAAGTGCTTTCTCAGATTGTTTCAACTGCATAGATGCCTTGGCAACTTGAATATAGCGATGGTACACTCCCTTCCAACTTTCATCTTACCAATTTAATTTCTTTTCGGCTGATGCTGCTTCGAACCATTTAAATATAGCTTGCCATGCTCGGCAATAATTTGTATGTCGTTTACCATGTAAGCTTACTGCCTGGATCATGCGATAACTATCTCTTACTTATGTCCAGCGGAAACCTTTGAGGATGACGTTCACACTAGGACACAATATACAACCCCAGAAACTATTTTCGGAAGAAGTGCGCCATCCATGTTACCAGATGGTAGCAGTTCAGAGGCAACACCGTCGTAGAGCAGTCTGAGCACAGATATTATAGTTCTTGAGGCTCTACTAGAGGCAGAAAGAGATGGTGTAGCTGGAAATTATGGAATTAGCGGCACACATTATGCAAGCAACCCAAGAATTGGAGGAAGTAAGAATGTTGCATTTGAAGACGGAGGAGGTCCTGCTGTTTCTGCTATCTGAAGCCCAGGGTAATCCCGGTTCTTCTTTAGATACCAGTTGAAATTGTCGTTAGATTATTGTACATGCATGGTGTGTCATGTCTCTGAATGGATTATGTTGTAAGACCCCCTATGTTGTCCATGTGTTGTAATGATCCTAATTTTTTAGGCGAGGTAATCCTCAGTACTTGTATGATTAACATAAGGTGAACTGTTTTTCGTGTAAGCATATTGTATTGGATGAAATAACTGTTTGACTCAAAGTGTATCCAACCTACTTAATTCGAAGATCACGGCTAAATCATAATAATATATAAAGGTGGAATAAATCTTTGTTGTGGTTTTGAGGAAATAAATAACAAAACATAGAATTATATGTGGATATTTGTAATCGAATACAAATTGGATTTGAATTTAGTCTGCCAGAGCCGAGGGCAAACGTGAATGCTAATTCTCCCAAGTTTTGAACGAAGCGGCTAAACACCCACTATAATTTGTTGGTTGCCCGAAGCAAGTGTTTGCCAGATGGAAATTACTGTCTACCCCTAACACTTACATCCTTATCAACCGGATTTACACTGATGTCGATAGGGGTAGACTAGTAACTTCAATCAGACGTGACACGACGGCCTCTGAGCCCATTCAGACACGGTGGGCGCCAAACGTGGGCGAAAAAACACATTTGATTCAAGCTCGTCCGAAAGACATGTGTCTCTCCCTCCATTTCCCCATTCATACACGGTGGGCGGCAAAAAACTCTGCTCGTTCGAAATTGATGTAGGCTAATATTTTAAATAGGGGCATATGTGTAACTTCCCTCAGACATGACACAACCGCTCTACCTGTCAGCCGCGTTCATACACCGTGGGCGCCAACCGTGGGCGGCAAAACACCCTCCTCGCTCGAAATAGTTGCCGGCAAATATTTGGGAGATGCGAGACTACCGTCCTATCCCCAACCAACGCGATGTCCGAAATTTTAAACGGGGGATAAGATCGTAACTTTCCCACATTTCAAAGAAGCGCGTCCCAAAGTTTGATATCCCCCTCCCCTCCATTTCCCCATCCATACACCATCGGCGCCACGACAACCTCCCCACTGCGGCCAGCCTCCTCCGTCCGCCACCCCATCCTCCACCTTGACGGAGCCGCTACCCCTACCCCGTCGTCCACTTCAAGAGATGGACGTCTCTCATCCACGGCACTGGACCAGGATACATTCATCGTGTCCTCTCGCTTCATCGGTGCCGTCGTCCACCTTGCCATTGCCGCTCCTACGACCGCCTCATCCATGGCAATGGGATTTATCCACCGACCCGGGCGTCTGTCATCTAAAGTCTTCTTCCCCGCCGCCGACAGCCATCGCACCCGTAGCACCCTCAACGTATTAGCAGAGGCCTACACCGCGTCGCAAGAGAGGTGGTACTCTTCCATACGTGCTTAAGTTATTGATCTCACCCAAAAAATAGATTGTAATTTGTTTACTGTACTTTTCTTGTCCGTAGCAAATCATAGTGGCTTACGTGTTGAAATGCGAATATGATATAATGCTCATATCACTAAAACAGAGAACATTTAATTGGTCACCTAATGTTCCTATATTCGTTTCGAAAAGCATGTGCGCCAGCCACTGGTGCAGCTAGTTCCACTTTCCTGATTTTTCTCTTGATGCTTAGGGTTTTCCCCTTTTATCTACTCTACTGTGATCTGCGTAGGTGCTTTCTGTCATACTAGCATTACTCCACCCTTCAAGCTAAACAACACAACACTCAAAATTCGAAAGCTTAGTTGTTCAAATATGATTGTGATATGATAATGATATTAGTTAACAGACACATTTAATTGGTTAGCTAAAGGTCCCACTTGAGTTTCCAGATGCATGTTGCGACATATAGAGAGACAATAGAATTGCATTTCTTTGTCACTTGTTGACTGTACTTTCTTGTCCATACAAATTTTAGTTGTTATTTCAAAGCAAACATCAGTTGCTAACTACCCTTTGCGCGGTTTGCAGCTTCAGATCTACCATCCCACTGCCACGGTCAACACTGTACTCATCATGCTTATGGTTTTCCCATTTTATGATGACCACGATCAGCCTACGTGGTTCGTGTCGTAATAGCACTGCTCCACCCATCGAGCTAAACAAGCTTAGTTGTACAAATTCATATCTGATATTATGCTGATATTAGTAAAACTGAGATATGTTTAATTGGTCAGCTAAATGTTCCTACTTTAGTTTCGAAATGCATGTGAGCCACATATGGAGAGACCGAAAAGAATAGTATTTCTCTATGCGCTCTTGTTCATCATGGGTGGCCAACCGACATTGTATTGAAAGACTTGTAATATCTTCAATCTGCTTGCTCTTATGCTCTTCTTTAAGATGATCCTCTTCTCTTGCGGTCGACTGTTCAGGTCGAGTTGTTCTCCCTTAGTATATTTTGAATCTGTCAGGTCAGGTCGACTTGTTCTTCTTTACTATATGTTGAAGCTGTCATCTGCGAAGTGTCATCACTTCTAGAGCTCTCATATATTGAGTAGTAGGCCACATTATATTAATTCACACCAAATTACAGCATACATGGCATCTCTTAAAAGAATTGCAGAGATAGCACAAAGGGGTTTACAGGGAGGCAGTATTTGATTAGAATCACTTCTGCATTACAAATATAATCTCACTTGTTTTCATGTTTTCATGCATGTCAGATATTGAACATTATCAAAATGAATATTAGAATGGGCGCATGAGAGGAATATTGCGGAACAATCCATTGGCTAACAAAATTGGCATGGTGGAGGATGGCCTATCTTATTCACCCATCAAGGTGCTTGCTCTAACTTGGCAAGGTTGTATTGGTCACACATATTTTGCATCTGACCCCTTGCATTACTTCTACTTTGTTACACCATCTGCTTAGTTTAAGCATCATATATGAGTATATGCCATACCTATCCATTTTCTGTACCTATTCCATGTGTTGTCATACTATGTTTTTCTAGTCAAATATTGTTCTTTCGTAATAGATGTCCAAAAGGAAGAGGGTGAGTGCACATCCTCAAGGAGTACAAACTAGGTATTTGGAAAAGGTAGTGATACCTTTTAAATCAGATAGATCAGCAGCCACAAAAAACACAGGCCCAACTGTACCACACTTTACCCCTACTCTAGTGGCCAAATCCCTATTAGAACTGCTGGGAGCCCAGCGTCAGGTACTGTCTATGATATCAATTCAAAATTTGAACTCCTAAATTTCTGCATGTGACTTACCTTCTCTCTTGTATGAACACTAATTTTAGATGAATTTCCTTGCTCAAAGGATTATACGATCTCACAACAATATTGGGCTCTGCATTGCTCTTGTCAGTACCTCTCTCCCTTTTGCCTTGTAAACGTTGTACTTAATTAATTGCATTTGATTATGTATCATCAGTCTGCACCTGAGCTTCATTATCCTCTGTTTCTTCCAGTATTATTTGATCTATATTTACTCTTTGCAAAATGTAGAATAATGGCAACGCTTATAAAGAATTTTCTTTGGGGAATTTATTGAATTATCCTTCCATCAACATGAGAAGGGCTTTGTCCAGCCCGTGTTAACATGTAATGTAAGTTCATCCTTCTCAAGCCTTCAAACTTTGTTCTAGTATAGATTTGGATAGCCATCATTTCCTCAACTGCTGTTTGCTTTGCTGTTTACATCTGATTGGATGTTTGCAACAACTACCAATTTCAAATTGTAGTTGTAAAAACATGTTCCTTATGCAGAACAAATCCATTTATTTTCTTATATAATTGTGAAACCTGTTACATGTCTCCTTGTTTCTCTTTCAGAGTCGTATCTCTTATGCCAGGCAGAACTTTAGGGAAGATAGTGAGCCAAACCATCTTGAGGACAGCGAGATGACCACAAGGTCCTGTCTTGATGAAGACAGTGAGTTGAAGCTACTCACCAGCAGGTGTGAGACAACCTCTATGCAGCCGCTGCCTCAGTTGGTTCTACTTCTTCAGTCTCAACTTAAAGCAGAAAGGATTGCTTCAGCTCAGCCTGACTTGAAGTCAAAGATGTAATGAAGATGTTAGAGGACTGCCTTGCGCACCATCATGCCATACAGCTACGGGTGATGCATCTATCGTTGACACAACTGAGGTCTAATCAGCTTGTTTGGCTGTTTGGGGGCCCGACCTGGCCAGGCCTAGTGCCTTCTGAAGTGCTCTCAGTTTTGTATATTCTTTTGTCAACGTGTTTATTTGCGCTGGTGGCGAACTTTGATGCCTAGTGGATGTAATATGTGTAATAGCCGTGATAGCCTAGCGTAAGTTTGCTGCTTATTTATTTCCTTGTTGTCTTGTTTATTTGTTTGCTTGTAGTCAGTGTAGTTCTTTTTCCGCGGTTAGCTAGTGGCCGCAATAACCTATTTTTTAAAACTAAGCCACAATAACCGTGGGCTACATATTTACTGTAGTGACACTGGCCCTCCTACGGGCCGTAGAAACAATGGGCCTTCTACGGTCGGTAGAAACAATGGGCCTTCTACGGGCCGTAGAAACAACGGGCCTTCTACGGGACATATCATCAATGGGACTTATACGGGTCGTATGATCGATTGGCCAAACATGGGCCAAAAACAGACCGCATTATGGCCATAAACAGGCTAGAGTTGGAGTCGTCTGTTCATGGGCCGACGAGAACAGGCCGTCGTTAATAGGCCGTATTTGATGACGCTATGAAAACGGCCTAACGTATTTACGGGCTACAGATGGGCCGATTGTAACGACGGGCTGAATTTGGCCCACAAGTAGAAAATGGCAGTAACGGGCCGTAAGTAACCGAATACTGGAAATGAGCCCAAGAATAAATGGGCCCTGAGAAGGCCGAAAGATAACATGGGCTGCAAACGGCCCAATGGATTAATGGGCCGTTAATGGGTATAAAGTGATACACTGTTCATTACGGGCCAGTTTTACCACGGGCCGTTAAAGAGTTATAAAGGGCCTCATATGGGCTGAAAGACGTCATGGGCCATACATGGGCCGGAAGTTAAAACAGACTGGAATTACATTGGATGGCCCAGATGACGCTACTGGGCCTAATTCGGATAGGCCATAAACGGGCCCTGGGTTAGCGGGCTGCAAATGGGCTATATGCGAACAGGTCGTTAACAGGCTTGTCGTGGGCCGGCCCGCCACCTTTTGACCAAGTCAAATGGGCTGACCTTTTCACAGGAATGGGCCTCTGTTGTGCCGTGCCACGTGTCGATGTATCATAGGTGCTTTGGGTCCAATGAGTGGATGACATCTATCCCAATGTGAGCCGACACGTGTTTCCTCCAGCCAATGATGATTTTACACGTGGAAAATCCCCATTGGTCGGGGCTGTTAGCGGGTTATCGGACCCGATAGCTTAACGATATTCCGTTATGGTGGATGCCACGTGTCGGTCACCCTTGACGAAAGAACTTCTGTGACGCGCGATTTATCGTCATGGAAATGGACACTTCCGTGGTGATAATTTTGGTAATGTCAACACTTCTACGACAGCACAGGTATGACTGTCTTGATTCTGTCATAAAATCGGCATGGATGATGTACATGCATGACAGAAAACGTGACCTAGTGTGACAAACATGTATCATCATGGAAGTGTATTTTTTTTGTGGTGTATCATCAAGACTAGAAGAACACGCCTTTACAAAGCAATATTTTTAGCACGCATCCTAGCGGTTCTTTTTTTGCACTCATAAATGGAAATTATCATGGCTTTGAGAGACTCATTGATATCATGCTTAGGTGGGATAGATCTAAATTTCAAAGAATCAACATCAAGAGAAATTCTATCCACGTTCCTAGCCAACTCATCAATCTTAGAAAAAATTTCTTCAATCAAAGCATTGAAACTCTTTTGCGAACTAATCAATTCTTTAATACTAGATTCAAAATCAGAGGGCATCTTATTATTAATTTCGTAAGAATTGTGGTAGGAATTACCATAATTATTAGAGGAATTACTAGGATACGGCCTAGGATTAAAGTTTCCTCTATACGCGTTGTTACCGAAATTGTCCCTACCAACAAAATTCACATCCATAGATTCATTATTGTTCTCAATAAAAGTAGACAAAGGCATATCATTAGGATCAGAATAAACACTCTTATTAGCAAACAATTTCATAAGTTCATCCAGCTTTCCACTCAAAAGATTAATTTCTTCTATAGCATGAACCTTTTTACTAGTAGATCTTTTGGTGTGCCATTGAGAATAATTAACCATAATATTATCTAGGAGTTTGGTAGCTTCTCCTATAGTGATTTCCATAAAAGTGCCTCCTGCAGCCAAATCTAAAAGATTTCTAGAAGCAAAATTCAATCCAGCATAAAAAATTGTATGATCATCCATAAATTCAAACCATGAGTAGGGCAATTGCGAATCATTAATTTCATCCTCTCCCAAGATTGTGCAACATGCTCATGATCTAGTTGCTTAAAGTTCATTATATCGTTTCTAAGAGAGATGATCTTAGCGGGAGGAAAATACTTAGAGATAAAAGCATCTTTGCACTTATTTCAAGAATCAGTACTATTTTTAGGCAAAGAAGAAAACGAAGTTTTAGCTTGATCTCTAAGCGAAAACGAGAATAACTTCAATTTAACAATATCATTATCCACATCTTTCTTCTTTTGCATATCACACAAATCAACAAAGTTGATTAGATAGGTAGCGGCATCTTCACTAGGAAGGCCAGAAAACAGATCTTTCATGACAAGATTCAGCAAAGCAGTATTAATTTCACAAGATTCAACATCGGTAAGGGGAGCAATCGGAGTGCTAATAAAATCATTATTGTTGGTATTGGAAAAATCACACAATTTAGTATTATCTTGATCCATCGTGACAAACAATCCAACACATAAGCACACAAGAAGCGAGCAAAAAAGAGGTGAACGGAAAAGATGGCGAATAAAACGACAAGGGTGAAGTGGTGGAGACGAAAACGAGAGGCAAATGGCAAATAATGTAATGCGAGGGATAAGAGTTTGTGATGGGTACTTGGTATGTCTTGACTTGTGCATAGATCTCCTCGGCAACGGTGCCAGAAATGGCTTGTTGACGGGAGATCAAATCTTGACTTGACTTGGTGCAGCCTCCCTGGCAATGACGCCAGAAATCCTTCTTGCTACCTCTTGAGCACTGCGTTGGTTTTCCCTTGAAGAGGAATGGGTGATGCAACCAAGCAGCGTAAGTATTTCCCTATGTTTTTGAGAACCAAGGTATCAATCAAGTAGGAGACTACACGCAAGTCACCTCGCACCTACACAAACAAATAAGAACCTCGCAACCAACTTGATAAAGGGGTTGTCAATCCCTTCACGGTCACTTACGAGAGTGACATCTGATAGAGATAATAAGATAAATATTTTTGGTATTTTTATGATAGAGATTGGAAAATAAAGATTGCAAAGTAAATTAGATTGAAAACTTATATGATGGAAAATAGACCTGGGGGCCATAGGTTTCACTAGTGGCTTCTCTCAAGACAGCATAAGTATTACAATGGGTAAACAAATTACTGTCGAGCAATTGATAGAAAAGTGCATAATTATGAGAATATCCAGGCATGATCATGTATATAGGCATCACGTCCGTGACAAGTAGACCGAAATGATTCTGCATCTACTACTATTACTCCACACAGCGACCGCTATCCAGCATGCATCTAGAGTATTAAGTTCATAAGAACAGAGTAACACATTAGGCAAGATGACATGATGTAGAGGGATAAACTCAAGCAATATGATATAAGCCCCATCTTTTTATCCTCGATGGCAACTATCCAATACGTGCCTTGCTGCCCCTGCTGTCACTGGGAAAGGACACCGCAAGATTGAACCCAAAGCTAAGCACTTCTCCCATTGCAAGAAAGATCGATCTAGTAGGCCAAACGAAACTGATAATTCGAAAAGACTTGCAAAGATAACAAATCATACATAAAAGATTTCAGAGAAGAATCAAATATTGTTCATAGATAATCTTGATCATAAACCCACAATTCATCGGATCTCGACAAACACACCACAAAAAGAATTACATCGAATAGATCTCCAAGAAGATCGAGGAGAACTTTGTACTGAGATCCAAAGAGAGAGAAGAAGCCATCTAGCTAATAACTATGGACCCGAAGGTCTGTGGTAAACTACTCACACATCATCGGAGAGGCTATGGTGTGGATGTAGAAGCCCTCCATGATCGATTCTCCCTCCGGTGGAGCTCCGGAAAAAGCCCCAAGATGGGATCTCTTGGGTACAGAAGATTGCGGCGGTGGAAATAGTGTTTCGTGGTGCACCTAGATGTTTTCAGGGTATGTGGATATATATAGGAGGAAGAAGTAGGTCGGTGGAGTTGTGAGGGGCCCACGAGGGTGGGGGCGCGCCTCCCTGCCTCATGGCCTCCTCGCTCCTTTCTTGACGTCTACTCCAAGTCCCCTGGATCATGTTTGTTCCAAAAATAACTCTCCCGAAGGTTTCATTCCGTTTGGATTTCGTTTGATATTCCTTTTTTACGAAAAGCTGAAATAGGCAAAAAAACAACAATTTGCACTGGGCCTTGGGTTAGTAGGTTAGTCCCAAAAATAATATAGAGGTGTATAATAAAGCCCATTAAACATCCAAGACAAATAATATAATAGCATGGAACAATAAAAAATTATAGATACGTTGGAGACGTATCAAGGTCTTGAAAAATTTGAGGATCAACTCTGTTCTCATATAAATCATTCATGTCAAAATTCATAGTGTCACCACTTGACTGTCCTAGTCTTTTTTTAAAAGCCTCCCAAAGTATAGCAGCCTTGCCTTCATGGTCAGTGATTTCTACTTGTTCATCATTTACCAACATTGCAATCTTATTATGTCTATGGTTTATTGATGCCTTATTGTGGAAGTATTTAGTGTTCTCATCACCAAACTTAACACCTTTAATTTTTTCCCCTTTGTTTCCAATAGGTCTTCTGATTATTAAGCACCACCAACAGATACTCTTTTAACAAAGTCCTGCAATTTGCCTCTGATAACCCACAAGTATAGGGGATCGCAACAATTTTCGAGGGTAGAGTATTCAACCCAAATTTATTGATTCGACACAAGGGGAGCCAAAGAATATTCTCAAGTATTAGCAGCTAAGTTGTCAATTCAACCACACCTAGAAACTTAATATCTGCAGCAAGGTATTTAGTAGCAAAGTAATATGATAATAGTGGTAACAGTAGCAAAGTAATATTTTTGGGTTTTGTAGGGATTGTAATAGTAGCATCGGAAAAGTAAATAAGCGAAGAACAATATAGGAAAAGCACGTAGGCATTGGATAGGTGATGGAGAATTATGTCGGATGCTAGCGATCATGCAACAATTATAACATAGGGTGACACAGAACTAGCTCCAGTTCATCAATGTAATGTAGGCATGTATTCCGAATATAGTCATACGTGCTTATGGAAAAGAACTTGCATGACATCTTTTGTCCTACCCTCCCATGGCAGCGGGGTCCTATCGGAAACTAAGGGTTATTATGGCCTCCTTTTAATAGAGTACCAGAATAAAGCATTAACACACAGTGAATGCATGAACTCCTCAAACTACGGTCATCACCGGTAATGGTCCCGATTATTGTCACATCGAGGTTAACGGATCATAACACATAATAGGTGACTATAGACTTGCAAGATAGGATCAAGAACTCACATATATTCATGAAAACACAATAGGTTCAGATCTGAAATCATGGCACCTGGGCCCTAGGACAAGCATTGAGCATAGCAAAGTCATAGCAACATCAATCTCAGAACATAATGGATACGAGGGATCAAACCCTAACAAAACTAACTCGATTACATGATAAATCTCATCCGACCCATCACTGTCCAGCAAGCCTACGATGGAATTACTCATGCACGACGGTGAGCATCATGAAATTGGTGATGGAGGAAGGTTGATGATGACGATGGTGACGGATTCCCCTCACCGGAGCCCCGAACGGACTCCCGATCAGCCCTCCCGAGAGAATTTAGGGCTTGGTGGCGGCTCCGTATTGTAAAACGCGATGAATCCTTCTCTGTGATTTTTTTCACCCGAACACGAATATATGGAGTTGGAGTTGAAGTCGGTGGACCGTCAGGGGGCCCACGAGGCAGGGGGGCGTGCCCCCACCCTCGTGGACAGGGTGCGGGCCCCCTGACATGGATTCTTCTTCCAGTATTTTTTATATATTCCAAAAATAATCTCCGTTGATTTTCAGGTCATTCCGAGAACTTTTATTTCTGTACAAAAATAACACCATGGCAATTCTGCTGAAAACAGCGTCAGTCCGGGTTAGTTCCATTCAAATCATGCAAGTTAGAGTCCAAAACAAGGGAAAAAGTGTTTGGAAAAGTAGATACGACGGAGACGTATCAACTCCTCCAAGATTAAACCTTTGCTTGTCCTCAAGCAATTTAGTAGATAAACTGAAAGTAATAAAGAAAAACTTTTACAAACTCTGTTTGCTCTTGTTGTTGTAAATATGTAAAGCTAGCATTCAGGTTTTCAGCAAAGATTATGAACTAACCATATTCACAATAACATTTAGGTCTCATGTTTACTCATATCAATGGCATAACCAGCTAGCGAGCAATAATAACAACTCTCGGATGACAACACTTTCTCAAAACAATCATGATATGATATAACAAGATGGTATCTCGCTAGCCCTTTCTGAGACCGCAAAACATAAATGGAGAGCACCTTTAAGGATCAAGGACTGACTAGACATTGTAATTCATGGTAAAAGAGATCCAGTCACAATCATACTCAATGTAAACTAACTGTAATGGATGCAAATGACAGCGGTGCTCTCCAACTGGTACTTTTTAATAAGAGGATGATGACTCAACATAAAATTAAATAGATAATCCCTTCACAGAGGGAAGCAGGGATTTGTAGAGGTTCCAGAGCTCGGTTTTGAAATAGATATGAATAATATTTTGAGCGGTATACTTTCATTGTCAACACAACAACCGAGAGATCTCGATATCTTCCATGCTACACACATTATAGGCAGTTCCCAAGCAGAATGGTAAAGTTGTACCCCCCCCCCCACCACCAACAAGCATCAATCCATGGCTCGCCCGAAATAATGGGTGCCTCCAACTAACAGCAATCCTAGGGGAATTTTGTTTGCAATTATTTTGATTTGATTTGAGCATGGGACCGGGCATCCCGGTGACCAGCCATTTTCTCGTGAATGAGGAGCGGAGTCCACTCCTCTTGAGAATAACCCGCCTAGCATGGAGGATACAGACATCCCTAGTTGATACATGAGCTATTCGAGCATACAAAACAGAATGTTTATTTGAATGTTTAGAGTTTGGAACATACAAATTTACTTGGAACGGCAGGTAGATACCGTATATAGGTAGGTATGGTGGACTCATATGGAATAACTTTGGGGTTTATGGAATTGGATGCACAAGCAGTATTCCCACTTAGTACAAGTGAAGGCTAGAAAAATACTGGGAAGCGACCAGCTAGAGAGCGACAACAGTCATGAACATGCATTAAAATCAATCAACACCGAATGCAAGCATGAGTAGGATATAATGCACCATGAACATAAATATCGTGGAGGCTATGTTGATTTTGTTTCAACTACATGCGTGAACATGTGCCAAGTCAAGCCACTCAAATCGTTCAAAGGAGGATACCACCCTATCATACTGTAAGTGCATCTAGTGCCACCCCTAGTTCGTTTTGGAGTATTGACGGCAAACCAAGTTGAGGGACTAATGTGTTTGTGAGAATTGCAGGAAAACACAGGTAGAAGTCCCTCATTGATTCGGTTTTACTACCAGAGATGACCCCTAAAAATGTATGAAGACATTGAAGACAAAGGTGGTATATGAAGATATTCACATTGAAGACTATGACAAAAGAAGACACGTTATGAAGCCTATGGAGCTCGAAGACTTAGATCTTTCGTAGTTCCTTTTATTTTGTGTTGAGTCATAGGAACCACCGTACTGTTAAGTGGGGTCCAGGAGAACCAGTCAGAATGACTGAAGTGATGCCTAAATCAAAAACCTATGTCTTCGAGTGAAGACAATGAGAGCGAATCTTGTCCAGAGCCGGACAAGTCAGCTTTGCTTGTAGCCCAAGTAAAGTTGCCATGAGAGTTCGAAATCTGACCGTTGAGACACGTGTCAGTTCCTTAGTGACCGAGGGTCATTTCGGACAAATCAGGTCGGGTTGCCAAGTGGCTATAAATAGCCCACCCCCACAACCATAAACGGTTGGCTGCTCAGATTTCAGTGCACGGCTTTTGTCGTTTGAGAGCAACCCACCTCGAAGCCTTTGAGAGAAAATTTCCAGTGAGGAGAAAATCCCTAACCACCCAGAGCCAGAGTAAATTGGGCATCACTTAAGTCTTCGTGTCTGTGTGATCTGAAGACTTATTACACTTGGGGACTGTGAATCCTCCAGACGGTTAGGCGTCGCGTTCAGAGCATCCAAGAGACATTGTGGATTGCCATTGAACGAAGTCTGTGAAGGTTTAGGAGTCTACCTTGAAGACTTACCTGAGTGATTGAGCGAGGACTAAGTGACCTTAGCTCAAGGAGAATACGGTGAGGACTTGGTGTCCTGAACTATGTGTTCAGGACTGGGTGTCCGGGACTGTGTGTCCTAAGGTTTAAATACCTAGCCGCTCCAATCGGACATACAGTTGTCACAGCAACTGGAACTGGTCCAACATATCATTGTCTTCAACGAGTCACTGGTTTCATCTTCACTTCCTCTTCTTACTGTTACACATTGTGAAGCCATTGCATGCTTGCTTTATCTTTAGTCTTCACAACGTGAATGTATGAACTGTTTGGCTTCATAACTTCTTCCTACCTGATCCTTATTACACTGCAGTAGTTTGTCATTGTGCTTTCACTCTACTAAATACATGACCATGGCTGGCCCAGTGTAATCTAACTTCCGCTGCATAGTAATAGGCATAATCTTCGCTGTTTGTCTTCATAACTCTCACATTTTGAAGACTTTCGTCAAAATCGCCTATTCACCCCCCCCCTCTAGTCGATATAATGCACTTTCAATTGGTATCATAGCAAGGTGCTCCCTTGTTCTGTGTGATTCGGTTTAACCACCTGGAGTTTTAGCTATGTCGACTGCAGGGATAATCAAAGTCTCCGCTGCGTGCCCCGTCTTCGATGGAACTGAATATCCCTACTGGAAGAATAAGATGCGTATGCATCTTGAAGCCATTGACGTCGACCTATGGTATGTCGTTGAGAACGGCGTTCCCAAGGCTGGAGAAGGTGTCACTGCTGCTGATGTCAAGAAATTCGTTCAACTAGACTCTACTGCCAAGAACATCATCTGTGGTCATCTGACCAAAGGACAATATGGCCGTGTGAGTGCTTTGAAGACATCCAAGCTGGTTTGGGACTGGCTCTCCAAGGTCAATGAAGGCATCTCAACTCAGAGAGATCAAAGAATCAGTGTCCTTCGCAATCTCTTCAACCGCTTCAAGCGAAATGACAATGAGAATGTCCGGCACACATTTGACCGACTCACTGACATCACAAATGAGCTTCAAGCCCTCGGCGCCACTGAGATCACCAAACATGAAATTGTCAAGACGCTGTTGAGATCACTTGATAGTTCGTTTGACATCCTAGCCCTGATGATTCAAGAACGTCCTGATTTCAAAACACTCGATCCATCTGACATACTTGAGAGGCTCAACACACATGAGTTTCAGCTTTCTGAGAAAAGAGATATCTACGGTCCAAACTATGGGCGAACTCGTGCCTTGAAGGCAAAAGTTGTTTCCTCATCTGAAGAAGAATCTGACAGCAGTTCTGATGATCCTGAAGACATTGGAAGGGAACTTGCAATGCTAGTGAAGAAGTTCCAAAAATTCACCAAGAAGAAAGGCTTCAGAAAATCTTCACGATCAAGCTCAAGGAATGATGAAGCTTCTGCTCATGACTACAAGAAGAAAACATGTCACAAGTGCAAGAAAACTGGACACTTCATCTCTGAATGTCCACAGTGGGACAATGAGAACAGAAGGAAGAAGAAGAGCAAGGAATATGATTCTGACGACGAGAAGAAGAAGAAATACTCAAAGTCTTCTTCCAAGTCTTCATCAAAGTCTTCATCACACAAGAAGAGCTCATCTGGCAAGGCACATGCGTTTGTTGGAAAGGAGATGGATTCAGAGGAGGAGTCCGCATCTGAGGAGGCAGAGGTGGAGTCTGAGGAGGAGTCTGATTCTGGCATTGCGAGTCTGGCTACCGCATACGTCGCCAAGTCCATCTTCAACACTGAAGACAATGACTGCATCACCGACACCGACGCAAATGACAAGAACGACTCCACTCCTACCTACTGCTTCATGGCACGCGGTGCCAAGGTAAACACACGCACTACTCGCTATCAAACATCTAGTGACGATGACTCTGACTGTGATTCAAAACCTAGCTACAAAACACTTGCTAAAATTGCAACTGAACAACAGAAAGCTATGGAACATATTCAAAAACTGTTAGACAGAAGCGATGATCTGTTGGGTGCTGAAATGACTCGATCTGAATCCTTAATTGAAGACATAAAAAACCTTCACATTAAGTATTAGGAACTTGAAGATCGTCTTGATACTCTCTCAACAACTCATGAAAAGCTTTCCTATGATTATCTTCAAAGGAAGCAAGAACTTGAGAAATTGAGAGCGGCTCATGAAGATCTTCAAAAGGAAAATGAGTCACTTCGCGCCGAACAGATCAGTCCCACTCAGGAAGGATTTGAACCACCATGTCTTAAATGCATTGAGCGTGATAATGCTACTTCTGTTGCTGAATGTTCCACTGCTACTACTGTTGCAATATCCTCAACTGTTGATGTGGTAACTAACCCCTCTGCTGAGGATACCACTGCTATTGCTGATGAGAATGCTAGGTTGAAGACATTGCTTGAAACAGGGATGTACAAAAGTCTTAAAGGACATCAGACATTATGTGATGTCCTCAAGAAGCAGATTCTGAACCGAAACCCTAGGAAAGAGGGTGTTGGATTTGTGAGGAAAATCAATGCAGATGGCTCTTACTGGAAACCTGAGCAGTACCCCAAAACCACATGGGTTGCTGCAAAGGAACTTTCAGCAGATCCATCCAACTTATCTGGATTCACTTGTGCTGACCCCATTATCATTGATGAATCCTTTGATGCAAACTATAAACTGTTTAAGAATCAGAATGGTGAAGTGTTTGCCAGGTACATTGGTACTAACTGCAGGAATGGACCGCCTATGAAGAAGATCTGGGTTTCCAAAAAGTGTCTGGAAAATCTTCCTGTGAATGTCTTCATGACACCTCAATTGAAGAAGACAAACCTCAGACCAAAGGCTTCCTACGGTCCAAAGGCTTCATACAAACAGAGGACTCATCTGAGTCACACTAACGCAAATGTTTTGCAGGGAAACCATACTCAGACATATGAATATGAGAGCAGTTCATCAAACCGTCATGTTCATATGACCAAAAATTATTATGCTTATTCCTATGAGTATTGCTGTCCACCTGATAGACTGTTTGCTAAGGCTTCAAAGCCAAAATTCTCAAATGTTGCACTTAGACTTATTGCTTCTAAGCCACCCTTGAAGATGTGGGTGGTTAAGAAAGCTTAACTCTCTTTTGCAAGGGAAGGTCTCTAGCAGAAAAACAAAATCTTCTGACGCTATTGCTGGGGACCTTAAAAATCTTGTAGGGCGCAAGATAAAATGCCCGAATGGCATCATTATGTACTTCATTCCTGAATCGCATGCTACTCTCCCTATTAATCCTAATCTGGATCTAAGTTTTCATAACCCACGTGTTCGTCAAATGTTTATGCTTCACAATACCCTTCGTGAAGCCTATCCCCCTAACTGCACTGTAGGGTACGACACCAGTGACTTCAAAGTCTTCAGAATGGATTATTGACGGTGGGTGTACAAATCACATGACTGGCAAAAGAAGCCTTCTTATGGACTCAACATTACGTCCATCCGACAAGAGCCATATCACATTTGCTGACACTGGTAAAAGTAAGGTATTGGGTCTAGGTAGAGTTGCAATCTCAAAGGATCAACACATGGATAAAGTCATGCTTGTTGAATCCCTTGGCTTCAACTTAATGTCTGTCTCAATGCTTTGCGATTTGAATATGATCGTAATGTTTGGAAAATATCGTTGCCTGGTACTAATGGAATCTGACAAATCTCTAGTGTTTGAAGGGTATCGGAAAGGTGATTTGTACGTGGTAGATTTCTCAGCAGGACCACAACTTGCAGTATGTCTTATTGCAAAAGCTTCAGAATGCTGGCTTTGGCATCGGAGGCTTGGGCATGCTGGCATGAGGAACCTCCACACCCTTGCGAAGAAGAAGCATGTCATAGGCACCGAAGGCGTCAAGTTCAAGAAAGATCACTTATGCGGTGCCTGTGAAGCAGGAAAGATGACAAGGGCAAAACATCCTTCGAAGACAATCATGACTACTACACAACCCTTCGAACTGCTCCACATGGATCTGTTCGGTCCCACTCACTACTCAACTTTCACTACTTCTGCTTGCCTCTATGGCTTCGTCATTGTTGATGATTACTCTAGATACACTTGGGTGCACATAATCCTGTACAAGACTGAAGTGCAGGATGTCTTCAGACGCTTCGCCAATCGAGCTATGAACAATTTTGACGCCAAGATAAAGCACATCAAAAGTGATAATGGCACTGAATTCAAACTGGCCTTGATACATATCTGGATACCTTGGGTATCACACATGAATTCTCAGCTCCGTACACGCCACAGCAGAATGGCGTCGTTGAACGCAAGAACAGAACACTCATTGAGATGGCCAGAACAATGCTAGATGAATACAAGACTCCAAGAAAATTCTGGACTGAAGCCATTGATACTGCATGCCATACAATCAATCGTGTTTATCTTCACAAGCTTCTAAACAAGACGTCTTATGAACTCCTAACTGGCAAAAAGCCAAATGTCAGTTACTTCAGAGTATTTGGCTCAAGGTGCTGGATCAAGGACTCACATCACACTTCAAAATTTGCACCTAAAGCACATGAGGGATTTATACTAGGATATGGAAAGGATTCACACTCCTACAAAGTCTTCAATCTCTTCCATTACAAAGTAGTTGAAACAGTGGATGTGCGGTTTGATGAGACAAATGGTTCACAAAAAGAGCAACTACCAAATGTGCTAGATGAAGTTCCAGCCAGTGAGTCAATCAAGCTTATGGGAACTGGAGAGATTATACCGTCTGAAGCTCATCCTGAAGAAGAACTTATCATCTCAGCACCTGATCAACATGAAGACATTCCTCCCAACAACAACACAGATCAGCAAGAGCAAAGACTTCGCCCTATACATCCTCGTGTTGCAAATGAAGTGCAGATTGACAGAATAATCCACAGCATCAATGCACCTGGTCCACTCACTCGTTCAAGGGCAACTCAGCTAGCAAATTTCTGTGGGCACTTCGCATTTGTATCAATATCAGAACCCAAGAAAGTTGAAGAAGCCTTCATGGAACCTGAATGGATTCAAGCTATGCAAGAAGAACTTCAACAATTTGAGCTGAATAATGTATGGGAACTGGTTAAGCGTCCTAATCCACGGAAGCACAACATAATAGGCACCAAATGGATATACCGCAACAAGCAAGATGAGCATGGTCAAGTTGTCAAAAACAAAGCTCGTCTTGTTGCTCAAGGATATACTCAAGTGGAGGGCATTGACTTCGATGAAACATTTGCTCCTGTGGCAAGGCTTGAAGCTATACGCATACTGCTGGCATATGCAAATCATCATAACATACTTCTATATCAAATGGATGTGAAAAGTGCCTTTCTCAGTGGCAAGATTGAAGAAGAAGTGTATGTTGCACAGCCACCTGGCTTTGAAAATCCAAAACATCCTGACATGGTATACAAGCTCAACAAGGCACTATATGGCCTCAAACAAGCCCCTAGGGCCTGGTATGACACACTCAAGTACTTTCTGAAGAGCAAAGGCTTCATACCTGGTTCCCTGGATCCCACTCTTTTCACGAAGACATATGATGGTGAACTGTTTGTGTGCCAAATATATGTGGATGACATTATCTTCGGCTGCACCAATCAGAAGTACAGTGAAGAGTTTGGATATATGATGCAAGAGCAATATCAGATGTCCATGATGGGGGAGCTGAAGTTCTTCCTTGGTCTTCAAATACGTCAACAGCGCAATGGCATCTTCATATCTCAAGAGAAGTATCTCAAAGATTGCCTGAAGAAGTTCAGTATGCAAGACTGCAAAGGCTTCACAACACCAATGCCAGCCAAACATCATCTGGGTCCTGACGACAATGGTAAAGAGTTCGATCAAAAGGTATACCGCTCCATGATTGGGTCTTTGCTTTATTTATGTGCATCTAGGCCAGATATTATTCTTAGTGTTTGCATGTGTGCTCGATTTCAAGCGGCACCAAAGGAATCGCATCACTTAGCTGTGAAGCGAATTCTTCGATATTTGGCTCACACCCCAACTCTAGGATTATGGTATCCAAAGGGCTCAGAGTTCGATTTGGTTGGCTTTTTGGATGCTGATTATGCTGGTGACAAGGTTGATCGCAAGTCTACATCAGGCACATGTCACTTTCTGGGACGATCACTTGTATGTTGGTCTTCAAAGAAGCAGAACTGTGTATCTCACTCCACTGCTGAATCTGAATACATTGCTGCTGGATCTTGCTGCGCTCAGCTTCTGTGGATGAAGCAAACACTCAAGGATTATGGCATTCATCTGAAGTAAGTGCCACTTTACTGCGACAACGAAAGCGCCATCAAGATTGCCAACAACCCAGTTCAGCACTCGAAGACAAAGCACATTGAAATTCGTCATCACTTCCTCAGAGATCATGTTGTAAAGGAAGACATTGATATCATACACGTCAACACTGAAGAGCAATTGGCAGATATCTTCACCAAGCCCTTGGATGAGAAGAGATTTTGCAAGTTGCGGTGTGAGCTAAATATCTTGGAATCCTCAAATGTCCTGTGATCAGGCACCGATCCTAACACTTATGCATATTGATGACTTAGATGTACAACACACAAAGTGAAGTATATCTTCAATCAATGAAGACATACATCCTAAGTGTGAATACATTAATACGTAATTTGACTTCGGAGCGCCACGATAATTGTGTGCCGTGTCTGGGTCTAATACTTCCTATACGGTGGGTAACGCCACCACCAAACGTTCCATTTTGAAGTGTTTCACTCATGGCGTTACCTTGTAATATCTTCACATTTGGTTTGGCTTCGAACTCAACATGTCTTCACGATTATCTTCACTACGTTGACTATATAGATATATATACTCTAGTGTTTTGTCCTCTACAGCATTCACTTATAGCTATGTCTTCTTGGTTGAATCTTCTGAACTAAGTGAATGTGATCGGACCCTAATCTCTCTATGCTTTCTATCTCTAACTCTATCTCTCCAAGTCATATGCATTCTATTGAAACTGTCGAATGTCTTCACTGCGTCCTTGTCAGCTCAAGATATAGAGACAACCATAAAATCCGTTTTTAATGCTAATTCCTCCACATAAAATCCGGAGAAGCAGGAACGACCGCCCGACAATTTAGGCGTGCGTGGGACGTCGAACAAACCCCAAACTTCCGCTAACTGGCCACGCGTTCCTCAAATACGAACCGCCAGGGGCACCTGCGTAATAGCACAGTGCCGCCCCTGAGTCTATAAATTCACACTTACTGCGGTCAGTATCTCCTTCTTCCACCCTCGCACGAACCCTAGCACCACCGCTAGCACTCGACGACGCCGGAGACGAAGCGCTTCGCTGCCGCAACCTCTCCAACACCGTCCTCACGCCGACCGCGGACATCGTCCTCTCCGCTGTCGCCGTAGGTGTTTTCCGTCGCCAAGTTAGGGCACGGAGGACTGAACTGCTCGGCATCAACTTCCTTCCGTCTAGCAGTTCCAGTGTGGTAAATAAAACTTCTTTTTACAGCTTCTTTTGATCTCACGGTTCTGTCACTTTCTACCATAAGAAGTTTCTCTTCACACTAGTTAGATCTCTCACTGCATCCCATAACATGCCTAGTATATTCACTTGTGCTTCATAAAGTAGTTAGATTCCTCACTTGGAACCAACTTCTTATCTATAAGTGAATGTCTTCGCACAATGAGGTCAATGTCTTCTGAACTGATTAATCTTCAAAACCTTCTGAGAATGCATATGACCTCTTCCCCTTCCCTCGCACCTTAATGCTGTCACAGGTACATGTCCGTGGGGGAATCCTTCGGTTCTCATAGTCTACATTCATTTGCAGAATTCCTACAGCATCACATAAACTCTCCTGAAGCCAGTTCCTGTTGGTCCAGAAAAGGAAAGCCTTTGAAGCCTTTGAAAGTTTTGAAGCCTTTCAAGCTAAAATTTATGGCTTCAGTAGCAGCGGCAAGAAAGGGGGGCAGACAGAGACGCGAGGGAACTTCTAAGGATTTGCCTGAAGACTTGGCAGAAATGTACAAAACAGATCCAGAAGAGAGCTATGGGCAGCGCAAGACCCGAATCCAATGGATTCGACGCTATTGGGCAGAAAAGTGGTTCAAATACCGCTTCGTCACCCAGGAGTATGCTGAAAAGAATGCTATAAAGAGTCCATGGGGGATATCTTATACAAGAACCTTGTACCCAGGACCAGAGATGAAGCCATTGCTCAAGGCTTCTACCCATGCATGGTCCGAGGACCACAGCCTGAAGATGCTCATCCGTCGTCACTTCTCTGGTGTCGTGACGACAATCTCTTGAAGCGTAACTTTCAGTTTGCCCAACAGTCAGCGAAGCTAAACAAGAAGAAATTTGGGCTTGACTTCAACCCTGGTCCCTCCTCACCAAGGGCAGATGGCACACGCGATGCGGAACCCAATATCATCGGTCCGTTTGCTAATCTTGAGGGCCTGATCACCCACATCTTAGTCCAAGGGACTGCTGTGAATGACCCTCCAGCTGATTCTGAGTCTGATGAAGCTCCTGCTGTGCCGAAGCCAAAGCAAACAAAGAAACCAAAAGCTTCAAAGCCGGCCCTTGCCTCAAAAATCTCAAGGGCGAAGCCATTGAAAACTGCACCTCCTGAAGTCAGTGTGCAGTCTGAAGACGTATCCCGCGTCTCCAAGCCCCTGAAGGAAAAGGAGCCCCAGCAACAAACAGGAAAAGAGCTCACTGCTGCTGCCATTCTGCGCAGTGAAGCCATTGATCTATCTAGCGACGAGGATCTGGGTGATGACACACTAGAGCAGCTCATCAAAAGCAAGGAAGAAGCGGAAATCTTCAACAATCTGCCTCTGTTTGATGTCGCCATCATCCACAGCTTCATTGATGAATGGTTTGACTCACCAGACATAAGCTTCAATGATCTACAGCTGCCTGTTGGACTCAGCGTCGCCTTCCAAGGCGCAATTGCTTCAGAACTGGCCATTGCTCAGCGCATTGTTGAGCTGAAGCAAAAGATTGATCACGAAAAGGCTAAGTTCAAGCAGCACACGGCCAGCCTCAGCGTGCAGGAAGTGAGGAGCTTTAAAATCATGCTGCATGAGCTCAAAGAAAACTTTCTGAAGAAGCGTGCTGAAGCTCAGTGCTCGCGTGAAAGGATGAAGTCTTTGGCAGAAAAATGCATTCAAGCCTACAACGAGGCTGAAAAGCGTAAGGCACTTGGGCGTCCTGGCATCGACCCAAGGATGGCCGCAAAGAAGAAGAAGCAGTCTGCTGTGAGTGAACCAGAGGCATCAGGACATGCAGCAACTCCGATTGTCTTCCCAACCGCCACGACTGGCTCGAAGACAAAGAGCCGGTCAACAGCTTCAGAGCTAAAGAAGACAAGAGCTGCAGAAGCTGAAGCCAGAAAAAGGAAGAGCTCTGAAGCCTCTCCTACTGCCCCCAGCAAAAAGAAGCGCAAGACCAAGAAATCTAGGGCTGCTCCCACAGAGCCCTTGATGGTTGAACCCCTTTCTGTCATTCACCCCAATGCAGAAAGAAGACTGACAGTTCATGAGCCTACTCCCACAGAGGCTCCTGACGCTGAAGATATTCCAGCAGCCGACCCAATAGCTGCTGAAGACATTGGTCATCAGGACAATGTGCAAGATGATGCAGCTCTTCCTCAGCTTGAAACAAGCGAACTCATCAGTATTGGTCGTCCTCTGACGCCAATGGCACAAGATGAATCATGGGCGGATCGCCCTCAGGAGGAAGAAGACCTTGAGGCCTAGCCCACTCCGACACCAAAAGCGTCGTCTGCGTTTCGTAGGCTTTGCAAAGGTCCACGGCCTCAAGTCCAGTCTGCAGAAATTCCGGCTGCATCAGCCGAAGACAATGAAGAAGCACCTCCAGAACCCACTTCCTCGCTCCATCAAGATGCAGTTCTCCAGGAGAAAGTGCCTGAGGTTGTCCATACAACTACAAACACTGAAGCCAATGTGGAGCCCGCCCCACCAAATGCTTCAGCGGACAGCAAAGCAACTGAGCCAGACACTTCAGTTCCTGAGTCTGCTGCAGGTCCACAGTTTGATTATCACATAGAGCACAGGCCTCATGTCCAGAAGCCAGTTTCAAGGCTTCCAAGGTTCCCAGGTCCTGCAGCAGCACCTGGCTCCTTTGGTATAAACAGCTTCAAGGCAGACAACACATTTTTAATAGCTCCAAGAACCCCTATTCAAGGGAAAGGATTATATTAGACAGGTTCTGGAGCTATTCTCAGCGCAGTTATTATTCATGCATCTTGTACAACCAAGGTCGCATCTTCCCTCACAAGCGCCTTGAGGTTGAAGCCATTGCTGGTCTGCCATGCATTGAGGAAGCACTGGATTGCTTCAGGCAAGTGGGTCTACTGCCATTTGTGACTGATGAAGAGCACTGGAACGAAGAGCTTCTGCTTCAGTTTTATGCCACTCTCCATATCAAAGGATACAACAGAGATCCGAAGACTTGGATCCTGGAGTGGATGACCGGAAATGTCCATCATGAAGCCAATGCATTTGATATCATTGAGCTCACCGGCCTGCCCACTCCAGGCGAATTCTTCGAAGAAGGTTGTCAACTTCATTCTGAAGCTGTTGAGAGTATATTTCAGAGACCTGAACCCAATATGAGTCAGATGCTCTCAATGATGAAGCCATTGCCTCAGGATGCACCCTATCCAACTGAGTTCTTCATTGAAGACCTAGAGTACCTGCCCAGGACCATATATCACATTATCCGGCGGACTCTCTGGCCCATCAAGGGACACTCACCACATGCCAAGATTGAGGGTGCACTGAAGACTCTCATATTCTATATCATGCATGGCAAATGCTTCAACGCACAGGACCTCTTCATCCGCCAACTAGCAGCGTGAGGCTCGGAATTATTTGGTTTGAAGTTCTATGCTCCCTGGGTGATGAGGCTAATCAAACTACACTCTGCAATCTCATATCAGCCCTCAGCCCGAAACCATCGGATCTTCCTGCCAGATGTGGATGCCTCTGATGAAGCCATATATCCCGAACCAGACAAGCAACCAATAATTCTTCAGAATGCCGAACACCAGAGCTTCACGCAGAATGTTGAAGGTATTGAAGCCATATCCAGGGTCTATCCGATGGCTGGCACTACACGTGCACCAGCATCTACTGAAGACACAGATAGCACAAATGCTCCAAGACCCAAGAAGCGTGCTCGTGTCCTCACTGACCGAGAGCTTCTCGTGGCCCTTCACCAAAAGCAAGATAGGCATCACGACTGGCTGAAACGTCAGATGAAGAGCCTCTTGGTGGATGTCAATCGTCTTCGAAACCTTGCCACCAAGAATGCCTTCGTTGCACATGAGACTTGCCGTCGTACGTGGAAAGGGCTCTCAATGATCTACACTGAAGCTGAACTTGAAGAGGATGGCTTCACAGAGCGCTTCAAATTTGACACCACACCTCCTAGAAGGGCTGTGATGCGCAACACACCGTCCCTTGAAGACTCTGAGTTTTCTTCATCTGCTGCCACAGTCACTGCAAGGATCATTGATGAAGACGATGATGCTACTTCACCACCACCTGCTTCAGCACCTCAAAGATCTGCACCGCCAAACAACTCCACCGACCCTGCTGCGCCCGGGAATGCATAGTAACCTCTCTGTCTTCAAACCTTTTTGGTCATTCCTGACAAAAGGGGGAGAAGCATACGATGTTTATAGTCTTCAAGCGGGTCAAAATGGGCGGGTGCCTTATGTTTTTTTGTACTTTGCTTCGTGTTTACAACTCTTGTTTTTGCTTCATCTGGTTCTTTGAGTTGTAAACACTAAAACTCGATGGTCGTCTGTTACTTGTTTACCACTCCGTTTGCGAAGATAAATTCCGCATGTGTGACGATAAATTCCACACTTATCTCATTTTGCAGACGTCCATTTTCCATTATGCATGTCATTATCTTCATATACTTTCACATGCATAGTGGATTGTCCTCATAAGCTGAAGTGGATCTCCACAAGTACAACCTACCATGCGCATTTGCATTCCAAAAGCAAATTAACTTATATGCACATCTTCAGGGGGAGCCCTTGCAACTTATGAAGACAATTCCTTTACAAACTTCACACTTTATATTCCCCGTTGAAAACTTCAACTATTTGTCATCAATCACCAAAAAGGGGGAGATTGTAAGTGCATCTAGTGCCACCCCTAGTTGGTTCTGGAGTATTGACGGCAAACCTAGTTGAGGGACTAATGTGTTTGTGAGAATTGCAGGAAAACACAGGTAGAAGTCCCTCATTGATTCGGTTTTACTACCAGAGATGACCCCTAAAAATGTATGAAGACATTGAAGAAAAAGGTGGTATATGAAGATATTCACATTGAAGACTATGACAAAAGAAGACACGTTATGAAGCCTATGGAGCTCGAAGACTTAGATCTTTCGTAGTTCCTTTTATTTTGTGTTGAGTCATAGGAACCACCATACTGTTAAGTGGGGTCCAGGAGAACCAGTCAGAATGACTGAAGTGATGCCTAAATCAAAAACCTATGTCTTCGAGTGAAGACAATGAGAGCGAATCTTGTCCAGAGCCGGACAAGTCAGCTTTGCTTGTAGCCCAATTAAAGTTGCCATGAGAGTTTGAAATCTGACCATTGAGACACGTGTCAGTTCCTTAGTGACCCAGGGTCATTTTGGACAAATTAGGTCGGGTTGCCAAGTGGCTATAAATAGCCCACCCCCACAACCATAAACGGTTGGCTGCTCAGATTTCAGTGCACGGCTTTTGTCGTTTGAGAGCAACCCACCTCGAAACCTTTGAGAGAAAATTTCCAGTGAGGAGAAAATCCCTAACCACCCAGAGCCAGAGTAAATTGGGCATCACTTAAGTCTTTGTGTCTGTGTGATCTGAAGACTTATTACACTCGGGGACTGTGAATCCTCCAGACGGTTAGGCGTCGCGTTCAGAGCATCCAAGAGACATTGTGGATTTCCATTGAACGAAGTCTGTGAAGGTTTGGGATTCTACCTTGAAGACTTACCAGAGTGATTGAGCGAGGACTAAGTGACCTTAGCTCAAGGAGAATACGGTGAGGACTTGGTGTCCTGAACTGTGTGTTCAGGACTGGGTGTCCGGGACTGTGTGTCCTAAGGTTTAAATACCTAGCCGCTCCAACCAGACGTACATTTGTCACAGCAACTGGAACTGGTCCAACATATCATTGTCTTCAACGAGTCACTGGTTTCATCTTCACTTCCTCTTCTTACTGTTACACATTGTGAAGCCATTGCATGCTTGCTTTATCTTTAGTCTTCACAACGTGAATGTATGAACTGTTTGGCTTCATAACTTCTTCCTACCTGATCCTTATTACACTGCAGTAGTTTGTCATTGTGCTTTCACTCTACTAAATACATGACCATGGCTGGCCCAGTGTAATCTAACTTCCGCTGCATAGTAATAGGCATAATCTTCGCTGTTTGTCTTCATAACTCTCACGTTTTGAAGACTTTCCTAAAAATCGCCTATTCACCCCCCCTCTAGTCGATATAACGCACTTTCAAATACCACATCACAACCATTTTAATTTCATGTTGGCACGCAAGGTAAACCATTATAAACCCCTAGCTAATTAAGCATGGCATAAGCAACTATAATCTCTAATTGTCATTGCAAATATGTTTCTTCCATAATAGGATGAACCAGGAACGATGAACTAATCATATTTACAAAAACAAGAGAGGTCGAGTTCATACCAGCTTCCCTCATCTCAATAAGTTCATCATATAATCATCATTATTGCCTTTCACTGGCACGACCGAATAGTGTGGATAATAATAATAGTGCATGTGCATTGGACTAAGATGGAATCTGCAAGCATTCAATTCAAGAGAGAAGACAAGGTAATATGGGCTCTTTGATAGATCAACAATAATGCATACAAGAGCCACTAAACATTTTCATCATGGTCTTCTCCTCTTGACCCCCAAAGGAAAGAAAAGAAACAAAACTATTTACACGGGAAAGCTCCCAACAAGCAAAAGAAGAACGAGAAGTCTTTTTGGGTTTTCTTTTAATTACTACTACTATAGGCATGTAAAGTAAACTAACTAAAAGCTACAACTTATTTTTTTCTTAAGGTTTTTCAAACACACAAGAAGAAAGCGAGAAAAGAAAATAAAATAGCATGGATGATACAATGAAAAAGTATTGTTACCGACAACTGGCATGAGTGTATGAGCATGAACGTAATGTCGGTGAGAGATACGTACTCCCCCAAGCTTAGGCTTTTGGCCTAAGTTGGTCTATGCCCATGGATGGCCTGGTGGATATCCGAAGTTGAAGCTGGGGTCGTATTGAGATGCATCAGCTACTGCCTGAAGAGCTGCAGCTTGGAGGCGGGCTGCCTCCGTCCTCCTCTCGTACTCGGTCACCTCCTCCCTGGTTATAACATATCTCCCTTTTGCCTGAAAGTCAAAGAAAGTAGGAGCAGGGAGAGGGACGTGATAGGTGTGTCATCTGTAAAAGATTAGTCGGTACTAGAGGAACTGATTGTTCCTCTCAATAAACTGATCACGAGCCATGGCATTATAATCTAAATAAGCAGGAGGCAACTCAAGATCATCTCCATGTATGGGTATCTCCAGAAAATCAGCTAAACGGGTTGCATAAATTCCACCAAAGAAATCTCCATCAATACTATTATTATGCAACCTACGTGCAACAATGGCCCCCAAGTTATATTGTCTATGTCCTAATATAGCACTCTTGAGAAGACTAAGATCAGGAGCACACATGTGACACGCCTCATCCTTACCATTTATGCATCTACCTATAAAGAGAGCAAAATAATGTATAGCAGGAAAATGAATGCTCCCTATGGTAGCTTGCGTGATTTCTCTAGATTCCCCCATAGTTATACTAGCCAGGAAGTCTCTATCTTCAGATTTGCGAGGTTCACTAACATTACCCCATTGTGGTTGTTTACAAGCAGTGTTAAAATCTTCTAAGTCCATGGTATAAGATTTATCATAAAGATCAAATAGGATAGTTTGAGAATTGCGTGATGATGAAAATTTAAACCTTCTCACAAATGAATCAGTGAGGTAGTAGTACTGACGGCACTTATCTGCCACAAAGCTCTCAAGATCGGCGTTACACACATATGCTTCAAATTCCTCCTTAATTCCTGCCCGAACCATGAAGTCCTCTGACGGCCATTCACAAAGTCGCACTTGAGCATCTCTTGGTAGTTCATTGTCCGGCTCACGTATTGCGGGCATGGGTCCTTGCTTCCTTGAGGAACCACCTTGGTAAATTTTACTAAACATATTTCTTCCTCTGAAAATTTTTTGAAATTTTTAGTAACTTAAAATAAAAGTGAACCAAACTCAACAAAATTGATAGAAACTACTCCTACAAGTGCCTAGAGGATATATCATGCATTAAAACTACTTTTGACCATATAAATTTGACATGCAAGCTCAAGAACAAGGTCACCTAAGCAGCAAAAATTTGCAATGAATAAAGCACTAGAACAAAAACTAATTGGACCATTGGAGGAGTCACATACCAAAGAACAATCCTCCAAAGAAGTTTTGTGAATGGAGCTTTGAGCAAGGAGATCGAAAATGGCAGCAAGATGAGCAGGCACTCGGGTTTGAGCTGGCTGGTGAATTCTTTGGGAGGAAGAAGTGTGTGGTGGCTGGAATAAGTGGAGGGGACCCACATGGGGTCCACGAGACAGGGGGCGCGCCCTGCACCCTCATGGGCACGTGGCTGCTCCCCCTGCTGTGTTTTCAGTGCCAGATATTCTAAAATATTCTAGAAAAAAATCATATTTAAATTTAAGGGCATTTGGAGAACTTTTATTTTCGGGGTATTTTTTATTGCATGGATAATTCAGAAAACAGACAGAAAATACTATTTTTTTATTTAATATAAATAATAGAAAGTAAAAAGAGGGTACAGAGAGTTGTGTTTTCTAAATTCATCCATCTGATGCTCATCAAAAGGAATCCACTAATAAGGTTAATCAGGTCTTGTTAACAAACTCATTTCGAGTAACATGAAACTGGAGAATTTTCAAATAACACTAGGTTACCTCAATGGGGATAAGCACATCCCCAACAATAAGCATATCATATTTATTCTTTAGTAGGAAGAGGAAATTCAAAACCTCCAATAGCAATTGTTGAAATTTTTCCAATAGAATTGATACTATGGACTTGAGGTTGTTTCCTCGGAAAGTGTACTGTATGCTCATTACCATTAACATGAAAAGTGACATTGCCTTCGTTGCAATCAATAACAGCCCCTGCAGTATTCAAAAAGGGTCTACCAAGGATAATCGACATACTATCTTCCTCGGGAATATCCAGAATAACAAAGTCCGTTAAAATAGTAACGTTTGCAACCACAATAGGAACATCCTCACAAATACTGACAGGTATAGCAGTTGATTTATCAGCCATTTGTAAAGATATTTCAGTAGGTGTCAACTTATTCAAATCAAGTCTGTGATATAAAGACAGAGGCATAACACTAACACCGGCTCCAAGATCACATAAAGCAATTTTAAAATAGTTTCTTTTAATGGAGCATGGCATAGTTGGTACTCCTGGATCTCCAACTTTCTTTTATTAGTAATAATTTCTTTCATGTACTTGGCGTAAGGATTCATTTTAAGCATATCAATCAAACGCATACGCAAAAAGATAGGTCTAATCATTTCAGCAAAGCGCTCAAAATCCTCAACATCTTTTTTCTTGGATGGTTTAGGAGGAAAAGGCATGGGTTTCTGAACCCATGGTTCTCTTTCTTTACCATGCTTCCTAGCAATGAAGTCTCTCTTATCATAATGTTGATTCTTTGATTGTGGGTTATCAAGATCAACAGCAGGTTCAATCTCTACATCATTATCATTGCTAGGTTGAGCATCAACATGAACATCATCATTAACATTATCACTAGGTTCATGTTCATTACCAGATTGTGTTTCAGCATCAGAAATAAAAGTATCATTAGGATTCTCAGGTGTGTTAATAACAGGTTCACTAGAAGTATGCAAAGTCCTATCATTTTTCTTCTTCTTCCTTTTAGACGGACTAGGTGTATCAATATTAGTTCTCTGATAATCTTGCTCAATTCCTTTTAGGATGGCCCTCAGGATACAAAGGTTCCTAAGTCATTTTACCACCGCTAGTCATAACTCTAACAACATTATCATTCTTCTTATTATTTAATTCATTGAGAAAATCATTTTGAGCTTTAAGTACTTGTTCTACTTGAGTGGTAACCATAGAAGCATGTTTACTAATAAGTTTAAGTTAACCTTTAACATTAGCCATATAATCACCCAAGTGTTCAAGCATATCAGCATTGTGTTTCAATTGTTCTACCAACATAAGCATTGAAGTTTTATTGTTTAACCATAAAGTCATCAAACTCATCCAACCATGGGCTAGCAAACTTAGTAAATGGGATTTCACATTTATCGAATCTATAGAGAGAATTTACCTTTACTACCTGTGTCGGGTTATCGAGACCATGTATTTCTTCAATAGGTGGTAAATTCTTAACATCTTCTGTTTTAATACCTTTTTCTTTCATAGGTTTTTTTGCCTCTTGCATATCTTCAGGACTGGGAAATAGAATACCCGTTTTCTTCGGAGTTGGCTTAGGAGTTGGTTCAGGAAGTGTCCAATTTTTTTCATTAGTCAACATATTATTCAATAGCAATTCAGCTTGATCAACAGTTCTTTCCCTGAAAACACAACCAACACAACTATCCAGGTAATCTCTGGAAGCATCGGTTAGTCCATTATAAAAGATATCAAGTATTTCATGTTTCTTAAGAGGATGATCAGGCAAAGCATTAAGCAATCGGAGAAGCCTCCCCCAAGCTTGTGGGAGACTCTCTTCGTCAATTTGCAAAAAATTATATATTTCCCTTAAGGCAGCTTGTTTCTTATGAGCGGGGAAATATTTAGCAGAGAAGTAATAAATCATATCCTTGGGACTACACACACAACTAGGATCAAGAGAGTTAAACCATCTCTTAGCATCACCCTTTAATGAGAATGGAAAAACTTAAGGATAAAGTAATAGCGAGTTTTCTCATCATGTGTAAAGAGGGTGGCTATATCATTTAATTTAGTAAGATGTGCCACAACAGTTTCAGATTCATAGCCATAGAAAGGATCAGATTCAACCAAAGTAATTATCTCAGGATCGATAGAGAAATCATAATCCTTATCAGTAATAAAGATAGGTGAAGTAGCAAAAGCAGGGTCATATTTCATTCTAGCATTCAAAGACTTTTGTTTAAGCTTAGCTAATAATTTCTTAAGATCAGATCTATCATTGCAAGCTAAGATGTCTCTAGCAGTTTCTTCATCCATAACATAACCCTCGAGAACAATAGGTAGTTCATATCTAGGGGGAGAATCTTCATCATCACTTTCATCAATATTATTAGTTTCAATAATTTCATTCTCTCTAGCCCTAGCAAGTTGTTCATCAAGAAATTCACCTAGTGGCACAGTAGTATCAAGCATAGAAGTAGTTTCATCATAAGTATCATGCAAAGCAGAAGTGGCATCATCAATAACATGCGACCTATCGGAATCAATAGCATGTGTAGGTGTCGCAAGTTTACTCAAAACAGAAGGTGAATCAAGTGCAGAGCTAGATGGCAGTTCCTTACCTCCCCTCGTAGTTGAGGGAAAATCTTGGTTCTTTGATCTTTCAAGTTCTTCATAGTGATCAGCAGATATAAATCCCAAGTGACTCAAAGAATAGAGCTATGCTCCTCGGCAATGGCGCCAGAAAATAGTCTTGATAACCCACAAGTATAGGGGATTGCAACTGTTTTCGAGGGTAGAGTATTCAACCCAAATTTATTGATTCGACACAAGGGGAGCCAAAGAATATTCTCAAGTATTAGCAATTGAGTTGTCAATTCAACCACACCTGGAAACTTAATATCTGCAGCAAGGTATTTAGTAGCAAAGTAATATGATAATAGTGGTAACGGTAGCAAAGTAATATTTTTGGGTTTTGTAGGGATTGTAATAGTAGCAACGAAAAAGTAAATAAGCGAAGAACAATATAGGAAAAGCTCGTAGGCATTGGATCGGTGATGGAGAATTATGTCAGATGCGACCGATCATGCAACAGTTATAACATAGGGTGGTAAAGAACTAGCTCCATTTCATCCATGTAATGTAGGCATGTATTCCGAATATAGTCATACATGCTTATGGAAAAGAACTTGCATGACATCTTTTGTCCTACCCTCCCATGGCAGCGGGGTCTTATCAGAAACTACGGGATATTAAGGCCTCCTTTTAATAGAGTACCGGAACAAAGCATTAACACATAGTGAATACATGAACTCCTCAAACTACGGTCATCACCGGAAATGGTCCCGATTATTGTCACTTCGGGGTTAACGGATCATAACACATAATAGGTGACTATAGATTTGCAAGATAGGATCAAGAACTCACATATATTCATGAAAACATAATAGGTTTAGATCCGAAATCATGGCACTCGGGCCCTAGTGACAAGCATTAAGCATAGCAAAGTCATAGCAACATCAATCTTAGAACATAGTGGATACTAGGGATCAAACCCTAACAAAACTAACTCGATTACATGATCAATCTCATCCAACCCATCACAGTCCAGCAAGCCTACCATGGAATTACTCACGCACAGTGGTGAGCATCATGAAATTGGTGATGGAGGAAGGTTGATGATGATGATGATGGCGACGGATTCTCCTCTCCGGAGCCCCGAACGGACTCCAGATGAGCCCTCCCAAGAGAGTTTAGGGCTTGGCGGCGGCTCCGTATCGTAAAACGTGATGAATCCTTCTCTCTGTTTTTTTCTCCCCGGACACGAATATATAGAGTTGGATTTGAGGTCGGTGGAGCGTCAGGGGGCCCACGAGGCAGGGGGCGCACCCAGGGGGGTAGGCGCGCCCCCACCCTCGTGGATAGAGTGTGGGCCCCTTGACGTGGATTCTTCTTCCAGTATTTTTTATATATTCCAAAAATAATCTCCGCTGATTTTCAGGTCATTCCGAGAACTTTTATTTATGCACAAAAATAACACCATTGCAATTCTGCTGAAAACAGCATTAGCCCGGGTTAGTTCCATTCAAATCATGCAAGTTAGAGTCCAAAACAAGGGCAAAAGTGTTTGGAAAAGTGGATACGACGGAGACGTATCAGCCTCAAACAGATTTAAATCTCTAAATTCCTCAATCATATCCCAAAGGAAAATACAAGCATTTAGCTCATCAATCTGCTTTTTTAGACAAGATAGGCTCTTGGCCCACAGTTTCAGTGCTCTCCTTAAATTCTTGAATTTGGCATTAATTTTCTTAGCAGGATCAGTGAAGCCCACTAGAATATTCCATGCAGTTTGAATAATTTCCTTGAAAGAGTTGTGTTTCAGCCGGTAATTTTCAAACCTGAATACCTTAGACTTGGGAATCCTTGTTCCAATTTTGATCATACATGGAATGTGATCAGAAATTGGTTTGGCTAGAGGAAGGGCAGTAGAATCAGGGAATGAAGTCATCCAAGCTACACATGTAAATATCCAATCTAAATTTTCCATAAGTGGACTATCCTGCATGTTACTCCAACTATATTGCCTACCTTTTAAGGGCAGTTCCACCAGCCCCAGATTACTAATAGCCTCATTGAACATAAGCATTTGGTTGACATCCCTCCTGGTTTATTCCTATCATCAGGAGATCTGATAAAATTGAAATCCCCCAAGATTATCCATTCAGTCTCATTATGCATTTGTATATAATTTAACCAATCTATGAATTCCAGTTTATCTTCATGGTTGCAAGGACCATATATATTAGTGAGCACTCAGGAGTGACGAGAGCTATTGCAAGTAAACTGGACTATGAGAGAGAAATCATTTTGAAATATTATTTCACCATTGAAGAGGGCTCCATTCCGAGCTGTCAAAATAACATCAGAGGCCCCAATTGAGGGAAGGAATTCAAACTTGTTAAATCTTTGGGGGCAGAAATTGTGTAAGTAGGCAAGATCAAAAAATTCTATTTTAGTTTCTTGAATGCAAACAATACAGGCTGCACTATCCTTAATTTTTTGCCTGATAGCCATCCATTTATCTGATGAATTAATACCCCTGACATTCCAATTCAGTATTACATGATCTGTTGTTATTCATTAACACAAATGATCAGATTGTAATTAAGCACCAAGTGCCATCCCTTGGTGTTCATCCTTGTATTAGTCAACTGTACAGACCCGGAAGAAACTTCCTTCCTCCACATATCAAGAGCAAAACAACCACAAGCATGAACATGAGCATTTTCCCTGGTTCTCAAAATACATTTGTCCCACTGAACCCACATACCACAGTCATGAGTACACACATAAAGTAGACCAGATCTCTTATCACTAACCAAAATGGGGCATAGAGTACAAAATCCATTTATATTACATATAGAACTATAATTAGCCACATCCACCCTACAAAGCTTTAGCAGGAAATTATGAAACTGTCTTGTGGGCTTGGAGTTGTGTTGTGTTATCATGATTACACAGCATGAGGTTGGTCAGCATCTCCAGTGGCCTTGGGTACCTTGGCCATCTCCTCCTGTCCTTTTTTCTTGAGTTTCTTGGACAACTTCTCATGTGCTTCCTCCTCAAAGACCTTGCAGAAACTCTTTGTCAGATTTTTGACAACTTTATTATGAATTGTTGGAGGAATAGCATTACAAGGTAGAAAGGATTGAACAACACAAGAATTCCTCCTATAACCATTGTTATCTTTTTTTAATCCTGTCACTTCTTCTTACTTCAGTTTCCACAAGAGGTTCTTCTTCCCTTCTCTTCCTTGAAACTACTTCCCCAAGTGGCAGTGTGATTACTTTATTTGGGGACACCTGTTGCAGTGGGCTCCTAGTGCCACTAGAAGAAAGAGTAGCTGAGCTAATTCCCTCATTCTCCTTGCCATTTCCCTGCAGAATTTCCTTACAACTTGGAGCCTGAGAAGTGGAGCAGTTATCAGGTATGTGAAACGTAAAAGTCTCTTCAGTAGAGCCATTGACAGTCAACAAAGTCCATAGTTTAGATTTCAACAAGTGCATAATCCAACCAAACTTATCAGGAGTTAAAAGGAGATGTTATGAAGTTGAACCAACTTACTAGAATTTTAATCTTAATAGTGTTGACTGCCCCCTGAGTGACTGGAGCAAAATGTTAAATCCACAGGTCCAAACCTTCTTCAGAGATTAAATGAGAGCCATCAATAATATCCATATCATGTGATTCAACAATTTTTTGAATATCATAAGAATTTGAAGAACAAGTGGCAGACTGAGGGCCAAAAGTACCTTTCTTGTTACCACCTGAAGATTTTCCCATCACGAGGGAAGGTTCCATGGGGACATTCTCCTTTCCTTTAATAGAAGACATGTCCACCTCTTTTCGTGCAACATCACTCTTAGTGCCCTTCACTACAATATTATCTTTCTCACTGTCAGCAGCTCCTTCCAAAGCAAATTCTTGAGCTGCAGAGCTTCCAGCAACTATAGTGATATTACTAGTGTTGTTCCGACTGTGGTTCACAACAACAACGTGCAGGTGGGTATTTTGTTGTTCACCACTGGAACTGGAGCCTGCTCAGGCAACACAGGTGGAGGAGCCAGAATCTCTAGGGGCTGAGGGTTTGGCACTTGCATGTTTAAGTCCTCCTCCCCAATTCCAGTAAAACCCTGATCCACATGCTCTGGGTCTTCCTGGTAAGCCAAAGCAATGTTGTGCAGTCCCATTCCCAAAAGAGGAGCATGTGCACCTTGATTCACCTCCTCAGAAGCAGAATGTGTGAGAGATAAGGGTCCATCGGACAAAGAAACATTAGTTGTGATGCTACTGTTAGGAGCACCATCTTCATGTACCACAGGGATCTCCAACTGTTGCTGCACCGGAGCAGGAGGATTTGGCTATGGAAAAGCCCAATGATGATTTTCCTCCTGCTCATCCCACTCATCCCATTCAACATTGTTTACTTGATCATTGTTCAAAGACATAGGTTGGAACCCAGGGAAATCATTGGCATGTTGTTGAACTGGATGTGGGTCCACCCCTGGAGGAGGAATTGGGTCCTCATCAGCAGGACCTCCCCCAATCATTTCTTCCCACAACACTTCAACAGAGGAGGTCCAAGATTCTTCCTCAAAACTTTCTCCCTCACACCACCTAATGCTTTTGGGCACATCAACGAGCTCAGTGAGTCTAGCTTTGACCAAAATCTTCCCTCTAAGAGCATCCTCTTTTTCCTAGCTAATGATTTTGCCTCATTTGGAAATAGCAGCAGAAATATCCTCTGCATTGCAGTAGTCAAAAGGCACACCAACAAAAAACAGCCAGCAAGTTCTGTGAAAGTGGATTCGGCGCCAGTTTCTACCTTGATTATGCAGAGTGAATGAGATAAACACGTCACCAAACGGGTGTGGGCTCTGCCTGATCAATCTATCCCTATCCCACACATGTCTGAACTGAATATACGCTTCCCCAAATGGACAAGGTAGAGTCTCTCTAAACCCTACCTCTTCATCCCCTTGCATAAACTCTTCCAGAACATCACGAACATTGGGGAAGAATACCTCATTTGGGTGCGGATGAATGGTCGCAATTGCCTAGTCCTAATGACGACGCGGGTGGTGCGACAAGATGACCCTGGAAACCCAAGTTCGCCCCTCCACTGCCTGTATCTAAGAACCATGAGGGCGAAAGGGGCTGGATCAATGGGAATGTTGGCGATTGCTAGTGCTTCCGACGAGCAGATTACTAGTGCTCTCCTCGGAGATGATGAAGAAGTTGGCGAGCTTAACGAGGTTGAAGCAAAGTTGGTAGGTGAGGAGGAATGCGAGGAGGCAAGCAAGGGTCTCGGCTGGAAATTTGGGAAAAGATCCTTGACCAGCTCCTTAAATTTCGAGACTTGCCTAAATGGTAATGTTGGCCCTGCGTAGCGGAACCAGGACTCCACCTCGCCCTCGGCCCAGGCCTGCTCCGGTGGACTCCGGAAAGAATCAAAATGAATAAAAGGCCAAAGCCCAGGAATATTTAGCCTTGCACATTTGCGCGCGTAATGGCCCTGCTCCCCACATGCATAACATGTCACATATGTTTTGGTACGTTGATGGTGTGTAATAACTTGGAGCTCATTGCGCGTCCAATCATCATGGCGTGCATGGGGAGCAATCAAGGCACCCCTCTGATCACTCCTATCTAGAATGGGGCCCGATAATCCTTCAAAAACCGATCTGGTAGTCCGGCAAGCCAGAGCACCAGTCCGGTGATCGCCGGAGTTAGGATTCACAGCTTTCCCGTGCCTACCCACAAGCGTCCATTCTTTATCTTGCTCAACGTAGTAAGCTCTCTCTTATCTAAGCCAATCTGGACCACCAAAATTCCAGAGGTTAAACACCATTTCAAACTCTTTCTCAACTATTCTGCCCGCATTATAGATCTCAAAAGCCACAGATTTGGAAGCAACTGAAAACTTAAAGGATCTATCTCTGAGATGACGAACTCTAAAACCTTGTGCATAACATCCAAACCTAGCATGAAGGTAAACACTAACCCTATGAGGATCAAGCTTGAATGATGCTCTGCAAAAAGATACCACCAAGGCGAACTCTTGTTGACGAAACCCCGGCGAGAAAACCACCGGGTGCCCTAACTTTAGCCTCATGTCAGCTTGGAACTTCTTGCCATGATCAAAGTTGAGTGCAAAAGGTTCCATTGCGTGTCTGTTGAGGCCAGAGTGGAACTCAACAGGGAGGGTGGATGCCGGGGCCAGAGTGACCACCGGCAGGAGGAGAAGTGGTGGCCGCTGGGGCTGGAGTGGCCACCAACGTAGATCGCCTAGGCATTGCCTCGCCTAGTAGCAATCTAACTTCGGGCGTGTTCGGTAGCTCTCCACAGCCTCAGAATCCTCAATTCCATAGCCCAAAACCATAGCCAGCTTCTCCTGAAAAATCCTGGAGTTCACAGATCGTTCGGCTCCATAGCTTCTCGCTGGTTAGCGCTGGCTTGGGCTGGCAGCCCATTTGGCTTGGCTGCAACCCAGCCCTCCCACGTTCTCACCTCTTGGCCCACCTTGATGCTTCTTCAACCTGCAGCACTGACAGAACAGGGTGTTTCCTGAAGCTATCAATTTGCTATCAAATAGGAAGATAAAGGCCACGATTTGCCTGAACTTCAACACGTAATTTGTTGCCCACTTTGCTCCAAATGCATTCTATCAAATAGCACACTCTATCATTCAGTAATGGAAGAGATCGGAGTGCAGCACTGACGCCTAGCTACGAGTAGTGCGTGAGCCAGCACAGCCCAGCCCAGCGCATGCGCAGACAACGCCACAATGTGGGCGGGGAGACCACTCTCCCCCACGCCCACTCTCGCGGGCGGCGCTCAACTGGGCCGCCAGGAACACAGCCGTCAGGACGGAGCCATCGATACGGGACAGAGAGAAGGACATGGGTGTGGAATCAGCCGGAGAGGCTCGAACTCCTGGCGGCAGAGCTAGGTTAGATTGGCCGAGAAGGAGGACATGCGCGGGCGCGTCGGCAGTGGTTGAGGAAGATAAGGGGAACGAGCGGCAGGGGAGGGAGAGGAGGGGAACAAGCACGTCATGGGAGAGAAAAATCAGTGCGAACTGGTACGCAAGTTCACTTGGCGGTGGCAATCGGGAGTAATTTTTGTCAACTCCCGCTCCTTCGATTTCTAGGAGCTCGGATGTTCCAACTCCACCGCTCCTCTAATTTTACACTACGCGAATAGCTAGCTTCCCACTTGTATAACCAGGATTTGGATCGTTCGGCTAGGCTTCCAACCTGGAGCTGAGGAGTTACGGAGCCAGAGGGCTACCGAACACGCCCTTCGTCATGTGATTTCACACCAATAGTTCACATCTTTATGTGATTAGTTCACATCTTCATGTGACTAATACCCAAAGGGTTTACTAGAGTCAATAATCTCGTGCACATCGCAATGTGATTAACACCCAAAGAGTGATCTTTTTTTGCTTTGTGAGAGAAGTTCAGTCTACGGTTCTGCAACATTCCGATCCGTATGTATTTTGCAAATTTCTATGTCTACAATACTCTGCATGGAGCTACTTTAGCTAATTGCTCCCACTTTCAATATGTATCTAGATCGAGACTTAGAGTCATCTAGATCGGTGTCCAAAGCTTGCATCGACATAACTCTTTATGATGAACTCTTTTATCACCTCCATAACCGAGAAATATTTCCTTAGTCCTCTAAGGATAATTTTGACCATTGTGCAGTGATCTAATCCTAGATCACTATTGTACTCCCTTGCCAAACTCATGCTAAGGTATACAATAGATCTGGTACAGCATAGCATAATTTATAGAACCTATGACTGAGGCATAGGGAATGACTTTTCATTCTCTTTCTATTTTCTGCCGTGGTCGGGTTTTGAGTCTTTACTCAACTTCACACCTTGCAACATAGGAAAGAACTCCTTCTTTGACTGATCCATTTTGAACTCCTTCAAAATCTTGTCAAGGTATGTACTAATTGAAAAAACTTATCAAACATCTTGCTCAATATGAAGCAGCTTTACCGAGGTATTTCTTTGAAAACTCCTTTCAAACACTCCTTTATGCTTTCTAGAAAATTCTACATCATTTCCGATCAACAATATGTCATTCACATATACTTATCAGAAAGGTTGTAGTGCTCCCACTCACTTTCTTGTAAATACAGGATCACCACAAGTCTGTATAAAACTATATTCTTGATCAACTCATCAAAGCATATATTCCAACTCCGAGATGCTTGCACCCGTCCATAGATGGATCGCTGGAGCTTACACACTTTTTTAGCATCTTTAGGATTGACAAAACCTTCTAGTTGCATCATATACAACTCTTCTTTAATAAATCCATTAAGGAATGTAGTTTTGATATCCATTTGCCAGATTTGATAAAATGCGGCAACTGCTAACATGATTCGGACAGACTTTTAAGCATCGATACGAGTGAGAAAATCTCATCGTAGTCAACACCTTGAACTTGTCGAAAACCTTTTGCGACAATTTGAGCTTTGTACATGGTAACACTACTATTAGTGCCCATCTTCCTCTTGAAGATCCATTTATTTTGAATGGCTCAACAATCATCAGGCAAGTCAATCAAAGTGCATACTTCTGTTCTCATACATGGATCCCATCTCAGATTTCATGGCCTTAAGCCATTTCACGGAATCTGGGCTCCTCATCGCTTCCTCATAGTCTGTAGGTTCGTCATGGTCTAGTAACATGACTTCGAGAACAGGATTACCGTACCACTCTGGTGCAGAATGTATTCTGGTTGACCTACGAGGTTCTGTAGTAACTTGATCTAAAGTTTCATGATAATCATCATTAACTTCCTCACTAATTGGTGTAGGTATCACTTGAACCGATTTCTGTGATGAACTACTTTCCAATTTGGGAGAAGGTACAATTACCTCATCAAGTTATACTTTCCTCCCACTCACTTCTTTCGAGAGAAACTCCTTCTCTAGAAAGGATCCACTCTTAGCAACAAAGATCTTGCCTTCAGATTTGTGATAGAAGGTATACCCAACAGTTTCTTTTGGGTATCCTATGAAGACGCACTTCTCCGATTTGGGTTTGAGCATATCAGGCTGAAACGTTTTCACATAAGCATTGCAAGCCCAAACTTTAAGAAATGACAGCTTAGGTTTCTTGCTAAACCATAGTTCATACGGTGTCGTCTCAATGGATTTTTAGATGGTGCCCTATTTAAGGTGACTGCAGCTGTCTCTAATGCATAACCCCAAAATGATAGTGGTAAATCGGTAACAGACATCATAGATCGCACCATATCTAATACAGTACGGTTACGACGTTCGGACACACCATTACGCTGTGGTGTTCCAGGTGGCGTGAGTTGTGAAACTATTCGACATTGTTTCAACTGAAGGCCAAACTCGTAACTCAAATATATCATCCCCGGGATCATATTGTAGAAACTTTTTTTCTTGTTACGATGATTCTCCACTTCACTCTAAAATTCTTTGAACTTTTCAAATGTTTAAAACTTGTGTTTCATTAAGTAGATATACTCATATCTGCTCAAATCATCTGTGAAAGTCAGAAAATAACGATACCCGCCGCGAGCCTCAACACTCATCGGACCGCATACATTAGTATGTTTATTTCCAATAAGTCAGTGGTTCGCTCCATTGTTCCAGAGAAGGGAGTCTTAGTCATCTTGCCCATGAGGCATGGTTCACAAGCACCAAATGATTCATAATCAAGTGATTCCAAAAATCCATCCGCATGGAGTTTCTTCATGCGCTTTACACCAATATGACCTAAATGGCAGTGCCACTAGTATGTTGCACTATCATTATCAACTTTGCATCTGTTGGCATCAATATTATGAATATGTGTATTACTACGATCGAGATTCGATAAACCATTCACCTTGGGTGTATTACCACATAAGGTTTTATTCATGTAAACAGAATAACAATTATTCTTTGACTTAAATGAATAACCGTATTGCAATAAACATGTTCCAATCATATTATGCTCAACGCAAACACCAAATAACATTTATTTTAGGTTCAACACTAATCCCGAAGGTAAAGGGAGTGTGCAATGGTGATCTTATCAACTTGGAATTACTTCCAACACACATCGTCACCTCGTCCTCAACTAGTCTCTGTTCATTTTGTAACTCCCATTTCAAGTTACAAATCATAGCAACTGAACCAGTATCAAATACCCATGGGCTACTATGAACACTAGTAAAGTACACATCAATAACATGTACATCATATATACTTTTGTTCACTTTGCCATCCTTCTTATTTGCCAAGTATTTGTGGCAGTTCCGCTTCAAGTGACCATTTCCTTTGCAGTAGAAGCACTCAGTTTCAGGCTTGGGTCTAGCTTTGGGCTTCTTCATGGGAGGCAACTTGCTTGCCATTCTTCTTGAAGTTGCCTTTCTTTCCCTTGCCCTTTTACTTGAAACTAGTGGTCTTGTCAACCATCAACACTTGATGCTTTTCTTGATTTCTACCTTTGTTGATTTCATCATCGCGAAGAGCTCGGGAATCGTTTTATGTCATCCCTTGCATATTATAGTTTATCACTAATTTCCAGTAATTTGGTGATAGTGACTAGAGAACTCTGTCAATCACTATCTTATCTGGAAGATTAACTCCCACTTGATTCAAGCAATTGTAGTACCCAGACAATCTGAGCACATGCTCACTGGTTGAGCAATTCTCCTCCATCTTGTAGGCAAAGTACTCTTAGAGGTCTCATACCTCTCGACACGGGCATGAGTCTGAAATATTAATTTCAACTCTTGGAACGTCTTATATGCTCCGTGGCATTCAAATCATTTTTGATGTCCCGGTTCTAAGACGTAAAACATGGCGCACTAAACTATCAAGTAGTCATCATACCGATCTTGCCAAACATTCATAACGTCTGCTTCTGCTCCTGCAATAGGTCGATCACCTAGCGGTGCATCAAGGAAATAATTCTTCTATGCAGCAATGAGGATAATCCTCAGATCAGCGAGCTAGTCCGCATCATTGCTACTAAAAAATTTCAACATAGTTTTCTCTAGGAACATATCACAAATAAAACGGGGAAGCTATACGCGAGCAATTGATGTACAACATAGATATTGAAATACTATCAGGACTAAGTTCATGATAAATTAAAGTCCAATTAATCATATTACTTAAGAACTGCCACTTAGATAGACATCCCTATAATCATCTAAGTGATCACGTGATCCATATCAACTAAACCATGTCCAATCATCACATGAGATGTAGTAGCTTTCAATGGTGAATATCACTATGTTGATCATATATACTATATGATTCACGCTCGACCTTTCGGTCTCAGTGTTCCGAGGCCATATCTGCATATGCTAGGCTCGTCAAGTTTAACTCGAGTATTCTGCTTGTGCAAAACTGGCTTGCACCCATTGTTTGTGATCATAGAGCTTATCATACCCGATCATCACATGGTGTCTCGGCATGACGAACTGTAGCAACGGTGCATACTTAGGGAGAACACTTATACCTTGAAATTTAGTGAGAGATCATCTTATAATGCTACCGCCATACTAAGAAAAATAAGATGCATAAAAGATAAACATCACATGAAATCAATATTAGCCATCATCATCTTGTGCCTTTGATCTCCATCTCCAAAGCACCATCATGATCACCATCGTCACCGGCTTGACACCTTGATCTCCATCGTAGCATCGTTGTCGTCTCACCGACTATTGCTTCCACGACTATCGCTACCGCTTAGTGATAAAGTAAAGCAATTACATGGCGATTGCATTTCACACAATAAAGCGACAACCATATGGCTCCTGCCAGTTGCTGATAACTTTGTTACAAAACATGATCATCTCATACAAAAATTTATATAATCACGTCTTGACCATATCACATCACAACATGCCCTGCAAAAACAAGTTAGACGTCCTCTACTTTGTTGTTGCAAGTTTTACATGGCTGCTACGGGCTTAGCAAGAACCGTTCTTACCTACGCATCAAAAACCACAACGATTTTTCGTCAAGTGTGTTGTTTTAACCTTCAACAAGGACCGGGCGTAGTCACGCTCGATTCAACTAAAGCTAGAGAAACAGACACCCACTAGCCACCTGTGTGCGAAGCACGTCGGTAGAACCAATCTCATGAACACAGTCGTGTAATGTCTGTCTGGGCCGCTTCATCCAACAATACCACCGAATCAAAGTATGACATGATGGTAAGCAGTATGAATATTATGGCCCGCAGCTCTTTGTGTTCTACTCGTGCATATAACATCTACGCATAGACCTGGCTCGGATGCCACGGTTGGGAAATGCGGTATGTCAAAAAATTCCTACGATCACACAAGATCTATCTAGGAGATGCATAGCAACGAGAGGGGAGAGTGTGTCTACGTACCCTCGTAGACCGGAAGCGAAAGCGTTGAGTAACGCGGTTGATGTAGTCGAACGTCTTCGCGATCCAACCGATCAAGTACCGAACGCACGGCACCTCCACGATATGCACACGTTCAGCTCGGTGACGTCCCTCAAACTCTAGATCCAGCTGAGGCCAAGGGAGAGTTTCGCCAGCACGACAACGTGTTGATGGTGATGATGAAGTTACCGACGCAGGGCTTTGCCTAAGCACTACGATAGTATGACCGAGGTGGAAATCTGTGGAGGGGGGCACCGCACACGACTAAGAAATCAACTTGTGTGTCTATGGGGTGCCCCCTCCCCGGTATATAAAGGAGGGGAGGAGGAGGAGGAGGGCCGGCCACAAGGGACGCGCCCACAGGGGGGATTCCTACTCCTAGTAGGAGTAGGTTTTCCCCTTTCCTAGTCCAAGTAGGAGGAGAAGGAAGGAGATGAGAGGGAGAAGGAAAGAGGGGGGCGCCACCCCCTCCCTAGTCCAATTCGGACCAGCCCATGGGGGGCATGGCCTCCCATTGTGGCCCTTCTCTCCTTTCCACTAAGGCCCATGAAGGCCCAATACTTCCCCCGGCGAATTCCCATAACTCTCCGCTACTCCGAAAAATACCCGAACCACTCAGAACCTTTCCGATGTTCAAATATAGCCTTCCAATATATCGATCTTTACGTCTCGACTATTTCAAGACTCCTCATCATGTCCGTGATCTCATCCGGGATTCCGAACAAACTTCGGTCATCAAATCACATAACTCATAATACAAATCGTCATCGAATGTTAAGCGTGCGGACCCTACGGGTTCGAGAACTATGTAGACATCACCGAGTCATATCTCCGGTCAATAACCAATAGCGGAACCTAGATGCTCATATTGGGTCCTTCATATTCTACGAAGATCATTGTCGGTCAAACCGCATAACAACATACGTTGTTCCCTTTGTCATCTGTATGTTACTTGTCCGAGATTCGATCGTCGGTATCATCATACCTAGTTCAATCTCGTTACCGGCAAGTCTCTTTACTCGTTCCATAATGCATCATCCTGTAACTAACTCAATAGTCACATTGCTTGCAAGCCTTATAGTGATGTGCATTACCGAGAGGGCCTAGAGATACCTCTTCGACAATCGGAGTGACAAATCCTAATCTCGATCTATGCCAACTCAACAAACACCATCGGAGACACCTGTAGAGCATCATTATAATCACCCAGTTACATTGTGACATTTGATAGCACACTAAGTGTTCCTCCAGTATTTAGGAATTGCATAATCTCATAGTCATAGGAACATGTATAAGTCATGAAGAAAGCAATAGCAATAAACTAAACGATCATAGTGCTATGCTAACAGATGGGTCTTGTCCATCACATCATTCTCTAAAGATGTGATCTCGTTCATCAAATGACAACACATGTCTATGGTCAGGAAACTTAACCATCTTTGATTAACTAGCTAGTCAAGTAGAGGCATACCAGGGACACTCTGTTTGTCTATGTATTCACACATGTACTAAGTTTCTGGTTAATACAATTCTAGCATGAATAATAAACATTTATCATGATATAAGGAAATATAAATAACAACTTTATTATTGCCTCTAGGACATATTTCCTTCAGGAAGGAACCTTCATCATCACCAAGGTACTCCACAATGGGGCGTATCACCTCTACAACGTAACCAAGAAAGAAGACGAGCCACACTCGTGGAATGCGGATCTGCTCCACCATTTTTATACCTAAACACTCGGATCGATGAGTTGTAATAAGAATCCTTCAGTTTGCTTATCAAAGACAAGATTCTTGCAGTATCTTAATGATTGTTATTCCATAAGCATATGTGTTCAAATCCCCAGTGGGTGGCTTAGCCGTGAATCCGATTCGCCTAAGTTTCAAAAACACTCTGAGTGAAGAGCAACCCTCTCACTCGGGGGCGTAGCCGCGAACCTAATTCGCCTAAGTTTCAAAACCACTCTGAGTGAAGAGCAACCCTCTCACTTGGGGGCTTAGCACTTGTAGAAAAAGGGCCATTTGTCCTGGTCCATAAGGCCCATTTGTCCCGGTTGGGGAACCGGGACTAAAGGGTCGGTACTAAAGCCCTACACCTTTAGTCCCAGTTCTTACACCAACCGGGACAGATGGGGCTCCACGTGGCCGCTGTAGCATGCCCTGGCAGGGGGGCTTTTTGTCCCGGTTGGTAGCACCAACCGGGACCAATAAGCTACCACGTCTCAGCATTTCAGGGGCTAGGGTTTTTGTTTTTTTATGAAAGGGGGGGGGGGGTTTGGGGGGTTTTGTATGGTTAATTTTGGGGGGTTTCACATATTGTGTTAGGTAGCTAATTAGTTAATAGAGAGAAGTGTCCTCTCTTATATTCGTGCTTGGTCAATGCTACGTACTATATGTATAGAGAGGCCCTCGACACGCTAGCTAGTAAGCAAATGAAGGAAACCATTAAGTACAGAAGTTCTTCATGAACATATTCATACAGAGAGAAGTGATATCGACCTCTCCTTCTCTGAGAGATTGGTCGAACAACAAGTTTTCGTATATCTATCTGGCGCTACTGGCTACATATATACAATATTAAGATCTCTTACAATGTAATACCCTAATTATATATGAAGTCAGCTTCGAGATGGTATTCTCCGGCTTTATTGATGACGTGGTCAAGAAAGAATCCCGCCAATTCCTCTTGAATTGCTTTGACGCGATCTTGTGGTAGGAGTTCATCCCGCATCTCTCACATCTAATTTGAAGAAGGGGGTCAATACATATATATGAATGAAACTTAACACAAATGATTGTAATATAATGAAATTGTGAATATTATTTCTTACGCACATCAAATTGTCTTTTAGAGTAGCCCTGGGTTTTTTTACAAGTCGTGTTGTAGATGAACTCACAAACGTAGTATCTGTTGTAATCATTACCTTGTTCTGGCCACAAGAACTTTACAAGAAATAGAGGTCAATCAAACTGATAATGAAGCATTATAAATGGCATTGATGAAAGTCGCTAGAATCAACGGGATCGAGATGCACGAAACTAGCTAGCTAGTACTACTTACTTTCGGGTATGTCCATCGAAGCTCCCCGGGCAGTCCCGGAGCTTGTGCGCTGAATACTTTCCAAACCCTACGAGACAAAGAAAACAATTACTTGATATCAGGAAATGAACAAAAAGTTGCCGATATGGTGTGATAATGATCGATTGACCTTAATTCTCGAGCATTTTAGTCATGTCCGCATAGGTCTCGGGAGATTTTCGTCTCGAGTCTAAGACGGTTACTAGTCCCTGCTCAAGCTTAATCTCCAGGAGAATATAGTGGAATTTGCGCACGCATGCATAACTCATCAATTACATTACTATAACCTCGAGTAATAAGGGAAACCAAATATACACAAGACAGTAACACTCACTTGAAGTTGTAAGGAAAGAGTATTTTATCTTTGTTTTGATTCTGAAGCAACGATTTGAGCAAGTTGGCCTTAGTTCCTTCTGCATCAAATTTAACCGTATATTCATCTATGAGATTTGTGTTAATGCACCCAATATCATAGATTTCTCCTTTTCTGCATTCGACGATCTTCAATCTGCATAATATAGTGAGGATAATTATATATACATGCAATGATAGAGCTGAGCTATGTATATAGAGACTTAATGACAGAAGTAGTACTTACAGACAGTAGCAAGTGACCGTTAATTTATGAAGGGCCTTTTGATTGAACCATTGGGAGAACTCCTCAAATGGAACAAACAACAGTTCAATTCCAATGAGGTCGTGCTCCTCTTTAACTCTCAGCGTCAAAGTATCCTTCCCCCAGACTCGCTGCATGTTTTCATGTACCAATCATGGAATCTTCACACCATCGTTGTCAGAGTAGTTCCATCTCTGACGAGAGGCTTCTCGTACTAGTATTTGTGTTTGTCTACCTCCATAATATCATAGTGTGCATCGTCGGCCAGGTAATCTCCAAGATTCGTATAACCGGGCACCATCCTCGGATCATTAGCGACGATATCGCTAGACACCTTGAGCGGGGGGCACGATTGGTTCGCTTGTTCACCGAGCTGGGCAATTTTTTTCCCAGCTCGTCGTTCTACTAACCTTCGATCAATGATAGTACTTCCCGACCGCTCCGCTTCGATAAATGACTTTCCAAAAATGCGCTCATAGTTGGTTTTCGGTGGAGAAGGCGGTGGTTTCTTCAGGGCATTGAGTGTATGCTTTGGTTTCACCGGATCTATCTTCTCCTCCGGAGGTGGATGTTTCTTTGCTTTCACCGCTTCAAAGAAGTCCCTCACTTCGGCTTCCACGATCTTCTTGTTTTCCTCCACGGACCTCTCATATGGCAACTTCTCTAGGGGCTTTAGAGATGGACCGAATCTGAATTGCCTCCCGCCTCTGGCTGTACTGCTAGATGCCGGAGCAGACCGAGTGGCTGCAGCTATCTTCTTTGCTTGCTTACAAGGCGGAGGAGAACGAGTACGACGTGCTGGAGCATCCAGAGCGGCGGCGGATCTCTTTGGCCCTTGCTAACGAGGCGGAGAAGGAGGAGGCTGGCTGCTCGGGCGCGCCGGCGCAGGTGGAGAAGGAGGCGGAGTGCCGCCACGCGGCGGAGAAGGAGGCAGAGTGCCCTGATCACTTGTCAGAGGAGGAGGCGAAGGAGGAGGCGGAGTGCCTTGACTCGCCGGAGGAGGAGGAGGCAGAGGCGTCCAGTTCAGAAGGTTGACGAGCTCCTTCCGCCATAGGCATGGAGTCTTTAGAGCAGAACACAGCCGAGTCTCCCTTTCACCGGTAGGGTGGTCAAGCTCGAGGTCCTCAAATCCCTCCATTATTTCGTCCACTGTCACCCTAGCATATCCTTCTGGAATTGGATGGCAGTGAAAAGTTGTGTTGGGTTTAGGAGTTCGAACAGAGCCAACAGCCGCCTTGACTTTGGAGTTCTGCCATTCCGCCATAAGGTGGCAATGTTGAGACTCCGTGATAGCATCCACGGGGTAGCTAGCAGGAGCCGTGAAGACAGGCTCCAGCTGAAGCAGCTTGGTGGAAGCCATGCTGCTTCTCCGCTGAGATGGCGGGGTAGCTTCGGCAGGTTGCTTGCTGTGAACTGCATCTCGTTCCTCTAGCGCTTGCACGCTTGCGTGCAGCTTCTGCAGTTCGGTTTGCTCCACTTTCTTCGTCCTCTCCTGGAATTTGTAGCCGCCTTCATCTGGAAACCCAGCCGTCCACGGAATGGAGCCTAGCGTGCCTCGTGTCCGTCCAAGGTGCTCTGGATTCCCGAGGGCCATTGTGAGCTCGTCATTCTCTCTGTCTGGAACGAACTTCGCTTGCTATGCTGCAGCGATATACTCCTGAAGCTTCGTGACGGGTACTCACATTTGCTCGTTCGTCCAAACGCACTTCCCGGTTACAGGGTCCAAGCTTCCGCCAACCACGTAGAACCAAGTCCAGCAACGGTCTGGCCAGTGCAATGTCTCTGGTTCGGACCCTTTATCAAGCAGGTCATTCTCAGCCTTGGCCTACAATGGCCGGGCTTTGAGGTAGCCACCTGACCCCATGCGATGGTGATGCTCCTTCTTCGCAGCATTTATCTTGTTTTTCGCTAACATCTTCTTACTCTTGTCTGATGTCTTGTGGGCCACAAATGCGTCCCAGTGATCTCTGATCTTCTCATATCGGCCGGTGAATTCTGGTGTCTCTTCTTTGTCGACAAACGTTGTTTTCAGCTCATTCTTCCACCTCCTGAATAGTTCTGCCATCTTCTTAAGAGCATGAGACTTGATCAATGGCTCTTTAACTGGCTTCTGCGTATCCTCCTCTGGCGGTAGGGTGAAATTTGCCTTCAACCCGGTCCAAAGATCATCTTTCTGCATACCGTTGACATAAGACATCTCAGGGTCTTCCTTCTTAGGATTACACCATTGGTGGATGCTGATCGGGATCTTGTCCCTAACAAGAACCCCGCACTGAGCAGCAAATGCTTCCTTGGTCCAGATGGGTTCAATCGGTTGGCCATCGCACACGATTGCTGTGATCGTGAACCTTTCATCCGGGTGCAACTTTTTCTTCGGGCCTCGTTTCTTTATCGAAGTTGTGCTCGATCCGGAGGGCTAGAAAAAAGAAGAAAGACGAGAGTTAATATGTGTACATACCAAAACATTGAATGCATCAATTAGCTATTCAGCACAGGCTTAATTAATATATATACCTGGTCGGACTCTGTTCGGTAACCAGAGCCGTCATCATGATCACCTTCTTGCACCGGCATTCGGTCACCGGAGCCATCATAATCATGTCCTTCCTCCTCCATTGTTCGATAACCGTAGCTTGCTTCACCCCCTCCTTCCAGACCATCGGTGTCGTTGAGATACGACATGACATCACCTCCGGCTGCGATTATGTCGCCCAACACCTCTTCTGCGGCCTCGTCTCGGCCGTGCTCCATAGTTTCTGCAAATATTACAACATGGCAATTATTATACAAACATGACAGATGGATATATTAGTGGCAAACATAGACCTAGCTAGTAATCACAACAAGGAATCATATTAGTGGCCTCAGCGCTTCTCTAGGGTTTGGGGTGGCCTCGACAACGCTTCTAGGGTTCCGGGTAGCCTCGACGACAACACTCTTTTAACTTGGTAAATTTGGGTGGCCTCGACAACGCTTCTAGTGCTTGGATCAACTTTTGCACATCCATAATGGGGGCATTCTTGATAAATCTGGACCCTCGACCACTGGACGACCACCGACTCTCGACCCCCTCATGTCACGTTTGTGTAGTGTCAAAGGATTAAACAAAACCATGTCTTCATCATTAGGCGAAAGTAATAGGCGCATGATGGTACGAAGTTCTGCAAAGTTGTTCTGGAACGGAGTCCCAGATAGGATAATTCACTTTTTCGTACAAAGTTCAGCAAGAGCCTTCCGAATATTGCTATTTGGAAGGCCTTTGATGAAATTCATACAAAAAGGCGAATTATTCTATCCGGAACTCCGTTCCAAAACAACTTTGCACAACTTCGTACCATCATGCCCCGGTTACTTGCGGCAAACGATGCAGCCATGTATTTCTTCAATACTTTGACACTAGCTAGGCAACCTATCGACCCCTCGATGACCCTCGAACCCTCGGTGACCCTTGAACCTCTACCCTAGTTCCCGACCCTCGCCCCTCGAACCCTCGGTGTGACAGCCTGGTTTTTTCCCTCTCTCATTTGCTTGATTTTCTTTTGGGTTCAATTTGGAACTTGGAGTTCTTGAATCTTTTCATATGGACTTAAACACTTGGGTACCTTGGCTTTCACCCAAGTGCTTCATTTCCCTCCCTTATCATCATTCCCCTTCTGATCCACCCCAAAATAATCTTTGGAATATTTTTCTTAAATGAAAAATATTCATTTCTCTCTCAAAAACCTTAGCCAGATCACTATGCTCCAAAGCAATCCTAATTTTTATGGCTCAGAAAAATCTGAGATAATTCACAAATATTCTTTGAACCCTAGAGCACCTTCCCGAGCAAAAATATTTCATCACTTTTTGGTATATTTTTGCTACAGAAAATATTTTCTGTTCTGGATAGAAATGGTGGTTTCTACAGCAACTACCATTTTACTTGCTCCATTGTGCCTATTTTTTCTTGTGCATCTTCACCTTAGTAACTCATGGCTAACCTCCAAAGCACAGCCTCCAACTCCCAGCCATTTGACCTCAGTAACCTCTCAAAGTTACTGACCAGAAACTTACCTGGCATGTAAAAACTTCTCTACTGCACCTGGATCCAAACCAAAGCGTGGTAACCTCTCAATATACCACGAACAAGATGCCAGACATGAAGTTTAGTCTTAGCTCGGCCTGATATCATAGTTCATGCGGTGACCGCGTTCGTCCAGGGGTGCTGGCATGCGTGTCGACGCGCTTTGAGTGCCGCTGAATGCTCTGTTCACGCGTGCTCGCTTCCCCCGCCTGCCGTAGCATGCCAAACTTCGCCACCATCTTCGTATCAACGTCCTTAACTCCTCCCTGGCGCTCGCCGACGCCGGAGCTCGCCGCAGCGAGCACGGGCGCGGTCCGACCAACCCAACAGCGCGGTGTGCACTGTGCTCGTCGCCTTCCCCTCGCTCCTGTGCTCGTCCCCGCTCGCCCACAGTTCCCGCGTGAGCTGCGTCGCCTTCTCTCCCTCTCACTGACGCCGCTCGTCGCTGAGCGCCGTGGACAGGTGTCCGCCGGCGGAGCCTGAACCCCCCTCTCCACTCGCCTATAAATGGAGCCGCCCCTAGCCTCCTCGAGCACAATCCACCAATCCCACACAACCCACAACCGAGTAAGAAGCCGTAGCCCGGTCGGGCAGGCCACGGGCCGCCGTCCTCGAGCTCCAGCTCGCCGGCGATCCCCTCTGGTCGCCGCGGTAGCTCCAGTCCATCCCAGGCCAGGGCAACACTTCCAGGGCCTCCGCCTCTCTCTGGTGAAGCAATCCCGTCCACCTGGAGCCCCTGGAGTTGCCTGTGCTCGCCGTCTTCTTCATCTCCGGCGACCACCGCATTCTGCCTCCGCTTGCGAGGTTGATTCCGACATCATCCGACCACCACTATGCACGCTACGGGTACGGGCAGGTGCGCCACCGTCCCCTCTCTCCATCCCTCCCTCTCGTTTCGGCCAAGGAGTCCTCGTCGCCGGCGAGAGCTCCGGTGGAGCTTTGACTCCCTCTGTTTCCTTCTTCCCCTCCTTCTCGACTGACTAGTGAGGCCCACTAGTCAGCCACTCTATAAGCGCGCGAAGCTTTACGAGTGGTGGCGCCCTGAGGCTTTACACCTTCGACGTCACCCCCTAGTCTGTTTATTTAAATTCAAACTTAATTCAATTACAGAGAGCTTCAAACAACCATAACTTTTCAACCATAAGTCCAAATGAATTGATTCTTTTTGCATATTGTTCTTTGCAAAGAAATCTAACAGCTCACCAAAACTAAGATTTTTCTGAGCTGTTTAGAATTTCTGGTGATTTTTAGAAGAATTCTTTATATTTTCTTCTTGTGTTTAAAATTATTTTCCGAGGGTGAGGCTTGTCTTGAGGATCACCAGAAGGCTTGTGAACCTCATCTGCACTAAGGCAAGCCACATCAACATTTTCATGGTGCCATTTTCAATATTGATGATTTTCTTACTTGAATGATAGGATTAATCCATGCCTTATTATGTTATTTATATTCTGTTAAGTGTGTGTTGGTATTATGCTTGATTTATAGAACCTTGAAACTAGCTTAGTTGGTAAAGAAGCTAAGATATAATTGTGGTAATGATAAAATGATTTGTTATGCGTGTGGATAATGGATTAAAGTTATTTTCTTACATAAATAAAAATGGTTAAATTTGCTAGAAAATATCATGTTAAGTGCTTGTTTAGCCAATTTACCTAATATACAGAATGTTTGAACCTAACTTGATTGGTAAAGAAATTAGGATTTGCTTGCGATGACGATAGTAGAAACTTTGCTATGCATGTGAGGCATTAATCGGAGTTATTTTCTTACATGAGAAAATAATATTGCTTGCTGCAAAATATATGGTTAAAGTAAGACCAGGAAAGTAATATAAGTTGTTGATGCTTGTGTTTAGTGTGAATATGGTTGACATCAGTCATTTTCGTATTATGTGATGCATACCGGCTCTTACACTCGAACCTCTCAGAGCGGTTACACCTCTACTTCTTCTCAGGCTGTCCAGTTTGCTGCATTCGAGGTCCTTGTTGAGCTTCGCTACAAGGAGATCCAAATGCAAAACCATCCAGGTTTCTTTTACTACCCTTCTCTGCATGATAATAGTAGTGTCCGTTTCCACATCATTGATCCGGAGTCTGATAGCGTTGCTAGCCACCTTGCACGTTATGTTGCTCCTAGATCTCTTATGATCCACGAGCTGGCTCGAGAGCTGACTCATGCCCGTACTACTTTAGCCTCTGCTTTTGTCACTACTAGATCTGCCACTACTCCATTTTCTCTAGGATTTACTCCCTATATTCCAGCCAGTTCTAGTTGCCCTGTTTCACTAGTTACTCCCCCGAGTAGCTCAGGCACTTCGACGGTGAACCCTCTCCGTACTCCTGCCGAGTGGGTTTCACTTCTCTCTACTCTTGTAGCCCCGATGCTTCATCCTGCATGAGGGAGTCCTGGATTAGGGGGTCTCCGGACAGCCGGACTATCTCCATTGGTCGGACTATTAGACTATGAAGATACGAGATTGAAGACTTCATCTCGTGTCCGCATGGGACTCTACTTGGCGTGGAAGGCAATCTAGGCAATACGGATATGGATATCTCCTCCTTTGTAACCGACCTTGTGTAACCCTAGCCCCTTCCGGTGTCTATATAAACCTAAGGGTTTTAGTCCGTAGGACAACAATCATAACATACAATCATACCATAGGCTGGCTTCTAGGGTTTAGCCTCTCTGATCTCGTGGTAGATCTACTCTTGTACTACCCATATCATCAATATTAATCAAGCAGGACGTAGGGTTTTACCTCCATCAAGAGGGCCCGAACCTGGGTAAAACATTGTGTCCCCTGCCTCCTATTACCATCCGGCCTAGACGCACAGTTCGGGACCCCCTACCTGAGATCCGCCGGTTTTGACACCGACATTGGTGCTTTCATTGAGAGTTCCTCTATGTCGTCGCCGTTAGGCTTGATGGCTCCTACTATCATCGATAGTGAGACTTTTCTCCCCGGACAGATCTTCGTGCTCGGCGGCTTTGCACTGCAGGCCAATTCACTTGGCCATCTGGAGCAGATGGAAAGTTACGCCCCTGGCCACCAGGTCAGGTTTGGAAGCTTAAACTACACGGTCGATATCCGTGGAGATTTGATCTTTGATGGATTCGAGCCTCTGCCTTGTGCGCCACGCGGTCACGATGAGCATGACTTAGCTCTCCCATCGAACAGTGTTAAGGAGATCGCACGGGCAGCTGCTCCGACCCTCAATTCGGAGCCAGTTGTGCCTTCCGCGGACGGGTGGATGGACCCCGCCACGGAGGCCTTACCCTCAGCGGCGATCAAGCCGAACATCGACCTTGCCTTGCATGAGAGCCGTGTTGTTAAACTGTCGGATCCTTCTTCGGCCACGGACTCCGAACCGCCTGCGTCCGTTCCTATCGAATCCGATTGGGCGCCGATCATGGAGTTTACCTCCACGGATATTTTTCAGCACTCGCCCTTTGGCAACATACTGAACTCATTAAAGTCTCTCTCCTTGTCAGGAGAATCCTGGCCGAACTATGTCCGGCAGGACTGTGATGCGGATGACAAAGAAATTCGAGGCCCACCAACCACCCACTTGGTAGCCACTGTCGATGACTCAACCGACATGCTCGACTTCGACTCCGAAGACATCGACGGTATGGACGACGATGCGGGAGGCGAAGAGGAACCACCACCCACAGGGCACTGGACGTCCACCTCATCATATGACGTATACATGGTGGACACACCAAAAGAAGACGACGATGAGGAACGGAAGGACGCAACGAAGGCTTGTCCCCTCGAGAAGTAGTCAAAGTGGCGGCGTAAGCGCCGCCCCAAATCCCGCCTCGGCAGAAATAATGATCACACAGACCCAGCATTGGAGCAGGGCGAACCACTGCCGGACCACGGCAATACGGAGAATCAAACCGGACAAACCAATTCTGTCAAAGATAATAGTCCGGATGACATAATGCCAGACAGGCACCCGGAGCAGCAGAATGCACGTCAAAGGCTTGTTGCCACCGCGAGGAGTCTAAAAAAGCAGAAGCAAAGGCTCAAGGTTGCGCGGGACACACTCCAAATCAGATGGAGTGAAGTACTCAACACAGCAGCGAAGTATGGTGGTAATCGCCCCACCAAGAGCTACCCGAAGCAGAAGTTGCTACCCGAATTCGATGAGGAGGCCCTAGATCCCCCACAACCAAAAATCAAAATGGCCACCTGGCCGGATAGATGACCTCACGGCCAACATGGAACGGCAAACAACGCTACTCACAAGCCAATATGCGATCCACACGAGGGGTTGCACCAAAAGGACGGCGCAACCAGATCCATCTATGGACCACGCAAGCGCGCCCCAGCATATGATGTAACACAACAAACATCAGAACAACGCGGTACACCCAGATACTTGGGTGCTGCACACCCCCTATGTTTCACTGATGAGGTGCTGGACCATGAATTTCCAGAGGGATTCAAACCCGTAAACATAGAAGCATACGACGGAACAACAGACCCTGGGGTCTGGATTGAGGACTATATCCTCCATATCCGTATGGCTCGAGGAGATGATCTCCACGCCATCAAGTACTTACCCCTCAAGCTCAAGGGGCCAGCTCGGCACTAGCTTAAAAGCCTCCCCAAAAACTCCATTGGAAGCTGGGAAGAGCTCGAAGACGCTTTTTGGGAAAAAATTTCAAGGGACTTATGTCCGACCCCCGGATGCGGACGATTTGAGTCATATAACTCAACAGCCCAGAGAGTCAGCCCGAAAGCTTTGGAACAGGTTTCTTACGAAGAAGAACCAAATAGTTGACTGCCCGGACGCCGAAGCCTTGGCAGCTTTTAAGCATAGTGTCCGCGACGAATGGCTTGCCAGACACCTCGGCCAAGAAAAGCCGAGAACAATGGCAGCATTAACAAGCCTCATGACCCGCTTTTGCGCGGGTGAGGACAGCTGGCTAGCCAGATGCAGCACCAGCGACCCAAGCACATCCGAAGTTAGAAATGAAAACGGGAAATCACGACGCAACAAAAATAATAAGCGTCGGAATAAAGAAGACAGCCCGAAGAGCACATCGCTAAATGCCGGATTCCGAAGCTCTCGGCCAGGTCAACAAAAGCCGCCCTCTAAAGGTGCCAGAGATGAACTGTCTAGCCTGAACAAAACTCTGGACTAGGTATGTCAGATCCATAGCACCCCTGGTAAACCCGCTAATCATACCAATAGAGAATGTTGGGTCTTCAAGCAGTCCGGCAAGCTCAACGCCGTACACAAGGGGGAGGATACACCAAGTGAAGATGAGGATGAGCCTCTCAAGCAAGACACCGGGGAACAAAAGAAGTTTCCATCAGAAGTCAAAATAGTCAACGTATTACACGTGATCAAGGGAAGCAAAACGGCCCTCCCAGGTAAATATGCCCAAGGGCCTATCACCATGAAACCCTGCCACTGGTCGTCTCAACCGATCACTTTCGACCATCGTGATTACTCAGTAAGTATCCGGCGGGCAGGATGGGCTCCCCTGGTATTAGACCCAATAATTGACGAATACCACTTTGCACGAGTCCTGATGGACGGTGGCAGTAGTTTAAACCTGATATACCAGGATACAATCCGCGAAATGGGGATAGACCCAACGAAAATTTGCCATAGCAACACTACCTTTAAAGGAGTAACGCCAGGCCCAGGGGCTCACTGCACGGGCTCCCTGCTGCTAAAGGTTATATTCGGCATCCCCGATAACTCCCGTAGCGAACATTTAACCTTCCACATTGCTCCGTTCCAATGCGGTTATCAAGCACTACTTGGACGCAAAGCTTTTGCTCGCTTTAATGCAATACCGCATTACGCTTCCCTCACGCTCAAGATGCCCGGTCCATGTGGCATCATTAAAGTGAACGGAAGTATTAACAGATCTTTGCGCGCCGAAGAGAATGTGACTGCCTTGGCAGCCGCACACTAAAGAATTTGATAGGTCGTCCAGACCAGGGACGCGGTTAGACGAGTCCGCCGCTGCTATATGTAATTTGCACTGGATTGATGGCCACACCCCTCTATTACAAATACAAGGGGCAAAACGCGCGCAGACAATTGGCAATTTCTACTCATTTCTAGTTATACATGGTTTCTTTAAAAAACCACCTTTTTGCACGACAACTTTTTCACCTAAGTTCCTCTCTTTTACAGATGACCATCGTGCTACACCCGTCTAGGATATGGCACAACGGAGGCACAGGCGCAGACGTGCAGCAGGGACCCGCTCCAAGGATTCTTTTTAGATTAAGACCATGCGTAAACCTTTTTTACTGTCTCTTGTTGATACACATCCACCGAATTCTCAGCACAATTGAGAAGGAAGCTGACGTCTTGGCATGTGGCCATGTCAGAATAATGCACGTACCTGGACACAAGGGGCTTCTTACAAAGGGCACTATTTAGGCCCGGTTTATACCATAAAGACTGAATACCTTAGGGAGTGTTCGGCGTCGTGAGTTTGGCCTTATATGCATCGGCTCCGAATCATTGTCTTTGGTCAAATGTTGGGTTTGCCCGGCTCCTGTGTTTTGGTGCCTTACGTTCCGCTTTACCGGCTAGGGCAGCATCAGGAGAACTATTGCGATTGTGCCCTGGTTCATCCGGACGAGCACCTCAGTAGAGAAAGCTGAAAATTGACTGTCATGATATAGCGTGAGACTGGTCAACCACTCGATGACCTATCGGAATGTAAGAATTCCTCCGCCTTAACGAAGGGCCGTTTTCCGGCCAGGCATGTACGCACCCCGAGATCGGGAGAGTGCGGAGCCACCAGGGGCTATCTAGTAGCCCCACTGTCAAACTCCTATGGCTAAGTGAAAGTGTTAAAGCATTATAGTCTGGTTGCCTCGTTCGCTGCGCTATCACCTCCTTAATAGGACCAAGACATTGGGTTAAGTGTGAACACGCATTTTTTGTGAGCACCTCCGCATTATATGCGTGGGGGCTGAAGCCGACGACTGCAATCTTCCAGGTTATACACATGTATACATAAACGGCCGCACAGGAGGCATCATATTACTTTCAGGAAAAAGTATAAACACAGCCTTGTAAAATTTCATAAAAACATTGTGTTTACAATGAGAATACATATCACTCAAACATAATATTCTTCGAGCACTGGGCCTCTATCAAACGAGCACCCTCAAGAACCTCCTCGAAATAGTGCTCGGCAGCCACTCGGTCTATGGCCGAACCCTGCGCCGCAACAATGGTAGCGTCCATCTCCGCCCAGTATGCTTTAACACGGGCAAGGGCCATCCACGAGCCTTCTATGCACGCCGACCTCTTCATCCCATTAATGCGCGGCACCGCACCAAGGAATTTCTGCACTAAGCTGAAATAGCTGTTCGGCTTTGGCTTTTCCAGCCGTAGCTGATCCATGATAGATCTCATGGCGAGTCCGGACAACATATTTAGTTCGGCCCATTCGGCTAGGTGATTAGTCAATGGAAGCAGACGCTCTGGAACGTTGAATTGCGACCAGAACAGCTTGTCCACTTCACAATCTGTTTGACCTTGGAAGTATTTGGCCGCATCGGCAGCGCTCGCCGCCAAGTCCATATATGCATCTGCCGAACTCCACAGCCGATCTAGAGGGGCATACCGTGGATCTCCGAACTTCCTCCGTAGCATGAAGGGCTTCCCAGCCGCAATATCCCCGGCTTCCCGCAGCTCCTCCTTTGCTCTCATAGCAGAGCGGGTGTCTTTTTCCGCCATCGTGGCCTTCTCAAGGTCCGTTGCCTTCGCTCGGTTTTCTTTTTCAAGGAGCTGGCAACGGACGGCAGTGTCCTTTAATTCTACGGCCATCTTGGCCATCTTCTCTTGGCTCTCGCAGTGAGCGGCCTTCTCGGCTTTCAACTCTTCGACCGCCTTCAAAGCAGCCGCATTACTAATCCTCGCTTGTTCCTTGGCTCGGGCGAGCTCCGCCCGAACGGTCTCCACGGTGGCAGCTCCATCTGTAGTCACAACATATTAAAGATACTGGCATCATGCTGCTCTTATTGTGTGACATTCACCAGAAAACATTAATTACCCTGTGATTCATCAAGCCGCTTGTTAACAAGCTCGATGTCGGCGTCTGCCGCATCCAGTTGCCGTTTTAATTCGGCAAACTCACTAATCCGGCTAGCCACCGGAGCTTCCACCACCTGCACATAAAGGTAGTCTGGTTATTGCCTGGGACTATGATCCTCTGTTCGCCGCCGTTCTCGACGACAACTAGAGTCTCAGGGGCTACTATCTACACAGGGCACACCTAACATATGCGGTACTATCACATATTATCTCATGTACCTCAAAGCCTGTCAGTAGACTCATAAAGGCTTCATATAATCCTCTTTCGTCGGACAAAATTCTTTCCATCACCGTACCCATCAGCGTACGGTGTTCTTCTGAGATGGCCGCTCGCCCCAACAGCTCCCTCAGAACGTCCGACCGCATACCAGATGGTGCCGGACTCTTTTGTTCGCTCTCTTCGAGAGCCGGACGCTGGGGACTTCGGCGTCTATGGGATTATCTTCTGGCCTCACCGGATCCGGAGAGGCCCTCCGTGACGACACTTCGGGGTCGCCCGCTTCTTGAGCGAAGGAGTCCGGGGGAGGCGTTTCGCTCTCCATCATCTCCGGAAGTAGATCCCCCGAAGACGAGCTCAGCTGAGAAGGGCTGAGACCCGAACTGCAAGATATATGCGGCGGTTATTTTCTCAGAAGAAAGATAGTATACCTTCACTATTAAAGTATTTTTTGGATCACTTACGACTTGTTACAGGGTTGATCCCCCAGCGGACTTTGTGCAGCAAGAGCACCCCCCGAGGCAGGACCCTCTGTTGGAGACTTCTTCTCCCATTTGGAGGCCTCGGCTTCCGGATCCTCGGAAGCAGTCCTCTTTCTCCCCCGGTTATCCTCCTTCATGGGGGCGCTCATTCCCTCGGTTGGAACTGGCAGCGATGGGGGCCCGCTTCCACCCATGTTATTCCCCCCTGTATCTTCCTTTGAGGGCTCCGGACAAGGTGCGAGCTCGAGCATCTTTTCCAATACCGGATTTTCCAAACCCTCGGGGAGGGGGGCCGAACACCGAATCATCTTCGCCTTTGTTAGCCAGTCCTGGTCAAAGAGCGATCTCTCAGAAATAACTTCATGATGAATAAAAGACGGTGTGAGGATTTCTTACTTGCTCGGCGGCGCAGTTACTGCTCAGGCCCACGTCCTCGGTAGTATCTGGACACTCTATTTGAGGTCCGAAGAATGACTTGTACATCTCCTCGTGCGTCAGGCCGAGGAAACTTTGAATGGAACATGGCCCTTCTGGGTTGAACTCCCACAAGCGAAGGGGCCGGCGTTTGCAAGGCTCGACTCGACGAACCAGCATAACTTGCATTACCACAACCAAATTAAAATCTCCCTCGGAGAGATCTTGAATGCGGCTTTGCAGTATAGGCACGTCCTTGGCTGGACCCCAGCTCAGACCTCTGCTAATCCATGACATCAGTTGTTGTGGGGGCCCGAGCGGAAAGCGGGGGCAGCCACCCACTTGGCACTTCTGGGAGACATGACGTAAAACCACTCCCGTTGCCATAATTCGGACACCTCTGGAAAGGAACCTTTCGGCCATGGAGCTCCTGCCATCTTGCCTATCGACGCACCTCCGCACGCTATATGTTGCCCCTCGATCATCTTCGGCTTCACTTCAAAGGTCTTGAGCCATAGGCCGAAGTGAGGGGTAATGCGGAGGAAGGCCTCACACATGACAATAAATGTCAAGATGTGGAGAAAGGAGTCCAGAGCTAGATTGTGGAAATCTAGCCCGTAATAGAACATCAAGCCCTTGATAAAGGGATCAAGAGTGAGGCCTAGGCCTCGGAGGAAGTGGGAGACGAACACGACGTTCTCGTTGGGTTCGGGAGTAGGGACGACCTGCCCTCGAGCAGGCAGCCGATGCGAAACCTCGACGGTCAGGTATCTGGCCTCCCTCAACTTCTTGATATCCTCTTCCGTGATGGAGGAGGGCATCCACCGGCCTTCAAGGTTGGATCTGGACATGATTGAAGATTCGGAGCACCTAACCTGGGCTTTGGGTGTTATAACTCGAGGCAGGGGAGGGGTTCGATTGAGCACGAGAGGGAAAAAGCGAAAATCTTATTGTCGGTGTCAAAACCGGCGGATCTCGGGTAGGGGGTCCTGAACTGTGCGTCTAGGCCGGATGGTAACAAGAGGCAGGGGACACGATGTTTTACCCAGGTTCGGGCCCTCTTGATGGAGGTAAAACCCTACGTCCTGCTTGATTGATATTGATGATATGGGTAGTACAAGAGTAGATCTACCACGAGATCAGAGAGGCTAAACCCTAGAAGCTAGCCTATGGTATGATTGTGTGTGTTTCTACGGACTAAAACCCTTCGGTTTATATAGACATCGAAGAGGGTTAGGGTTACACAAGGTCAGTTACAAAGGAGGAGATATTCATATTCGTATTGCCTAGCTTGCCTTCCACGCCAAGTAGAGTCCCATCCGGACACGAGACGAAGTCTTCAATCTTGTATATTCATAGTCCAACAGTCCAGCCAAAGGATATAGTCCGGCTGTCCGGAGACCCCCTAATCCAGGACTCCCTTAGTAGCCCCTAAACCAGGCTTCAATGACGATGAGGCCGGCGCGCAGTATTGTCTTCGGCATTGCAAGGCGGGTTCCTCTCCAAATTCCGTGTACCTATCGAAATAGTGTCCGGCCTTTTGTGAATGTTGCACTCCTTGGCTTCCACGCCCAATAATGGCCATTTTCCACGTGTAGAGCGAATGTGAAGAGCGAGGGTGTTTTTACATTTACCCCCCTAGCTGTGTGAATGAGCTGCCTATTAAAAAGACAAGGATTCAGATCCAAATCACACCATCCTCCCTCGGCGAGCCTTCATCAGAGCGCATTCGACAGAGATCCATTCCATCATGGCCGGTCGACGCAGCTCCTCCTCTCACTCCCCTAGCCCCAATCCTGGAGATTGGGAGAGATGTTGCATCCCGCACAGCAAATTAGTGATGCTTTAGACCAAGGGATTTCTTCCCCCAGCATACGTAGTCCCAGTTCGAACCGGGCTTGCCACCTATAATGGCGGAGAGCAAGCGGAGAGCCTTCCCAATCCCTCCAAGGGAGAGCAGGTATGCCTTGTCCCTTATTTGGTAAGAGGGCTCGGATTTCCAATTCATTCGTTTCTCCGGGGGCTCCTGGAGTTCTACGGCCTCTAGTTGCATAACCTTATGCCTGCCTCCATGCTGCATATCGCGGGATTCGTAGCCCTTTGCGAGTTGTTTTGGGCTGTCAGGCTCATTTCACTCTGTGGAGGAAGTTGTTCTGCCTTGTGCCCCGTTCTCAGAAGGGGTCAATATATCAAGTGGGCGGAGCCGAAGTATGGCGTGTTGCCGGGACCGGATACCTGTCCGGAACCCCAAAGAAGACGTCCGAAGACTGGCCTTCAGAATGGTTTTATATAGAAGACGTCCCCCTTCCGGATCCTATTAGAATCGGCCTTCCTGAGTTCGACAACGCCCCTTTGAAGAAGCACCGGAGCTGGCGTCCATGGAGTTCCCAGGAAGAAGATGACAGGGACGTTCTTTACCTGATGAGCCGGATAAGTTTTTTAGCTTGATCCTGATTGACCATGATCGAGGTCATGGCCATATGTATTATGCGGGGGGTGCAGCCACTTCAATATAGAGGCCACCCCATGTGGGATTTCAACGGGGAGGATGACGCCACCCGCCACGGCCGCAAAGGGCCAGGATCGGCTGCTGATCTAATAAAGATCTTATCCACTTTGTACAAGGGAGAAGAGGAGGAATTCCTTCGTGTCAACCCGCAGGGCGGATTCTCTATGTACAATCCTCCAAGCTGGGTAAGCGGAGACTTTTTCTCGCCTATCCGTTTCGTATTCCCGTAGTTAAGTATTCAGTCTAGCGATTTCATCGCAGGAGCTGCGCCAGGCTGTAAAGGAGATAAACAGCCCTCCTCCACAACCCGAGGACCCTGGACGGTCCCTTGACCCGGCCTCCTAGGAGGATCCGGACATATCTGTGGAGCTGATCGATGGGGTATTTTACCAATCGAGTAATGACAATGCTTTGGTGGCCATTACGGGCGATTACCCTGGGCTACTTCCAGCCTCACTGGTGACTGAGACCGAAGTCCCAGCACTTCGAAAGGGGATCCATCCTTGCGCTTTTTTGATTGCCATATAACAGCCGTGTTTTGCAGGGGAGGTCCTCGAGGCAGAAGGCCGAGCCTGCGGCAACTAGCCAACAAGGTGCCGCGAGGCCAGGCAGGCTGAAAAGACCCGCAGTCTGGATTGAGACACCGGCGCAGTGGTACGGCGTGCCGTCTTTATTGCAAGACATTATTCTCAGAGGCATACTAACGCCCATGCCTTCTTTTCAGGAAAAAGAGCGCTCGCCGGACTATACCCGGAGAGGCTACCAATCGCGCCTCCACCAGCCAGGCTCCAAGGCCAGATTCAGAGGCGGGAACGAATACGAGGCGTGCATCGGGCGCTCCTCCGACAGAGGATGCAGATAAACTGTCCGCCACCAATTCCAAGGTGGAAAGTGCCATGAACCACGGGCGTCGCTGGACTGTTCTTTGTGACGCTTGTTTCTCCCAAGAGGCATTGGATGCCTTCAACTCGGGAGACGCGTACCTCCGTGCCGCTCAAAATGGTCTATCCAGAGCCACGGAGCAGTATGTAAAAGTCATACGGGTGAGAAAATTTGGTGATTATATATATCAGTAGCCCCTGAGACATGAAACAGTTAGGATAATTGATTTAAGGATCATTTGTTATGTAGGTTCTTACAGAAAAGAATACTCAACTGTCCCAGGAGCTGGAAGAGTGTAAAGCCCAACTTCAGGCCGCACTGGCCGCAGCAGGGGAGCCCAAAGAGACCCCCTCTGGTAACATATCCTTCGAATGATAAGTATCATATTAGAAGGCGGCGTATATGCAGATCTGATGATAAAATTGCAGATGACGCTGGATTAAATCCGGATAAGCAACAACTCATACTCCAGTTGAAGGCTGGTGAGAGCGTGCTTATGAGGGTGAGGCAGGAGAAGAATGATCTCCTAGATGCCAACACCAAGATGGGCGTGGAAATAAAAGATGTTCGTGCCCAACTGTCGGACTCTGTTAAGGAGAATCGGCGGCTTCGACGCGGCATATTTAGTAAGTGCTTGAACGAACTTTGAAAAAGAGTTTGGCGAGGAAGCTGGCTGACAGAGTTATGTCTGTAGGTATGCTAACAGGTCGTCCTGCCGAGGAGATGCCCAGTTCAACGGGTGATCTTCTTCCGAGCTCTCACAGTTGCACAAACGAGTTCGGTAGGTGATGCAAGGCGTTGCCCAGGCCTTGTGGCCATCCGTCTCCATACCCGAAGGCCTTGGAGAGCTTGCAGAAAAGCTGAAGGGAGCACGGCGGCGCTTCCGATTATGGAAGATATCGGCCTACCGTCAGGGCGCCAAGGAATCCTGGGCAATGGTGAAGACACGATACACGAAGGCTAACCTGAAACACATGGCCGAAGTCGGACTTGTGGGGCCTGATGGGAAGGAGATCCCTGTGAGCTTAGTGTACGGCCAAGTAGAATTCGCCGCAAAGTATTCCCAACAGGACTGTAGACTAGACAGCCTATTGGATGGTATTGAAGAGGAATTTAACCGGTCAAATTGACTATGTAATTTTAAAGTGACATGTATAATGCCTTCTAGCCGGATTGTAGATCGTTTGTCATGGCGGAACTTTTTGCTTCAACCTCGGGACCCGAAAGTCCGGAGTGTATCCGAATACCCTCTCGGTTATGTAAGAACCGGGGCATGCGTGGAGACCAGGCGTAGGGGTCATTAGTGCTTTATCAGACAAGTGTCCAACTAGTTATGTTATATTACATGGGTAGTAAGAAACATCTTCTAGGGAGAATAGTTCCGTTAAGGGTTCCTTTCCCTAGGTAAGCATGCCCTAAAGTGCATGTCCGGACTGCGATAAGAAGTGCAGAAAAATCATCTGGGGGCAGATATGGGTAATAAAAGTCATCTTTTGTTCACCGACCTAATATTCCCTTAAGAACGCTAGCTTTCAGCTTCACCCAGTCTGAGGTACACGTCTGGCTGACCCGGCGGTAACAATCGCAGAGGTGCTCCCCTTATGCCCTAGCCGAATTAACGAGAACGTAGGGCATAAATACAAGAGCCAGGCAACCCAGCTTGGCCAAAACTTAAGTCATATCGATGCATATAATGGTGAAAAAAGGTACATGCGGAAATATAACACATGTGTTGGGCGTGAGGACCAGGTAAATAACTTAAGCTTCTGTGAAAGAAGCCCCCAGGTATGAAGAGTGCGGCTAGCGCATCTGTAATGTACGAGTGAGGCACAAGGTGACCCTTGAAGGCCTAGAGAAATAAAAGAAAGAAAGGGAAACAAGAGAGATGATGCATATGCAGAAAATGGACAAAGGGAGGGGACTAACATAGAGTCCGGTGATAAGCGTAGAATCTTCGAAGCCTGGCTGCGTTCCATGGGTTCGGCTTGAGTCGACTAGTCGATGCATCCCGCAGTCGGTACACTCCACCGGTCAGAACTTGGTCGATAATGAAGGAACCTTCCCATTTGGGCTCGAGCTTGTTCTTTTTCTTATCCGGCAGCCGTAGAACTAGTTCGCCAACGTTATAAATTTTGGCCCGTACTTCTCTGCTTTGGTATCTGCGAGCCTGTTGCTGGTAAAATGTGGATCGGGCTTTGGCTACGTCGTGCTCTTCCTCCAAGGTGTCTAGACTGTCCTGCCGATCGAGCTCGACTTCTCTTTCTTCGTACATGCGCACTCGAGGTGAGTCATGAATTATGTCACAGGGCAGGACTGCCTCTGCGCCGTACACCATAAAAAACAGTGTATATCCGGTACTACGATTCGGCGTGGTCTGCAGCCCCCAGAGTACGGAGTCGAGCTCCTCTACCCAGCGCGTGTCAGACTCCGTTAAGGAGCGCACTAATCTGGGTTTAATGTCGCTCATTATAAGACCATTTGCTCGTTCGACTTGTCCGTTGGTTTGTGGGTGATAGACTGAAGCATAATCGAGCTTGATGCCCATTTTGCTACACCAGAGTTTTACCTCGTCGGCCGTGAAGTTCGTGCCGTTATCAGTGATGATGCTGTGGGGGACGCCGTAACGGTGTACTACCCCAGATATGAAATCTATCACCGGTCCGGATTCGGCTGTTTTAACCGGTTTAGCCTCTATCCATTTGGTGAATTTATCCACCATGACCAATAAGTATTTTTTCTTGTGGGTTCCCCCTTTAAGGGGTCCAACCATGTCAAGCCCCCAGACCACGAAGGGCCATGTAATGGGGATTGTTTGGAGGGCGGTGGGTGGCATGTGGCTTTGATTTGCAAAGACCCGGCAACCGGCGCAACGTTGGACCAAGTCTTGTGCATCTGCCCGGGCCATTGGCCAATAGAATCATGTATGGAAGGCCTTGCTTACAAGAGCCCGGGCTGCGGCGTGATGACCGCCGAGTCCGGCGTGAATTTCTGCCAAAAGGTTCCGCCCTTCCTCTTCGGAGATGCACCTTTGAAGGACTCCGGTAGCGCTTTTTTTGTACAATTCTCCCTCATGGACCCTGTAGGCCTTGGATCGCCGCACTATGCAGCGTGCCTCATTTTGGTCGTCCGGAAGTTCTTGTCTAGTTAGGTAGGCCAGGAATGGTTCTATCCATGGGGCAATAATGGCCATTATTTCGTGGGCTGAATGTGTTATTTCGTGGCGGGGCCTTTGATTGTGTCAGAGAGTTCGGTATCGGGTATTTTGGCCGGGTCCGGACTGTTGTTATCGGTGTCCCCTTCCCATGCTACGGATGGCTTGAAGAGCCTTTCCAGAAATATGTTGGGAGGGACCGCGTCGCGTTTTGCGCCGATGCGGGCGAGGATATCCGCCGCCTGAATGTTTTCCCGAGCCACATGGTGAAATTCGAGCCCCTCGAACCGAGCTGACATTTTTAGGACGGCATTGCGATAAGCTGCCATTTTCGGATCCTTGGCATCAAAGTCTCCATTTATTTGGGATATCGCGAGGTTCGAATCCCTGCGCATCTCTAGGCATTGAATGCCCATGGATACTGTCATCCGGAGACCATGTAGAAGGGCCTCATATTCGGCTGCGTTGTTGGAGTTCGTATACATTATCTGTAGTACATACTGAACTGAATCTCCTGTTGGGGACGTCAAAAAGACGCCAGCCCTTAGACCAGCCAACATTTTGGAGCCGTCGAAGTGCATGATCCAGTTTGAATATGGGTCGTACTCCTTAGGGTGTTCGGCTTCCGTCCACTCGGCGACGAAGTTAGCCAAAATGTGCGATTTAATAGCTCACCGTGGCTTGTAAGTTATGTCGAACGGGAGGAGCTCAATGGCCCATTTGGCAATCCGGCCCATCGCGTTGCGGTTGTTTATAATATCGTTAAGTGGTACTTCCGAGGCTACCATTATTGAACACTCTTGAAAGTAGTGTCGCAGCTTCCGGGATGCCATAAATACCGCGTACGCTATCTTTTGATAATGCGGGTACCGTGATTTGCATGGAGTAAGGACAATGGACACATAGTATACCGGCTTTTGAAGGGGGAATTTGTGTCCGTCTGCTTCTTGTTCGATGACGAGCACTGCGCTTACTACTTGATGAGTTGCCGCAATGTATAATAGCATTGGTTTGCCAATATTTGGCGCGGCCAGGACTGGGTTTGTTGCCAATATGGCTTTTATTTCGTTGAGTCCGGCCGTGGCGGCATCCGTCCACTCGAAGTGTTCGGTGCGCCGGAGGAGGCGATAAAGGGGTAATGCCTTTTCTCCCAAGCGGGAGATAAAGTGGTTTAGAGCCGCCACGCATCCAGTCAATTTTTTTATTTGTTTGAGGTCTGTTGGGGTAGCCAACTGTGACAACGCTCGGATTTTGGCCGGATTAGCTTCAATACCTCTACTGGAGACAATGAATCCCAGGAGCTTTCTGGCTGGTACGCCGAAAACGCATTTTTCCGGATTGAGCTTGACGTCATATGTTCGGAGGTTATCGAATGTGAGCCTCAAGTCGTCTACTAGAGTTTCAACATGCTTGGTTTTAACGACCACGTCATCTACGTATGCCTCCACTGTTTTGCCAATCTGGTTTGCCAGACATGTCTGAATCATGCGCTGATATGTTGTGCCGGCGTTTTTGAGCCCGAAGGGCATTGTGTTGAAGCAGAATGGGCCGTATGGTGTGATGAATGTCGTTGCGGCTTGGTCTGGCTCTGCAATTTTAATTTGATGGTAGCCGGAGTATGCATCGAGGAAACATAATGAATCGTGTCCTGTGGTGGCGTCGATGATTTGATCGATGCGGGGGAGGGGGAAAGGATCCTTTGGGCAGGCCTTGTTAAGGTCCTTAAAATCGACGCACAAGCGCCAGGATTTGTCCTTCTTTGGTACCATCACCAGGTTTGCTAGCCAGTCCGGATGTTTTATGTCTCTGATGAATCCGGCCTCCAATAGCTTGGCTAGTTCCTCTCCCATGGCTTGTCTCTTAGGTTTGGAGAAACGCCGAAGAGCCTGCTTAACTGGCTTGAATCCTTTTAGGATATTTAGGTTGTGCTCGGCCAGCCTGCGTCGGATTCCTGGCATGTCTGAAGGGTGCCAGGCAAAAATGTCCCAGTTCTCGCGTAGGAACTCTCGCAGTGCGACGTCTACAACAGGGTTTAATTGTGCCCCGACGGAAGCTGTTTTTGTAGTGTCTATTGGATGGACTTGGAATTTGACTATCTCGTCTGCCGGTTTAAAGGAGGTGGACTTGGATCTTTTATCGAGTATCACATCGTCCCTGTTCACCGTGGAGCGCAGCGTAGTTAGTTCCCCGGCCGCTAGGGCTTTGGATAGTGCCTCGAGGGCCAGTGCGACTGTCTTATTTTCGGCGCAGAGTGCTATGTCCGGATCACTAGCAAGAGTGATGATTCCGTTGGGCCCGGGCATTTTGAGCTTCATGTACCCGTAATGGGGTATGGCTTGGAAGATTGTAAACCCCTCCCGCCCTAGTAGAGCGTGGTATCCGCTGCTGAACGGGGCCACTTCGAATGTAATTTCTTCGGACTTGTAATTATCCGGCGTGCCGAATACCACATCTAGTGTGATTTTCCCAGCACAGCGTGCTTCCCGACTGGGGATGATTCCTCTAAAGGTTGTGCTACTTTGCTCAATGCGGCTCCAGTCTATTTCCATCTTTTGAAGAGTTTCCTCATAGATGAGGTTTAATCCGCTGCCGCCGTCCATGAGTACCTTGGTGAGTCGAAAGACGTCCACGATTGGACTGAGGACCAGTGTGGCTGGTGCTCGGGCTGTTCGGAATTTGGGTTTGTCACTGGCATTGAAGGTAATAGCCATGTCACTCCAAGGATTTATTTCTGCTACGTGGCAGATTTCGGCCATGCTGTGGAGTGTTCACTTGCGTCTATTATTTGACGCGAAGGTCTCAAAGACCGTTAACACCGTATTGTTGTCCACGGGATGGTGCTCTGTGGTATTTGGGAGGAGTAGATCCTCACCACTTTTGGCCACCTGCCGGAGTATCCAACATGCTCTAAGGCTATGCGTTGGTATTGCATCCGCTGTACTATGAATTTTGCAGGGTCCGTTGAGCCATCCCTCCAGAACAGTTCCTTGCCCCATAGAGGGCTTTTACTTTTTGGTACTTAACCCAGGTGTATTGTGATAATGTCCCCTTTTATTTCGGACTGGGTTTGTATTCAGGGCCGGATTATCCCAAAATTTTATTTCGGTTTTCCAGCGCTTTCCATCGCACGGTACTTTCTTACTATGGACACAAAGTCGGCAAAGCGTGTAATTTCGCGGCGACTTATGGCGTTGAGGATACCCTTGTCCGTGCAATTATTGCAGAAGAATGAAATTGCGTCTTCCTCGCAGCAGTCCTTTATCCTGTTCAAGACCAGGAGGAATCTGGCCCAGTAATGGTGTACTGTTTCTTCGGGCTCTTGCCTAATTTGGGATAGAATGCTTATGTTTGGGTGGGTGGGTTTAATTGAGCCCGAATCCTCACCCAATCTGAGACTCAGGGGCCAAGGAGATTCCGAACTCGGAAGTTTGGATTCTTGGATGTTTTCCGATAAATCTAGCCCGCTGCCTAACTCTAGGTTCAGGCCTTGAGTGACGTCCTCCCCTCCGCGGGTATCCGGCTTGGAGGGATTGGGAATCCATACATAGCTAGTCCTTAAGATAGATGAAGGGTTGCCGCATTGTTCCTCCACCACTGCAACGTGATGGGTGACCTGGGGAGAGTTGATCTCTCTCAGATCGGGTTTAGGCCCAATCTGATCGTAGTCTGTAGCGACTCCCAGGGTGGCGATGCGATCCAGGAGATCGTTTAGGGAAGAGAGCTCCATTGGATCTAACTGCTTGGCGAGTTCCGAGTTGACGTGAAGATTTCTTTCGATGACCCGAGAAGTCATCGTCGGGGCAGCGGCCGAACAGACGGTCATAAGAAAACCACCTAGCCGGAGAGTTTGGCCGACAGCCAAAGCTCCTTTAGCAACAGTGCCGTCTTTAAAGACGGGATGAGACATCCTTCCTGGTGGCGACAGCACAGCGGAACTCTCAATGAAAGCACCAATGTCGGTGTCAAAACCGGCAGATCTCGGGTAGGGGGTCCCGAACTATGCGTCTAGGCCGGATGGTAACAGGAGGCAGGGGACACGATGTTTTACCCAGGATCGAGCCCTCTTGATGGAGGTAAAACCCTACGTCCTGCTTGATTAATATTGATGATATGGTTAGTACAAGAGTAGATCTACCACGAGATCAGAGAGGGTAAACCCTAGAAGCTAGCCTATGGTATGATTGTATGTGTTTCTACAGACTAAAACCCTTCGGTTTATATAGACACCGGAGAGGGTTAGGGTTACACAAGGTCGGTTACAAAGGAGGAGATATTCATATCTGTATTGCCTAGCTTGCCTTCCACGCCAAGTAGAGTCCCATCCGGACACAAGACGAAGTCTTCAATCTTGTATCTTCATAGTCCAACAGTCCGGCCAAAGGATATAGTCCGGCTGTCTGGAGACCCCCTAATCCAGGACTCCCTCACTTATCCCTTTATAAAGAGGGTGAATATCAAGCATCCTCTCCGTAGCCGTTTGGGACTTGCCTATAATCTATCAGTCCTAGACACGGTTGGGTTACCCATGACCGTATTAATGAGAATCCCGTAATTAGGGGAACACGATCTCTGCTTTGACAAGACGTGTCAATAAACCGCCTCGCGTTATGTGTGGAGCTGGTTGAAGAAAAACGGTTCGAATAATCACCGGGCCATGACATAATGTCATGCTGCCAAAACAAGTCAGCAAATTAGATTTGCGAAAATATTATTCTCTCTACGGTGGTATATGGAACTTATTTTGCAGGGTCGGACACTATCCTTGTATTCAAATTCTTTTGTGATGTATTCGGAGAAGGAACCCGCCTTGCAATGCCGAAGACAATACTGCGCGCCGGACTCATTGTCATTGAAGCCTGGTTCAGGGGCTACTGAGGGAGTCCTGGATTAGGGGGTCTCCGGACAGCCGGAATATCTCCATTGGCCGGACTGTTAGACTATGAAGATAGATTGAAGACTTCGTCTCGTGTCCGGATGGGACTCTACTTGGCGTGGAAGGCAAGCTAGGAAATACGGATATGGATATCTCCTCCTTTGTAACCGACCTTGTGTAACCCTAGCCCCTTCCGGTGTCTATATAAACTGGAGGGTTTTAGTCCGTAGGACAACAATCATAACATACAATCATACCATAGGCTAGCATCTAGGGTTTAGCCTCTCTGATCTCGTGGTAGATCTACTCTTGTACTACCCATATCATCAATATTAATCAAGCAGGACGTAGGGTTTTACCTCCATCAAGAGGGCTCGAACCTGGGTAAAACATTGTGTCCCCTGCCTCCTGTTACCATCCGGCCTAGACGCATAGTTCGGGACCCCCTACCCGAGATCCACCAATTTTGACACCGACACTGCCCCTGCCCCGGAGGGAGAGCCCTCGAGGCAATGTCGTCGTGTTACCTTTAACCGGGAGGTTACCATTAACCACGTCAGTTCAGGATCCGAGTCCGCTTCAGGGGAGGACACCGCAGCACCAGTAGAGCAGTAGTACCTCGGAGTATTCGCAGTCGTCAAGATAATGTACGGATGTAGCCGTACGAGTCATGATGTTTCGTTGCATGTATGAGAGTAGTTGAACCTGTCATGTTGTTTATCTTTCATGTATGAGTCTATGTATAATTATGTTGGGACTTTATTCGCTGTATTTTCTTCGCTCTTTTGTTTTCTTCTGGGATTTGTCGCTGGCTTTTCCCCAAATTTATTCTTGGATGTTTCTCATCTCGATTGCGTTGTCTTGGGAAAAATCCACAATAGGATGACGCGGGGAGGCAGCAGTAGCAATGTCCGTGAGGGAACTCCTGTTCGTCGTTCCGCACGACAGGTAGGACATTCTCCCCAGCCGTACGTTCTGCCACCGCCTCCACCGCCAAATCCACCCTCCACCGAGCAAATTTTGTGTATGTTTGAGGAAAGAAGGAACAATGATCTTCTTGAAATATTAAGAAGTGTGCAAGCTATGGTTGGACAGAATGGAAATCAGAACGGTCATTACTCAAAGTTGTCAGATTTTCAAAGGACCAAGCCACCCAGTTTCAGTCAGATTGTTGACCCATTGGATGCAGACGATTGGTTGCGTACCATTGAGAAAAAGCTTGAGATTGCTCGTACTGAAGAAAATGGTAAAGTTCCATTTACAACTCATTACCTTGAAGGCACTGCTGCCATATGGTGGGAAAATGCAAAGGCCATGTGGCCTGCTGATGAAGAAATCACCTAGGAAAAACCTAAGGATCAGTTCCGGAAATATCATATCCCTACTGGAGTTATGAACATTAAGTAGCGTGAATTTCTTGCACTCGTCCAAGGAAATCAGTCTGTGGGGGAATATTTGCAAAAATTTAATCATCTGGCCCGTTACTCCCTTTATGATGTGGCCATCGAGGAAAGGAAGATTGACAGATTTCTTGGAGTCTTAAATCCGCAACTCGGGTGTACTCTTAGTATGTTTGATTTCCAAGATTTCCAAACTTTTGTGAACAAGGCTTTCATTGCTGAACGGGAGCACAAGCTTGTATCAGATAATTGGCCTGCCAACAACAACGACAACAAGCGTAAGTTTGAGCCAAAGAAGGATGGGCAACCAATGCAAAAGGCTCGAACCTTGCAACAGACTCAGGTGGAATACAAGCCCAATTGGCAACAGAATGTTAACAAGACCACTACTCAAGTCAAGAATGTCGTGACCAACCCAATACGTGAGGAGCGTCAGCGCAATAATTCGTTCTTCAATTGTGGGCAGAACGGGCATTATGCCAAACAGTTCCCCAAGAACAACAAGGCGGATGCCCCATTCAGGCCATGAGTCAAGTTTATAGAGTCATGCCTGACCCAGCAAAACATTACTGGGTACGTGCATCTTATCTCAGCTGACAAAGCACAAGAGAACCCCGAAGTCGTCATTGGTATGTTTTCTATTAATGACATACCTCCCGTAATTTTATTTGACTCTGGGGCTTCCCATTCTTTTATTTCTTGGAGTTTTGCTGCCTAAAACAAATTTCCTTGTACACTTTTGGGCAAAAATATGCTGGTACAAACCCCGCGATATCTAATCAAGAGCAACATGGTCTGCCACGATTTGGAAATCAATATCAACGGAGTCTACTTTCCAACCTCTCTGATACTTATTGAGTCTGAAAAGTTGGACATTATATTGGGTATGAATTGGTTGACCCAATATCAAGTTTGTATAAACTGCGCAACACGAGAAGTCACTTTGACCAGTCTGAACGGGCAGACTACCAAATTATATGCTCGCAAGAAAATACCCAAGCAAGAATTGGATTTCACCACTGTGGCTAAGTTGGAACTAATTCCTGTGGTCAGCGAGTACCCTGATGTATTTCCAGAAGAACTGCCAGGCATGCCACCAGACCGAGAACTGGAATTTGCAATAGATCTTGTGCCCGGAGCTGCACCGTTATATAAGAAGTATTACTGAATGCTCTCATCAGAATTAGTGGAGCTAAAGAAACAGCTTGATGAACTGCTCCAGAAATGATATATTTGTCCCAGCTCTTCACCGTGGGGATCACCCGCTATTTTTGTGGAGAAAAAGGATGGCAGTCTCCGCATGTGCGTAGATTACCGCTAGCTGAATCAGGTCACCATAAAAAATAAATACCCGCTGCCAAGGATTTATGATTTGTTTGATCAGCTCAGTGGGGCTAAAGTATTCTCTAAGATCGATTTACGGACCGAATATCATCAGCTTAAGATTAAAAAGGAAGATATTCCTAAGACCGGATTCACTACTCGGTACGGTCTTTATGAATATATCGTGATGTCCGTTGGTCTCACCAATGCCCCTGCTTTCTTCATGCATATGATGAACAAAGTATTCATGGACTTCCTCGACAAATTTGTCGTAGTCTCCATCGATGACATCCTCATTTACTCCAAGGGTGAAGACGAGCACAAGGATCACCTTCGAGTAGTGCTACAACGACTCCGCGACCATCAGCTTTACGCCAAATTCAGTAAATGTGAGTTTTGGCTCAAGCAAGATGGGTTTCTCGGACATGTACTATCCGCCGAAGGTATAGCCGTGGACCCGAGCACATTAAAGGATGTGCTCGGCTGACTGCCGCCCATGACAGTGACACAGATCCGGAGTTTTCTCGGATTAGCTGGATATTACCGTCATTTCATCGAAGGGTTTTCCAAGATTGCTAAACCCATGACAGAGCGACTCAAAAAGGATAAGAAGTTTGAATGGACGGAGGACTGTGAGCAAAGTTTCAAAGAGCTAAAGATATGGCTGACAATCGCACAAGTGTTGACTCTCCCAGACATTTATCGCAGCTTTGATGTGTATTGTGACGCCTCCAGGCAAGGCCTTGGTTGCGTACTTACGCAAGACAGCAAGGTAGTAGCATATGCATCGTGACAGCTACGACCTCACGAGGGAAATTAGCCTACTCATGATTTGGAATTGGCTGCGGTGGTTCATGCGCTAAAAATTTGGAGATACTACCTCATTGGAAAAAGGTGCCAAATTTTTACCGATCACAAGAGCCTTAAATACATATTTACTCAGCCGGATTTAAATCTCCGTCAACGAAGATGGCTAGAGTTGGTCAAGGATTATGATCTTGGAATAAATTATCACCCGGGTAAGGCCAACGTGGTTGCCGATGCCTGCAGTCGAAAGCCTGTCAGCTTAAATGCCATATTGAAATCCTTGCCTCCCAAACTCCAAGAGTCGATCGCTCAGCTCAACCTGGTCAAAGTGGATGCTGGCCTCACTAATACTTTGGAAGTTACCCCCACACTCGAGGAAGAGATCCGAAAGGCCCAGACAGCTGACATCAAACTACATATTCGTGCCAAGAGCCCGATGGCAGGGCAGACCCCAAACTTCTCCAAGGACAAATTCGGTACCCTCTGATTCTGTATATGGATTTGTGTACCCAACCAGCCAGACTTAAAGAATAAAATCCTGTCGGAAGCACACGAATCCTCATATTCCATTCACCCGGGAGGTACAAAAATGTATGAGGACCTTAGACAAATATTCTGGTGGGAGGGAATGAAGAAAGATATTGCCTATTTTGTCGTCTGTTGCGACATATGCAACAAGGTGAAGGCAGAGCATCAGAAGCCAGTCGGACTCCTCCAACCGCTGTCGGTTTCGCAATGGAAATGGGATGACGTTTGTATGGATTTCATTACGGGATTGCCTAAGACTCAGCGAGGAAATGATGCAATCTGGGTCATAGTGGACACCTTAACCAACGTTGCTCACTTCATTCCGATCAGCACCAGATATCGAGCAGATCAACTTGCACAGCTGTATGTATCCAGAATCGTCAGTCCGCATGGAGTACCCCGAACTATCACTTCCGACCGATGTTCCCTATTCACCTCCGCTTTTTGGTCCCATCTCCATCAAGCCTTGGGGACAGCGCTGAAATATAGTATTGCTTATCATCCTCAGACCGATGAACAGACAGAGCGGGTAAATCAAATAGTCGAAGATATGTTGCGAGCCTGTGCTTTAGCTCAAGGACCTAAATGGGAAGTCTGCTTGCCATATGCCGAGTTTTCCTATAACAACAGCTTCCAGACCAGTCTAAAGATGTCACCGTATGAAGCTTTGTATGGCCGTAAGTGTCGCACTCCTTTAAATTGGTCTCAAACTGGAGATAGCCATATCTTCAGAACAGGCCTCATGATGGAAGCTGAGAAACAAGTTAAGGAAATCAGAGACAGATTACAATTGGCCAAATCTCGACAGAAGAGTTATTATGATGCAAAGCACCGGCAGGTCAGTTTTGAACCCGGAGAGCACGTATACCTCCGAGTCACTCCTATGAAAGGAGTCAAGAGATTTTAGACCCGTGGAAAGTTGGCACCCAGATTTATTGGTCCATTCCCGGTTATGTCTCGAGTGGGTACTGTTGCATATCAATTGGAACTACCCGCTGAATTGACAGACGTGCACAACATGTTTCATGTTTCACAATTGAGACGATGCATATCCCCGCCTGAGAAAAGGACCGCTATGGCTGAGGTAGAGTTGGCAAATTATTTAACTTATGAAGAGAGACCATTTAGAATTTTGGATCGGATGGAAAGGGTCACTCGCAGTAAAGTAAGAAAATTTTATTAAGTTCAGTGGGAGCATCACACTAAGCCAGAATCAACTTGGGAGCGGGAAGGATTCCTAAGGACTCATTATCCAGAGTGGTTTTCCCAAGCAACCGAATCTCGACGACGAGATTCATTCTAAGTGGGGGAGGTTTGTGGCAGCCTGATTTTTGCCCTCTCTCATTTGCTTGATTTTGTTTTGGGTTCAATTTGAAACTTGGAGTTTTTGAATCTTTTTATATGGACTTAAACACTTGGGTACCCTTGGCTTTCACCCAAGTGCTTCATTTCCCTCCCTTATCATCATTCCCCTTCTGATCCACCCCAAAATAATCATTGCAATATTTTTCTTAAATGAAAAATATTCATTTCTCTCTCAAAACCCCTAGCTAGATCACTATGCTCCAAAGCAACCCTAATTTTTATGGCTCGGAAAAATCGGAGATAATTCACAAATATTCTTTGAACCCTAGAGCACCTTCCTAAGCAAAAATATTTCAACACTTTTTGGAATATTTTTGCTACAGAAAATATTTTCTGTTCTGGACAGAAATGGTGGTTTCAACAGCAACTACCATTTTACTTGCTCCATTGTGCGTGGTTTTTCTTGTGCATCTTCACCTTAGTAACTCATGGCTAACCTCCAAAGCACATCCTCCAACTCCCAGCCATTTGACCTCAGTAACCTCTCAAAGTTACTGACCAGAAACTTACCTGGCATGTAAAAACTTCTCTACTGCACCTGGATCCAAACCAAAGCGTGGTAACCTCTCAATCTACCATGAACAACACGCCATACATGAAGTTTAGGCTTAGCTCAGCCTGATGTCATAGTCCACGCGGTGACCGCGTTCGTCCAGGGGTGCTGGCATGCGTGTCGACGCGCTCTGAGTGCCGCCGAATGCTCTATTCGCGCGTGCTCGCTTCCCCAGGCTGCCATAGCATGCCAAACTTCGCCACCATCTTCGTCTCAACATCCTTAACTCCTCCCTGGCGTTCGCCGACGCCGGAGCTCGCCGCAGCGAGCACGGGCGCGGTCTGGCCAACCCAACAGTGCGGTGTGCACTATGCTCGTCGCCTTCCCATCACTCCTCTGCTCGTCCTCGCTCGCCCACAGTTACCGTGTGAGCTGCGTCGCCTTCTCTTCCTCTCACTGACGCCGCTCGTCCCTGGGTGCCGTGGACAGGTGTCCACCGGCGGAGCCCGAACCCCCCTCTCCGCTCGCCTATAAATGGAGCCACCCCCAGCCTCCTCGAGCACCATCCACCACTCCCACACAACCCACAAGCGAGTAGGAAGCTATAGCCCGGCAGGGCAAGCCGCGGGCAGCCATCCTCGAGCTCGAGCTCGCTGGCGATCCCCTATGGTCGCCGCGGTAGCTCCAGCCCATCCCAGGCCAGGGAAACACTTCCAGGGCCTCCGCCTCTCTCTGGTGAAGCCATCCCGTCCACCTAGAGCCCCTGGAGTTGCCTCTACTCGCCGTCTTCTTCATCACCGGCGACCACCGTGTTCTACCTCCGCTTGCGAGGTTGATTCTGACACCGTCCGACCACCCCTATCCACGCTACAGGTACGGGCAGGTGCGCCACCGTCTCCTCTTTCCATCCCTCCCTCTCGTTTTGGCCAAGGAGTCCTCGTCATCGGCGAGAGCTCTGGCGGAGCTACGACTCCCTCTATTTCCTTCTTCCCCTCCTTCTCAACTGACTAGCGGGGCCCGCTAGTCAGCCACTCTGTACGCGCGCGAAGCGGTACGAGTGGTGGCGCACTGAGGCTTTATGCCTTCGATGTCACCCCCCTAGTTTGTTTATTTAAATTCAAACTTAATTCAATTCCAGAGAGCTTCAAACAGCCATAACTTTTCAACCATAAGTCCAAATGAATTTATTCTTTTTGCATATTGTTCTTTGCAAAGAAATCTAACAGCTCACCAAAAATGAGATTTTTTTTGAGCTGTTTAGAATTTCTGGTGATTTTCAGAAGAGTTCTTGATATTTTTTTTCTTGTGTTTAAAATTATTTTCAGAGGGTGATGCTTGTCTTGAGGATCACCAGAAGGCTTGTGAACCTCATATGCCCTAAGGCAAGCCACAACAACATTTTCATGGTGCCATTTTCAATATTGATGATTTTCTTACTTGAATGATAGGATTAATCCATGCCTTTAAATAACTATTATGTTATTCATATTCTGTTAAGTGTGTGTTGGTATTATGCTTGATTTATAGAACCTTGAAACTAGCTTAGTTGGTAAAGAAGCTAAGATATAATTGTGGTGATGATAAAATGATTTGTTATGCATGTGGATGATGGATTAAAGTTATTTTCTTACATAAATAAAAATGGTTAAATTTGCTAGAAAATATCCTGTTAAGTGCTTGTTTAGACAATTTACCTAATTTACAGAATGTTTGAACCTAACTTGATTGGTAAAGAAATTAGGATTTGCTTGCGATGATGATAGTAGAAACTTTGCTATGCATGTGAGGCATTAATCGGAGTTATATTCTTACATGAGAAAATAATATTGCTTGCTGCAAAATATATGGTTAAAGTAAGACCAGGAAAGTAATATAAGTTGTTGATGCTTGTGTTTAGTGTGAATATGGTTGACATCAGTCATTTTCGTATTATGTGATGCATGTGTAGTATTGCATTTCATGGCATCCTATGACACTGGTCATTCTCCTTTTAAGTTGAACCTGAATATAACTCAACCTAAATATATCATTGACTGGTTCATGGTGCCACTGAATCGAGATTTTCCCAGTGCAACCACATTTGCAGTTGTGGAAAGGCCTTGATTTGGTCCATTGACATGCCTCTCGTCGGTGCCTCCAACTAGGGAAGGTTATGGGCGTGCTTACCCTGGCCTGGTAAGCCGGCATAACCTTGTGTGCCCCTGTTTGAGATTCTTGGTACCGGTCCCCGTGAGGGAAGTTTTGGCCACGACGGTGGTCGGTGTGTATTTGGTAGACACGGGGCCACCCAAGACTAGCCCATTGGGGATTGGGTCGGAGTGGCCGGGAGAGTGTCATGGCAATGGAAGGGTTTCGTTGGAATGTCGTTGGTCCACCCGAATGGGAGTGCGAGGCCATGGGTTCTGAGGTGTGGGTACAGTGTGCTACCTCTCCAGAGTGTATAATCTATCGATATCCGAGTCCACGGTTACGGACAACTCGTAGTAGGTCCCACCATGAGTCAACGTTTAATAAACATGCACACTAAGTTATGATCATTGCACTGAAGATGATGGCTGAAAGGCCATCGAGATGTTCAAGACCACGATGGTGGTTTGGTGGTGCTCGCCGTAAGGATCACAAGTTACTTTGGTGGTGATCGCCGTAAGGATCACGAGTTACTTTGGTGGTGATCGCCGTAAGGATCACAAGTTACTTTGGTGGTGATCGATGTAAGGATCACAAGTTACTCTGGTTAAAACCACGATAGTGGTTTGGTGGTGATCCGAGAACGATCACGATTGGTAAGGCGGTACCGAGGGATGTTTATCCCAAGAGCATGAGCACAGCATGTTGGAACATTATTGCATTATTAATTGGTTAAATATCATGATATTGTTTGTCATTATGATTATGCTTGTTGTGAGCTTGCAAGTACATTCAATGTAATGATCTGACGCGTCATGCCAGATTTCAGGAAAGTCACGTTGGAAAGGAGTGCTGCTCGAGTCTAGATCGTGTCCACATCGGTGTCCCTGTGATATGGAGTTTCCGCTATGACGTTGTTCCACTGCCGCGTAGTTGTTATGATCGAGGCCCCTTTATGTTCACTAAATAATGTACATATTGTTCAGCCGCACCGTGCGTGCTGCTCGGCCTCGACATCTATTGTAATATAAACTCTGAGCCGCTAGCATCAATAAAGCGGTTGTCTTTCTGTACCAAGATGTTGTGTGTTGCCAAAAGACAGGGTCTCTGGGCTGGCAATGAAGGGTAAACTGGTCGCTCTGAGCCTGCGTGCCACACTCGGTGACCCTCGAACCTCTACTCTAGTTCCCGACCCTCGCCCCTCGAACCCTCGGTGACCCTCGAACCTCTACCCTATAGTTCCCGACCCTCGCCCCTCGAACCCTCGGCGACCCCCCCTCATGTCGAAGTTATCGGGGAGGGGGTATATCGACCCCCCACCCTCATGTTAGAAGAGGAAAAAAGATCGAAGAATAAAGGAATAGAGGAGAAGAAGAAAAAATAGAATAATTCTATTTTTCTTCTTCTCCTCTTTTTCTTCTTTTTTTCTCTACTTATTTTTTCTCCTCTCCTCTTCTTATCCTTTCTTCTTCTCCTTCATCCTCTTCTTATTTTCCTTTTTCCACTCCTTCTTTTCCTTCTTCTTCTTCCTTCTTCCTTCTTCCCCTTTTCTTCCTTTTCCTTATTTTACTTTTTCCTCTACACTAACCTAAAATGCACTAACCTAAAATCGATATCTACTAATTAACAACCTAAATAAAAAATTAATACATATATGAAAAAACATCATATGAAAAAAACATCATATGAACATGATATGAAAAAAACATCATATCAACATCATCACATATATGAAAAAAACATCGGAAGGCCGCCGGACCGTGGGGCGGCGCGGCGGTGCCCGGGTAGCGGTGGCGCGGGGCGGCGACGGCGTCGGGGCGACGGGGGGCGGCGACGGTGTCGGGGCTGCGCGGGGAGGTCACGGCGACGGCGCGGGGTGGCGCGCGGCGACGGCGTCGGGGCGGCGCGGGGCGCGGGCGGCGATTGGGCTGGGCGCGGGGACGGGGACGCGCGGAGGATGTTCCTTGGGCCACCTGCAAACTCAGCCCAGTAATTTCTCTCAATTTTTCTCCACTGTGACCCGTCAGCGGGTGCTCTCAACTTCCTGTCTTTCTTATGGTCCTCTCTGTGCCATCACATCAACTTGGCATGCTCTTCGTTTCTGAACGGATGTTTCAACCACGGTATTATAGGAGCATGCCACATCACCTTCGCAGGAACCCTCTTCGTGGGGGCTCGCCGTCAACATAACCATGGTCATCTCGTCTGATCTTATACCGCAATGCACCCCATACCAGGCATGCATTCAAATCCTCGTGTGCACCGCGGCAGAGGATGTAGTCATTAGGGCATGCATGTATCTTCTGCACCTCCAATCCTAGAGGGCATACGACCTTCTTTGTTGCGTACGTACTGTCGGGCAATTAGTTATCGTTTGGAAGCTTCTTCTTCAATATTTTCAGTAGCTTCTCAAATTCTTTGTCAGACACAGCATTCTCTGCCTTCCACTGCAGCAATTCTAGTACAGTACCGAGCTTTGTGTTGCCATCTTCGCAATTTGGGTACAACCCTTTTCTGTGATCCTCTAACATGCGATCGAACTTCAGCTTCTCCTTTTGACTTTCGCACTGTGTCCTTGCATCAACAATGACCTGGCAGAGATCATCATCATGGGGCACATCGTCTGGTTCCTCTTGATCTTCAGCAGCTCCCCCCATTGCAGCATCACCGTATTCAGGGGGCACATAGTTGTCATCGTCCTCTTCTTCTTCGTTGTCTTCCATCATAACCCCTATTTCTCCGTGCTTCGTCCAAACATTATAGTGTGGCATGAAACCCTTATAAAGTAGGTGGGTGTGAAGGATTTTCCAGTCAGAGTAAGACTTCGTATTCCCACAATTAGGGCATGGACAACACATAAAACCATTCATCTTGTTCGCCTCAGCCACTTCGAGAAAATTATGCACGCCCTTAATGTACTCGGAGGTGTGTCTGTCACCGTACATCCATTGTCGGTTCATCTGCGTGTATTATATATAACTAAGTGTTTCAAAAACCATTACAGAACATCATGAATAGATAAGTGACCAAATTAATAGAAGTTCATCATCACATTAAAACCAAAGTACATACATAGTTCTCATTGAACAACATATAGCTCTCCAGAGCATCTAGTTAAACCATACATTGAACTATGTAAAACCTTTCAATGCAACAACACATGCGATCATAATCACAACCAAGGTAACAATTGATCCAACGGCATAATGATACCAAGCCTCGGTATGAATGGCATATTTTCTAATCTTTCTAATCTTCAACCGCATTGCATCCATCTTGATCTTGTGATCATCGACGACATCCGCAACATGCAACACTCCAATATCATCTTCTCCTCCTCCTCAATTTTTTATTTTTTCCTTCAAATAATTGTTTTCTTCTTCAACTAAATTTAATCTCTCCACAATAGGGTCAGTTGGAATTTCCGTTTCAACTACCTCCTAGATAAATAAAATCTATGTCAACTTCATGGGCATAATTGTCATAAACAATAAATGAACCAAATAGTTATAAAAGATAATATATACCACATCCGAATCATAGACAGGGCGAGGGCCAACGGGGGCGGATACCAAAACCATCGCACTACATAATAACAACCAATAAGAAAAGTAAGAAAATTAGACAAGTATCTATCTAAAGTAAGAATTTTTTTCTTTCAAAAGAAGATAAGAACAAGAGGCTCACCATGGTGGTGCAGGCGATGAGATCGACGCGGGCGATCAACGGCGATGAAGACGGGGACGGGACGTGTGATAACCCACAAGTATAGGGGATCGCAATAGTTTTCGATAAGCAAGAGTGTCGAACCCAACGAGGAGCTAAAGGTAGAACAAATATTCCCTCAAGTTCTATCGACCACTGATACAACTCTACGCACGCTTGACGTTCGCTTTACCTAGAACAAGTATGAAACTAAAAGTATTTTATAGGTGTTGTTGGGTAGGTTTGCAAGATAATAAAGAGTAAGTAAATAAAAAGTAGGGGCTGTTTAGATAAAGACACAACTAAGTTAGGTTTAGTAAAGAGCTTTTTGTTACGAGAAAGTTATTTGTCCCTAGGCAATCGATAACTAGACCGGTAATCATTATTGCAATTTTATATGAGAGCGAGGCATAAGCTAACATACTTTCTCTACTTGGATCATATGCACTTATGATTGGAACTCTAGCTAGCATCCGCAACTACTAAAGATCATTAAGGTAAAACCCAACCATAGCATTAAAGCACCAAGTCCTCTTTATCCCATACTGTCGGGGATATACCCCGCGGTATGACCCGGCCGGAATCATGACCTGGCCGGACTTGGCGACTCACCAGAGGACCTGGCTGGAGCTTGGCGACTCACTAGCGATCCGCTCGGACATGGCAGTTTACATGTAACCCGCCTGGACATTATGACTCACTGGAGACCCGGCGGGCGGATCAGACGGACGACAAGACCCAAGGCCAAGCAGGCCCGCTTATACTCTGGTTGGCCGGCTTAAGAGGAAAGGGATGACGAATGTTTCCTTTACGAGGAAGCAAGACCCGGACCTGTATTCAACTTGTAAAAAGGATAGACTAGTCTTAGTCCTACTAGGGCTCCACATGTAACCCGCCCCTTCAACATATATAAGGAGGGGCAGGGCTCCCCAAAGAGGGACAGAAAATAATCTCTAGGGCTACACACAAAGAGCCGGCTTACCGGCGACTCCCTCATGATCATAATGAGACTTAGCCACAAACAGCATGTAGGGTTATTACCGGATGATGTTTCCCGGGGCTCGAAGCTGTCTAAACCCTTGTCTTGTGTTGCGTCTCTCGATTCCGCTCAACCCCTCTCAAGCTACCACATGGATGCGTTGGCCTCGCGACTAAGTCCTCGCACTAAGGACATCTATCATGACAATTCCACGACAGTTGACGCCCACCGTGGGGCCCACGCACGGTGGTGTTGAGTTCTTGAAGGGATTTCATCTAGGGATTGAGAAGTTCGCATCCGGATGAAGAAAAGACCAATTTTTTGAAGGAATCTGCATCAACCTCAAGTTCACTGGATTGAGATTAGAAATTTTACGGGTAGTAACCATCAGCTCTGTTAAACAAAATCATCAGAGAAAATCCCGAAGATATGGCATAGGCCGCCGTGTTTCTCAGCAGGATCATCTACTGTCACCAAATGAACAAATCCAGCATGGAATCTTGAAGGAAGACCCGGACGTGGGCGGTCAAACCTGCCACGACCCGGAAACCGGGCGAACCACAGGATCTCCAGAGTCAAGATTTTTTTTCAAAACTATCATGTTTTTTGTAGTAATTTCGGAAACTATAGCATAGAATGAAAAAAACGCAAAACTAGTAGCCCGTCGGCCAGGAGTGGGCCGAAAAGGGAGTTTTCAGCTAGGCCATGGCCGAAGTAGGCTTTTCGGCCGCGCTTGGGCCGAAAACTCGCTGTTGGCGGGGGCCCAGCCGAAAATAGTAGCTTTGGCTGCTAGGCGGCCGAACTGGGCCGTTTTCGGCCCACCGGTGACTGAAGCTGGCCTTTTCGGCCAGGCTTCGACTGAAGACGTTTTCGGCCAGGTCTAGGCCGAAAAGGTGCGGATAAGCACCCGTTCGCCCCTGCGCTGTGCTCTGTTCTTCGTTTCCCTTTCTCTCTCTCTCAGTTCTTCTCTGTAGAACTCCCCCCCGCGCCGATCTCCTCCATTTGCCACACATTTGCAAATCTAACCCACAGAATCGGTAGATCATAGCAATCCCCACCGGCCTACGGTGTTATTTTTTGCTATGGGATAGTTTTTGATGTGTTTGGGGAGGAGTAGCCATGGTGGGGAGGAGGATCCATGGTGGAGAGGAGGATGGGTAGTAGGTGGTGGTGACTAGTAGCAGCAGCTGCAGAGGAGGAGGTGGTGAGGAGGAGCAGGTTGGGGGCTGACCGGAGTTGAACCTCCGGTCGTCGGGGGCGGCCTTGTCGTTCTCCGGTGGTGCAAGCAAGAAGCGGACACACACTTCGAAGGTATAATCACGTCGTCACAAATATTATGTAAATATTAGCGCATAGTTCGTGTAGCGGATAATATTAGTGTTCGTTGTGAATTTCAGTGTTAATTTAATTTAGGAGGCATTTTAGCGCATAGTTCCTGTAGCGGATAATATTAGTGTATATCGTGAATTTTAGTGTTAATATATTTTTGGAGGCATTTTAGCGCATAGTTCGTGTAGCGGATAATATTAGTGTATATTGTGAATTTTAGTGTTAATATATTTTTGGAGGCATTTTAGCGCATAATTCGTGTAGCGGATAATATTAGTGTATATTGTGATTAATATAGTTTAGTTAGTGTATATAAGTCATATTGTGAATTTTAGTGTTAATATATTTTTGGAGGCATTTTAGCGCATAGTTCGTTGTGATTAATGAGAAGATGACAATGTCTGACAGGTGAAAATGTCTGAATCAGTAAATCTGAATGTTTACTACGGCGCTGGTAATGTTCGATATAATGAGTTGGGGGTTGATCTTAGCGAGTTTAAAAATGGCGTCATGACACTAGCAGACCCGGACAGACTGGACATTAGACAATTGAAGTACTGGTTGACAACTAGTTTCGGGCTGGATCCTGAAGTATGTTCCGTCAGTATTCATGCATTGTGGACCAAATCTTGTAAAAATGTCAAGTGGGAGTTGATGCCGGTAGATAGGAGCCAACATTGGTTGTCCCTGTTAAGACGCTGCCGAGACCGAAGAATCCACCCATATGCACTTGTGCAACCTGTGCCGAAGGAGGAGAATACCGTACAACTCCACAGGGGGTATGAACCCGGCCAAGGCAGTGAAGTGGCTAACGAGATTGTTTTATCCGGGTCACAGCCACAAGATGTGGATGGTAGCCAACCCGAGAAACAGTCAGACTACGTGCCACACAATGTTTGTGGTCCTGATACTGGGCAGAGTAGCCATTCGATAATATTAGCTGGTTCTGGTTTTGCTGATGGGGATGAGGAAGGGGATGAAATGCAGAGGGTGATGGAGGAAGAGGACGAGGATGGATTGGTGGAGGAACTGGATTCTGAAAATTCTGAGGATGAAGTTGAGGTACCGATTCCTTCTGCATGGGAGCAGGACATATCCACCGGCCTTATGGTGAACGATGGCCATGAGACTCCATGGCAGTATAATCTGAACCAAATACAAATAGGGGCTATGTTTGATACAAAGAAAAAATTGAAGTATGCTGTGATAAAGTGGGCTATGTCTACGCAGAGGGTTTTCAAGACACACATATCAAGTCCAACAAACTATACCGTGAAATGTGTTGTAACAGGTTGTCCTGGGAAGGTGCACGGGCACGTGCCGAAGTATGACATCTACTGGGTTGTCACCATTGTCGTCCCACATAATTGTGTGAGGACGAACCTGCTGGTCAAGCATCCGAACCTGACTTCTAGTCTCATTGCGCAACTCATGTATACTGAGATAGTAGAGAAGAAAGATATGGAAGCAAAACACATCCAGACAGCAGTGAAGGTCAGATGGAATTATGTCATTCCTTATGGGAAGGCTTGGAGGGCTAAGCAGAAGGCTATGGAGGAAAGGTTTGGGACGTTCTTCGACTCATATGATAATGTTGTCCGTCTCCTGGGCATACTGAAGGAGAGGAATCCCGGCACTTATGTGAACGTACAACACATGAGGTTGTTGAGTATACCAGATTTCAAGGTGTTGGAACGAGTGTTCTTCTCTTTTGCTATGTGCATCGAAGCTTTCCGGCATTGTCCTCCTGTTATATTTGTGGATGGTACATTCCTGACCGTTCAGTATAGAGGGAAAATCCTGACTGCTATTGGTGTGGACGGGAACAATCAAATCATCCCACTTGCCATGGCATTTGTGGAGGGTGAGAACTTTCTTAGCTGGGTATGGTTCTTCCGCCAAGTGAAAATTGCCATCGTGAAGGACCGACCAAACGTGTGTGTCATTCATGACAGACATGCTGGTATATTGAAGGCCGTGAAGACACTTCGTAATCCAGCAGATGACGAACCAACACCTTGGAGGGACTTGCAGAGCCGGTGGTGCATGCACCATCTTGGGGATAATTTTTTCTCACAGTTCAAGAACAAGCGGTTGATGAGCTTGTTCAAAAAATTATGCAAGCAGAGCCAACAGCGGAAATACGAATTTATTTGGTCAAAACTAGATGTGTTTACTAAGAAGCGGGTCCATGCAAGAAAGAAAATGGAAGAAGATCAGGTTAAATTAGCAGCACTCATCGCGGAGCTAGAGGAGCCAGTTGGTCTTTGTGACTTGCCAGCAATTGACCCTCCTAATACTAAGAGAAAGAAGGGAAGGGCAATAAAGAATTTTTCTGAGTGGATAGAGAAAGAGCCTCCAATGAATTGGTCTTTGCTGCATGACACACATGGAGCTAGGTATGGCCACATGACAACCAATCTTGCAGAGGTGTATAACTTTGTGCTGAGAGGGAATAGAGCATTTCCACTCACAGCTATTGTGGAGGCTGTATTCCATGGCACTTTGAGATATTTCAGAGAAAGGCACGAGTTAGCAAAGAAGCATATTGAAGATAATCAGAACACACCTTATTGTAGCCGTGTCATGGAATACATGGCAAAGAAGATAGAGAAAGCAAAGAAGCACAGTGTCAGACTCATAGGGAATCAAGAAAGGAGGTATGAGGTTCAGCTTCCTACCGATGGTTTTGGTTCTGGAAATGAGGTGAAGACACACGAGGTAAAAATTGGAACGGAATTATATCCAATGTGTGAGTGTACATGCAACAAACCGAAGTTGTTGCACCTACCTTGCTCTCATGTGTTGGCTGCCTGTGGCCAGATTTAGTTGGATGCTATATCCTTCGTGTCCCCATACTATTTAAAAGAGGCAGTGCTCAACACCTGGACAGGCGAGATGACAGGGTTTAGAGTCGTCGGCAATTTCAACAAGGTAAACGACGGTGAGAGAGTATACATCCCGCATCCAGACCTTCGGCGAACAAGTAGGGGCAGACGAAAGGCCCATCGCATCCGGAACGATATGGACCAGTCTGAAGCTGGTGGAGCAACCAGACAATGTTTGTTATGCGCGGCTTATGGGCATAGGATGAAATATTGTCCCGACCTGAACAAAGATGGTGCTTCCGCATCGACGAGTGCTTCCACATCGACGGCTGCGACAACAGGAGCAAGAGGCGGACGTGGTCGTGGCAGTCGAGGCCGAAGGGGCGGACGAGGAAGAAATAACTCACAAGCTATATAATGTGCCGTAGTGGGTTTTAATATGTAATATGTCAGGACTATGTTTTAATTTGTAATATGTGAGGACTATGTTTTAATTTGTAATATGTCAGGACTATGTTTTAATATGTAATATGTCAGGACTATATTTAATTCGTAATATGTCAGGACAATGTTATAATTTGTAATATGTTGTACTATGTTTTATTTGCACCTGAGATTTGTTGTTTGAATTGCAGATATGTCTTCGTATCCGTTGCTTAACGGTAACATCGATAGAAAGCACCGGGGCGCCCTTACGGAAGCGGGCAACAACTTAGACGTGTTGGTCACTCGTACCCCAAAGACTAACTGGCTGATACACGATTCATGGGTTCATAGGTATGTGTGCTTATAATGGAGACCATATAATGACTTACTATGTTTGATATACTTTTCATAACCGCTAACAATCTCTTTATTTTGTAGGTTAAGTTGGGCTGGAGTCCCGTTTTTTGGCTGCAGTCCCGACTGCTAGGGCTATAGGCAACGATCCTCATGGACCTCTTTTTAGATGGTTGAGCCAGTTTCAGGTAACCATCACGGCCACTTAAACAAATGTTGTTTTTTAGTTGTCCGATGTTCATACAATTATTACGTTTCTATGTAGATTGTCTCTTTAGGACATCCCGACGTTCAGTTGTCGGAGGCACAGATTGACCGGTCCCTAGAGGCATATATTCTTTGGCTGTTCGGCAAGACAATGTTTACGAAGAACCACGTGACCACTGTCGATGCACGACTCATCGGTATTGCACGAGAGATAGCTGAAGCACGTTGCCCTGCGGATATTCTACAGAGGAGTTTTGGTTCTGCTGTGTTAGCGGCTACGTACAGAGGCCTGTGCAAAGCTTGCTTGTTGAAGTCTAGAAAATCTAGTCTTGTTGGATGTCCATTATTGTTGCAGCTTTGGTCATACGAGAGGTTCCCTATTGGACGACCCTATGTCTACATTGATAAACCTTTTGGTTTGGAGGACTTAGCTGGGACTTATGTGCCTGCTATCTGCGACTTACCTACTATGGGATCTGTTTGGACACGGCGAGAGGTACTTTTATATTAAGTAACAATTAATTCAATTATTTCTTGCCATTCAATAGTATTACTAATGCTTATTTGTTGTCATGCACAGAGACAGTTTGCGCATACTCAGGTTAGGGGATGCTACCCGTCCTTCATGGCGCAGTTTGATAGTTTGCACGAGGATCAAGTTATTTGGGAGCCATACTCGCCTCAGGCTATATCATCGAGGTACCCAGTTGGGATTTCTGGATTGTGCACTAGAGATCGGCACTTTTGGATGACCAAGGCCAAGTTGGTGTTCGACGTGACGGTTGAGGATATGTCTCTTCATAGGGTGATGAGACAGTTCGGCCTATATCAACAGCCTGAGATTCCAGATATTCCACACTTGCCAGACCACGTGCACAAGTAAGTACTAATACTATTTTAGTTGGCAGCTCTGCATTCATAATATACCTAATCATGTATCGCGCATGTCAATCTCAGGGATAGTCGCCTAGGAGGAAACAAGTCCATGGCTTATTGGATTCAGAGCATTACCCCTTACGTTGATGAATGGACTACCGCTGCGATAAATATCTGGGGTGAGGTTCGGCCCTTTAACTGGGAAATGTTCGGGTTGTATCTGCAGCGTTACCGGCATACAACGAGGATCTACTTGGTTCCATCAGCTGCTCCTGATCAGATCGAAGCCCCTCTCACCAGCGATATGTACCCAACTGCGTCTGTTGTGGGAACCAGACACCACGCAGTAAATGCCTTGGTTCTCATATGTTAAGTCTTTTGTTAATCTGGACATATTCTCTTGGTTGTCTATTCGTGGTGTCTATCATACAAGAAGGATATAATTGGTTCACTCTTTGTGTACAGGGTGACTTTACACTACAGGCGCGAGAGGAGGTTTCCGCTTTAATGCGGCGCTTTCAGAGGGGAGAAACTATCCCACCGCGAGAGGGCGTCTCATGGTTGAGGCGTCTTGATGACAAGCTACGCGGGATTTACGCAGCTGTTACGTGTAGACGGACTTCGGATGTTGCACTTCCTCCTCCAGCACATCGTCCTCCACGTCCCTCTGTACAGCATTCAGAACCACGACCCTCTGTGCACCGTTCAGAACCACGACCCTCTGTGCACCGTGCAGAACCTCATCCTTCACAGCCAGGGAGATCTTCCTGGCATGAGCCACCTCCTTCACAGCCAGGGAGCTCTTCCTGGCATGAGCCACCTCCTTCACAGCAGGGAGCTCTTCCTGGCATGAGCCACCTCCTTCACAGCCAGGGAGCTCTTCCTGGCATCAGCCACCTCCTTCACAGCCAGGGAGCTCTTCCTGGCATCAGCAGATGAATCTAGGTAACACTACTCACTACATTCTTTTGAACAATGTAGTAATCGTTCTTGCATTCTCAGCAGTCACTGATGCTTACTGGTGGTGCTTCGTTCATGCATTTGTATCAATTTTACTTTACCGTAGGCGGCAACCATTCGCAACCGTTCATGCATTCAGAGCAGTCACCGATCCTTAGTGGTGGTGCTTCGTACTTTGAGGGCGACCGCGAGGATGATGACCAAGCTACAAACATTTATGGCTTCTCGCAGACAGTGTTTCACACTCCACCACCACCACCGACGCAGGAGACACAGACCGTGACAGACGAGGTTAACTATGGTCGTGGTTACCGCGAGCCTCGTCCACCGCCTCAGCGCTTATCGCCTTCCGGTCCTCGCCCGAGGAAGACCCAGACTCGTCGTCGTCCCCCGCAGTGATATGCTTATCTATCTATGTATGACTCATTATCTATGTTAGTTTCAGACTATTCGCAGCTGTGTGTCAGTATTTATGTATGAGACATGCTTCATGTATGTGTTACTATCGCACTTGCTTCTATGTGATCAGGAGACATATATTGTTTTATGTATGCGAGAGACATATTACTATTAATTCGCATTCTTATTTCAGTTACATTTCCAAATAGACTACAACCGATAATTAAGATACAAGTACATCTGAATTAAACGGTGCGGCTGAACTTGTGCAATACATCTTACATACTACAAAATGAAATTCAGATAGAACATAATGCCCTACAATAATACAATACAAACTAATAATGCAAATACATCTGAATAAAACGGTACAACTGGAATACATCTTACATACTACATGAAGTCATCATCGTCATCCTCCGTTGATGCAGCCCTCTTGCCCTTCGACGATGCGCTCCTCTTGCCCTTCGTCGATGCAGAACTCTTGCCCTTGGTCGATACAGAACTCTTGCCCTTCGCTGATGCAGAACTCTTTCCTTTGGACGATGCAGAACTCTTGCCCTTCGACGATGCAGAACCCGGAAGCGGCGGCATGAAGATATCATCGTCGTCCTCGCTCTCCTCAGTCCATAAAAATGGATGCTTTTCTGCAGTCCTTCTGAAAGTTTCACTCTTCGGCTCCACCACCTTCTTCCACCTTTCATGCAACCTAAGAAGTTCTTGACGTACCTCCTCATAGGTCCTTTCAGGCCACCCAGACCTACATAATTGGTGAGCCAACTCATTCATTATGGTGTCACTACCGGTGAGTTCGTCCCATGGAACTATCCAATTGTCCATCCTGAAATCGGTAGCTAGACTCAGCAGAGTGCTGCTCATCTCAGGGTGAAAACTACGATCGAATGGATAATGGGACATCTCGACTACACTACACTGGAATGCTTATCCACCTCCGCCTGAAGCGGGTTTTATAGATACAGAGGAGAAAATGGCGGGAAAGAATAACTGCGGTATGGCGGGAAGGGATTGGCGGGCAAATAAGGCGGGAAGGGATTGGCGGGAAAATAAGGCGGGAAGGGATTGGCGGGAAAATAAAGCGGGAAGGGATTGGCGGGAAAATAAGGCGGGAACGGATTGGCGGGAAAATAAGGCGGGAACGGATTGGCGGGAAAATAAGGCGGGAAGGGATTGGCGGGAAAATAAGGCGGGAAGGGATTGGCGGGGAGGGGTTGGCGAGAAACGGGTGGCGGAAACATATGGCGGGAAGGGGTGGACGGGAAACGGGTGGCGACAAAATACATTTCAGCATGAGCCATGCAACTTCGGCCTAGGGTTGACCAAAAAGTGACTTTTCGGTCTAGACTAGACCAAAAAGTCTATTTCGGCCTGGAGTTGACCAAAAAGTGCCTTTTCGGCCAGGGGGTGGCCGAAAAGTACTACTTCGGCCTAACTGTGGCCGAAAAGTAGTACTTCGGCCAAAGAATGGCCGACGGCTTACTAGTTTTGGTTTTTTTGCATTACGTCTTATAGTTTCCGAAATTTCTAAAAAAACATGATAGTTTTGAAAAAAAATCCGAGAGTCAATCTCGATTGATTTTTTGACTTAGATTAAAAAAAAAGGAAAGGGGAGGGCCACGACCCAGAGGTTGAGACGGACAGGGAATTGGCAACAATGCGTGACTCGGAAAACGGAGATGGCCGCAGACTCAGGCCCCCACCGCTCGCCTCACGCCCTCGCGCCAAGTTGCCTGAGCCGCCGTGGCCAGCCTCCGCCTTTGCAGCCCCGCCTCAAGCAGTCGCTGTGGATCACTCCCGCGGCCCCCGGCTCATCTCTGCATCTGCTGGTTTGCCCTGACCTCGCCGTTCCGCCCGCCGCATCGACTTCCGTTCGCCTCGCGCCTGTGCAGCCCCGACCGGCTGACTCCGGCGCTGTTTCTTTGTCTAGTACCCGCGCTGCCTCCTGTGCGGCGACACATCAAATCGCCGGCACCGCTGACTCCGCCGTGGTTAAGCCGCCAGCCGCCCGGCCAGCAACCGCCGCCGTCACACTTCTACGGTGAGCCGTCGCGCGCGCCTGTATGAACCGCCGGAGCACCCTCGTGTCTGCTCGAGTCGCCGGCCGGATTTGCCTCACCATGCTTCAAGTCGCCAGCCGATTCTGCCGTCCCCAACGTCCCTGCTCGGTTTCGCTTCTGAGCTGCTGCCCCCCTGCGTGTTCTTCTGTTAGCCTGTCCTCAAAACAAACAAGGAGAAGTGGGGAGCAGGTTGGAAGATTGAAAAAGTACTTGCACGTACACAATTTCCAGGGACATCATATATGTATTCCTATGGAACCGTGCCAAGAAAAGGCCTCAAAATACCAACACGGCAATGCCTAAAAGTCTACAGTGGGAATATACGTTGGCCAGCAGCTACAGAAGTTTTCACAAGTTGGATGCTTCCCACGTGGGAGCTACGAGACTGGAGTGTTAGGCCCTTCCCAATGCTTCACCTTGTACAGGTGCTAAGCCTTCCACGTAGGCAAAAATTTGATGTGGCAAATATTTAAGAGGAGAGAGATGAGAGTGGTGACCCCAGAAAGAACCAATGCTAAGCGCGTGAACCTAGGCAAAACATTTAAAAGAAAGGAGCCCACCAATACATAAAGAGCTTTAGTTGTTAAATCATTAAATGAAGCAAGCTTAGCAACTATAAGCTAAGCACCTATACATTGCGGAGTATAGTTGCTAAGCTATTTAATGTGCTTAGCATCTCATTTAAGCACCCATGCATTGGCAGCAGCCTTAGTACAGGGGTTTTCAACACCCATCACCAATGGTCATCATCATAAGATATCTGTGATTCAAGTACTGTGAGATCCTCCTGTCGCCTCTAACAACACCGCGGCTGGCTGACCCGTGATTAATTTCAGCTTCATCACGATGATCATCAACTCCGCGGTGGTTAACTACTGGCCTGATGTATCAGTTGAAATCCATCCAATATGTTTT